>NC_092713.1:141561000-141876841 GCF_047496885.1 Scyliorhinus torazame
ATGACATTCACGACGGTCAGGGCACTTAGTCGCGGGAGTGGAGAATCGCGCCCAGGGTTTGGGAAGTGTCTGGCCATACTGCTCCAGTCATCGCATGGTGTGGGGAAGGCTTGATGGACCAATTAATCTTTTCCTGTCTATATATCTTTTGTGAATTGTACTGTACTGTGGTTCTCAAGCTGGAGTCTACAGAGCCCTGGCTGGAATCTACAGAGGCTTTCCAGGGCATCCATGGTGGCATGGGTACCTCCCCAGGGCACCGTAGTAAGAATAAACAGCTAGAAATGTGTTCATATTCTCCCTGTTCCCATTAACGATATACTCTGCAACTCTGCAATGAAAACCAGGCACACCCATTCAACTTGTAAATAAATACTTATTTTCTTAAAAGCACTATTTACATGCAGCGCTTCAATATTATGATAATTATGTGTTATAATTTAGCTTGTGGGTGGTATGTGAATTTTAAAGGGGACTGTTTAGCCAAAAATAGTTGAGAAAGGTTTGTGGGCAGGCATGGTGACACAGTCGTTCGCTCTGCTGCCTCACCGACCTTGGGTGACCGTGTGGAGCTTGTATGTTCTCCCCGTGTCTGCGTGAGTTTCCTCCGTGTGCTCCGGTTTCCTTCCTCATTCCAAAGATGCGCAGGTTAAAATAATCTTTATTATTATCACAAGTAGGCTTAATTTAACTCTGCAATGAAGTTACTGTGAAAATCCGCTGGTCGCCACATTCCGGCGCCTGTTCGGGTACATTGAGGGAGAATTCAGAATGTCCAAATGACCTAACAACACGTCTTTCGGGACTTGCATGAGGAAACCGCAGCACCTGGAGGGAACCCATGCAGAGACTGGGTGAACATGCAGACTCCACACAGTGACCCAAGCTGGGAATCAAACCTGAGACCCTTGGCTCTGAAGCAACAGTGCGAATCACTGTTGGGTGGATGGGCCATGCTAAATTGCCCCATAGTGTCTAAAAGGTTAGGTGGGGGTAGGGCAGGTGAGTGGGCCTAGGTAGAGTACTTTTTCAGAGGGTCGGTGCAGACTCGATGGGCTGAATGGCCTCATTCTGCATTGTAGGGATCCTATGAACCACAACTGTAGCTATAAATTTGCTCATTTTGTTGTGGGGGAAAATGTATCTCTGCTGCATGGAATTATGGATTGGTTTGTCCCGATTGTTAGTGTGAACACGTTATCATTTCAAATCTGAAATATATTTTTTTGGCTCCAACTCCTTGCCTCACTGCTAATTGCTCAGTGAGTACATGCGCCAGATCTGAGGTAATGTTTTCAGTTTCCTCTTGTTATTAAAAAAATTATAGATACTGGATTTGAAGTAATGAATTCAGAATTACTTTTCTCTGCACATGTTCAGCCTGTCAGACAGGTTTTAGACAAAATTACCATTTGAAGACATATTTATAGAATTTGTTATGTAGCTGGCAAATTGTTCAGCAGCTGTGACTGAACACAACTAAAAATGAGTGTGAAAATTTGTTTACTTACTTATTCTCGAACTTCTGATCTAATTGTAACACTGATTATGGAAAATTCTGATTCAATAATTCTATTGTTGTCATAGAGCTTCCTGATGCTTGGACCATTAAATCCTGACAGCCTATGTTCCATCATACACACAGACACAATTTAAAAGTAATTTTTTTTTTGTAGGAGTGTTTTACATTTTTTTTTCTTAATGAATAATCAAATCGGCTGCGGTACAAAGATTTAAGTATCATCAGTTTTCACCTGCAGTTCATGGAAAGCCCTATCTTTTTAAAGAATATTTTTATTGAATTCTTTTTCATTTATAACGATATAATATAAAAAGGATGCTACAAATTACAGTATAAAAGGAACACAAGTCAACGGGTAAGAATACATCCAAATCTAAGCCCCCACCAATAAACTAAAACCCTCCCTAACAACTGATGGTGACTAACTCTTTAAAAAGGAAATTAATGACTGCCATCTTAGGTAGAACCCCTCTACCGACCCACTAATGGGGTACTTGACCTTCTCCAAATGTAAAAATTCCATGAGGTTACCCAACCAGGCCAGGGCACTGGACGGAGTAGGAGACCTCCACTCAACCAATTGCCTCCAGGCTATAAACGAGTCAAAGGCGAGGACATCTGCCTTCTCCCCCGTCTGCAGCACCGGCAAGTCTGATACACTGAAAATGGCCAGAACGGACAACGCTCCAGTTCGAAGTTAAGAATCTCTGATATGGTGTTAAAGAAGGAGACCCAAAAACCCAACAACTTGGGACACAGCCAGAACATGTGAGTATGATTAACCAGCCCCTGAGAACACTGCCACAACTGTCATCCACCCCTGAAAAAAATCCACTCATAAGAACTAGGAGCAGGAGTAGGCCATCTGGCCCTTCGAGCCTGCTCCGCCATTCAGTGAGATCATGACTGATCTTTTGTGGACTCGGCTCCAATTTCCCGCCCGATCACCATAACCCTTTATTCCTCTATTCTTCAAAAAACTATCTATCTTTATCTTGAAAACATTTAATGAAGGAGCCTCAACTGCTTCACTGGGCAGAGAATTCTATAGATTCACAACCCTTTGCGTGAAGAAGTTCCTCCTAAACTCAGTCCTAAATCTACTTCCCCTTATTTTGAGGCTATGCCCCCTAGTTCTGCTTTCCCCGACCAGTGGAAACAACCTCCTCGCATCTATCCTATCTATTCCTCCTCCCCCCCCCCGCCCCCCAAATTCCAATGAGTACAGTCCCAGTCTACTCAACCTCTCATAATCCAACCCACCTCAACTCTGGTATTAACCTAGTGAATCTCCTCTGCACATCCTCCAGCGCCAGTACGTCCTTTCTCAGGTATGGAGACCAAAACTGAACACAATACTCATAAATTGAATTATGCTAGGCTGGTGAGTGGGGTCAAATCTGACTTGCAAAAGTGAGATAATCTCCCCCGTCCTTGGCAGGCAGGGTTCAGACTATTAAAATGAATGTCCTCCCGAGGTTTTTATTTATTTTTCAGTGTCTCCCCACTTTTCTCCCTTAAATCCTTCTCCATTAGTTCTAACAAATTGCTGTCCTCTTGTATTTGGGTGGGCAGGACCCCAAGGATCAATAGGGCATTTCTCCAGATGGATAGACAGTCAGGTGGTTTAGCTTTACCCAATTTGTTATGTCATTACTGGTCTGCCAGTATTGAGAAAGTGCTGGGTGGCTTAGTGATCCAAGTTCCATATGGGGCAAATGGAGTCAAGTTCTTGTAGGGGCTGTAGTTTGGGTGCTTTAGTAACTGCCTCGTTTCCGTTCTCTCCTGTGAGATTTTCTTTAAATCCGGTGGTGGAGTCCACCCTGAGGATCTGGAAGCAATTCAGACAATATTTTAAATGGACGGTTTTCCAGTTTTGAGGAGTAGTCGGTAAAGTTTCAACTCCCTGGGACTAATTTGTTTTATTATTTCCAGATTTGTGACTTTATGCAGAAAACTTTTCTTTCATTTCCCTTGATACCACCGTCCTCCTTGCTGAGGAGGATTTTATCTTTGGCCAGGTCTGGTAGGGAGAGTATTTTGGGCATCCATGGCCACATCCTATCAGGGAAGTCGGCCCCGTTGGACGAGGTGAACACAAAGTGGGAGGATAAATCGGGTCCTATTTTGTATGAGGAAATGAGGAGTGAGGCTCTTCACAGGGTAAACTATGTCCTCCTGTGCTCTGCCCAGTTTGATCCAGTTCAAAGTGGTGCATAGGACTCATCTGACCAACGCCTAGCTAATTTAGTAGAATTCTCATATGCTACTGAAACTCTCATTCGTGCATTTATCACTTCAAGACCCACCTATTCCAATGCTCACCTGGCACTCCTCTCAACTTGCACTGTAAACCAGAGCTTGTTTAGAACTCTGTTGCCCATAATCCTATCTCATACCATTCACCCATAATTCCGGTTCCTGCTGACCTACACTGACCTCCAGTTGCCCATCCCTCAATTAAAAAATTCTCAATCTTTCTGTCAGATCTCTCTGTGACCATGTCCCTAACTACCTCTGTAACATTCTCCATATCTGGACTCATGACATCCCTGACATGTTGACCACCGCTGCTCCACCATTTACATAGATGATTTGGAGTTGGGGACCAAGAGCAATGTGTCCAAGTTTGCAGACGACTCTAAGATTAGGGATAAAGCAAAAAGTGCAGAGGATACTGGAAGTCTGCAGAGAGATTTGGATAGTTTAAGTGAATGGGCTAAGGTCTGGCAGATTGAATACAATGTTGACAAATGTGAGGTTATCCATCTTGGTAGGAATAACAGCAAAAGGGATTATTATTTAAATGATAAAATATTAAAACATGCTGCTGTGCAGAGGGACCTGGAAGTCTTAGTGCATGAGTCCCAAAAAGTTGATTTACAGGTGCAATAGGTGATTCAGAAGGCGAATGGAGTTTTGTCCTTCATTGCTAGAGGGATGAAGTTTAAGACTAGGGAGGTTATGCTGCAACTATACAAGGTGTTAGTGAGGCCACACCGAGAAAAGGAGCCAACACTCCTATGTAGCTTTATTATCTCATCCATAGTGGAAACTGGGTCAATAATATAAAAAAGCAGATCATCTGCATACAAGGACACCCGAGGTTCCCTCCCTCCCCTATTTATCCCCTTCCACCTATCGGAAGATCTCAAAGCTATGGCCAATGATTCAATTGCTAAAGCAAACTGAGACAGTGGGCGTCTCTGCCCCATATCCCTCTTCAACAAAAAATACCCCAAGCTTAAGGCATTAGTGTAGATGTTGGCGTGAGGGCCCAATACAGTAACTGAATCCAAGATATGAACATTTTCCCCAAATCAAACCTTCCAAGGATCTTGAAAATATATCCCCACTTCACCCTATTAAATGCTTTTTTTGGATACAATCCCCTCTGGCTTGGGCACAGGAGGGTGGGAAAAAATGATATTTAACAGCCAAAATATATTGGCCGACAATTGTCGACCCTTGATGAAGCCTGCCTGGTCTTCCACAATCACCTCTTGGAAGCAGGGCTGCAATCGCTGCGCCAACACATTGGCAAGTAATTTATGTCTGCGTTCAAAAACAATATGGGTTAATATGTCACAAATTCCGTAGGGTCCTTGTCCTTCTTCAGTACGGAGAAATAGAAGCCTGTTTAAGTGTTATAAGCAATGAACCCCGGGACAAGGAATCGTGGAACATGCCCAATATTAACGGAATCAACTGACCTGCAAATCTCTTGCGGAACTCAATGGGGAATCCCATCAGGGCCGGGAACTTTACTCGCCTACATTTGCCCAATATCTTTCCGAATCTCCTCCAGACTCGATAGGGATTCCAACTCCTCCCAGCTTTCTCTCTCCACCAGTGGGAGGGACAACCCAACTTAAAATCTCCGCCATGACAGAACTCTTCTGAGACTTTGATCTATAAAGAATCCTATAGAATGCTTCGAAAGCCGCGTTGACTTTAACGGGGGCGGAAACATCTGCGGATACCCTTGACATTTTCATTGAGCCATCCAACCCCCTTACATTTGAGGTGACCATCCAAATTTGGGCCCTCTCATCCGAATTGGCGACCCGGAGTCAGTAATTTCCACCCAAAGGAGTTATCCAACAAGCACTTAGAGAGTACAGGCATGTGGCCCACCCAAGATGGCCACCAAACCCCCTGCAAGACATGGCAAAGAGAAGGGTCACTGTCAGTAAATTAACCATTTAGTTAATGGAGTGGCCAGAGTCACAGGAGCAGCCTTTGTTTTGTCTCCACCGAGGGGCCTCGAGAAGTCTGAATCTGTTTGCAAATTTCTATCAGTGATTCTTTTTGTCCTGGTCTTTCTTGTCTTTTCCCTAATATGGGCACCTTGTACCAGGCATTTTGAAAGTTGGGGTCGCGATTGCGAATGGGTCGTGGGAGGGTCGAGGAGCCGTCCGTCGCGGCGCTCCCGATTGTGCGAAAATGCGCGCAACAGCCGTAGCAGCTGGCTTTTAGCAATGCCGGGTGCAAGCTGCAGCGTGGCCACATTTTTTAATATGGTCGCAGCCTTTTTGAAGGCGCTCGCAGTCAGCATCATTAAAAGCCAAGTGCTGCGGCTGTTGTCAGCAAATTTGTGCAATCGGAGACGCAGAAGATTTTTTAAACAATTCCCGCCTCCCGAAAGTCGACATCACGTGCTTTGGGCGCGATTGCGATTCCTCCATTTTGGCAGCAGCAAACCAGGCAAGAGAAAATGGTGGGTGGCTAAGGTCGGCCGGCGTGGGTTGAAAAGGTCGGCCAGTTGGTTAAAAATTGGTCCTGGAAAAGAAGTTTGAAAAACACTGGCTTATACCATCGATCAGATGGGATTTTATGTGAAAATAATCCTAAAACTGGGCAAAAAGAGCCACCTCGTATATGACTTCTCCCTAAATGGTACCACTGGGAGTCCAGAAAGCCCTTTAAGTATTAAAATCCTGATCGTAATTTCCTTGTAATTATAGAATCCCTATAGTGCAGAAAGAGGCCATTTGGCCCATCAAATCTGCACCGACCCTCCCAAAAAGCACCCCAACTAGGCCCAATCCCCTGTAACCCCATAACCCCACCTAACCTTTGGACATGAAGGGCAATTAATCTACCTAGCCTGCACATCTTTGGACTGGGAGAGGAAACCGGAGCACCTGGAGGAAACCCACACTGACAGTCACCCAAGGTCGGAATTGAATCCACAGCAGTGCTAACCACTGTGCCACCATGTCACCACTGTAATCTGACAACACTGAAAAATCAGGATTTGTCTGCATTGTATGAAATTGCTATCAACCCAACAAAAGTTTATTTTTAAGAAATACACGCAGTATATTAAAAAAGCACAAATGAATAGAAATTAACCTGTGTAGCTGGGACACCGAGTTGGATAATGCTAAGGAAAATGTGGTTTGAATTCTCTTGTGCAGCTGGTCAGGTGACATCTGAAATTGAAAGCTCCACATGTTGGGTGGGACCCCCTCCTCCGTTGTAGCCAAGCCCCACCTGAAAGATTCAATTAGTTTTCTCATTCAGAGGTCGGGTTAGCATTCTATGTATTGGCAAAATTGTCTGCTACTGTTGTGTTCAAAGCACCGTGATTAATCTATTTCCTAGTTGCATAACAATTGCTTGGCTTTAATCCCCTGTGGCCTATTTAATACAGCATGGATGCTACAGGCATTTTACTATGAAAGTGACTCAATGAGACCTCCTGCTTAACTGATGTATCTACGGCAAAACCAATTAACCTTAGTAATAAGTCCATCAGGGTTTATAAAAAATAGCAAGCTATGTACTGTATTACAGAAAAATTTAAAGCAAGGATACACAGATTACAACTTTCCCTTTCATTTCTTTGAGCCGTCATAAAGTTTTTTTTTAAAATTCCATTTTGTTTCTAAATGAGACATTACATACAAATAATTTTAATAAACAGCTGCAGTTACAATAGAAACTGAAAAAATTATTTCTTAATTTTGAGGTTTTAAGCACATTGCTGGGAATTGTGATTCTCCAAATCTAGTTCATTTTCCAAGGGGTGCTGCCACAAACGGACAGTGTGATATTGCCCTGAGTTGGTACTCTGCCTGTCAGGGTATTCTTTGGTTCTGCCGTAGACACATCAGTTAAGCAGGAGGTCTCATTGAGTCACTTTCATGGTAAAATGCCTGTAGCATCTGATTTGTTATGTTGTAGGTGTAACATAAGCGGCTTCCTTGTGGTGCACTTGACAAAGGAAGTTTCAGATGTGGAGATAACTTCAACACATTTATTCAACTATTTACACTTCTATTACTCGGGTTCGACACTACTGCTAATCCTACTATAGCTACCCAGACTGACTGACCAGTTGCTGAAATCCACGTGGTGGGTGTAATATTGAATCAACCCTGTCTCTGTACTCACTGACTGTCTCCACTGGAAAGAGGCAGATCATGTGTGTGGTGTCCTTTATATATGAGTTGGTGTAATGCCCCCGTGTGTTTGTGTCACCTCCTTGTGTATGTGAATGTCTGTTGGTCGTGTCCTATCTGCTTGATCTATTGGTTGAGTGTGTGTAGTATTCTCTGCAATTTGATTGGTGCTGTGGTTAACAGGAATTATTGTATGATCTTGAATTTATCTTCTATAGTTAACCAGTTCCCAAAACCTTTATTTTTACTCTACCAGATACAGAGATCTTAACGCTATGAAGCAGTTTGAGTATTTGGCAAATTCCAGAAGCCTGGTCTGCTGCAGTCCCATTGCTTTGTGTTGTTAATGTTGGAAATTGGATAAGTAAAGTTAGAAATTAGTTTTTGATAGAATGCTAAGCCTCTAACTAAGTTCAATTCACTTTGTTGTGATGTAGAAGTGACAATCATTCTTTCAGGTGAGTGTTGTAGATCAACTGTTGAGAATTTTTTCACCACAAGGTGCTTTTCTGAAGGCATAGTCACAATTGGTGGGCTGTTGAAAATCTAGGATGCACCAAAAGCCAGAATTGGAGGAGCACCAAGATCTCGGAGGATTGAAGAACGATACCCAAGATGGAGGGGGGTGATGCCAGGAAGGGATTTGAAAACCAGTTTGAGAATTTTAAAATTGAACTACAGCAGATTGGGACAATTGGAATATTTGAGCACATGGGGTGATGGGTGAATGAGACTTGGTGCGAGTTAGGATAAGGCAATTGAGTTTGGAAGAGGACACTTTTATGAAGGGTGCCAGGCTGGCCAGGGAATCATTGGATTAGTTGGGTCTGGAGGTAATGAAGGAATGGATGAGCAACATCTGAGCTCAGGTGAGAGCAAAAGTGGGTGATGGTAACATGTGGAAGTACGTGGTCTTGGTGGTAGAGAAAATATGTGGTCAGAACAGAACTCTGGGTTCAAACCAAGGTTGTGAACAGTTTGAGTCAGCCTGACAGATACCAGGAACAGGAATGGAGCCAGGGGCTAGGGAGCACAATTCCTGGCGGAGACAGTCAACGGCTCCCGTTTTTCCAATATTTAGTTAGAGCTAATATCTATATTTTCAGTATTAATAACACAAACAGTGACAATTCCGAGGCAATGAAATGGTTGGGAGATCGAAGTAAATGTAAGTTGTACTGCTGTGCCTACAATTATTGCATAGACCTAACTCATTATTTTGCTCGCTGTTTAACCATGTTTAAATGTGTGTGCAAGTAATGAAGAGAATCCGAAGGCTCGAGAATATTTATCTGCATCTTCACTGAACTTCTTAGGATGGAGCTGAAGGTCTGGTTAAGCACTAGCATTTTCTGTCCTGCTTTGTTAATGAGAATTGACAGCATTTCTCCAGCACTGAACTTTGACATGTGTTGGACCATTCTTGGCTAATTAACCAGAATACTGGCTCCTGTGGCTTTGAATTGTATTCAAGAGATGGGTATTCTCTGCTGGTTGATAAAAATCCCATGATATTCCAATGTGCAGCTTTTCTATGACTTGGGGACAGTGACGAGTCGAACTCAAAAGTTGAGGGAGAAGAAAAAAAGGTTGTGAATGTTGTTTTTGCATTCCTCTTCTTTTGCCAATACATTTTGAGTACTTCAGGTATACTTTAGTGCAATCCTGTGTGGGGATTAATCAGTTGTATCTCTGCTGCTCTATTGTAAGTTATTGTTACCCTGACTTGATGGAACAATTCTCCCAATTTAACCAGTTCCCAAAACCTTTATTTGGACTCTACCAGATAGCTAAGTTCAATTAACTTTGTTGTGCTGTAGAAATGACTATCATTCTTTCAGGTGAGTCTATTGTAGATAATAATAAGGTTCAGAAGTGGAAATGCTCACTGATGAAATGTTCAGTTCCATTTCAGATGAAAGTTACTAAAGCAGATCATGTTCATACACAGCAAGACCTGAACAACATATAACCTTGGGGTGATTAAATGGCAAGTAATGTTCATGCCACACAAATGCCAGGCAATTGTCATCTCCAACGAGAGAAAATCTAACCATCTCCCCATAACATTATCATCACTGGACCTCCCACTTTCAACATCCTGTATATTACCATTGACCAGGAGCTGAACTAGACTAGCATATGAGTACAATGGCTACAAGAGCAGTCAGAAACTAGAGATTCTGCAGTCAGTAACTCTACTCTTGACTCGCAAAAGCGTGTACCTATAAGGTACAAATGAGGTTTGGTTTGGAATACTCTCTGTAATGTTCTTGTCGGATGGCCTGATTTATATTACAAGAACACTTGTAGCCAAAGCTATAAACGATTTATTAACATTAACTGTGGGTGAACTATTTTTAAAAACAATTTAGAGTACCCAATTATTTTTTTCCAATTAAGGGGCAATTTAGCATGACCAATCCACCTAACCTGCACATCTTTTGGGTAAAAGTAATTAAAAGTACTTAAATTAATTTTAATTTTGTTATTCTGTCTAGCTCCTTTTTGAGGCGATCGCGAAGAGGTGCAGGAACTCTTCTTGGTGCCTATATCACAGGTTTTGCATCCTCTGAGTTGTATCTTGTAGGTGAATGGTAGTGTACCAAAACTGTGTACTGTTATGGGTCAGGGTTTAGAGAACCCCAAAGTGTATCATGGAGTTCTCCCGACCCACAACCTTTAATAGATTGTGCTGTGGGGAGCACACGGCCCACTCTACAGGTGTGGTACAGCAGAAATGACAAAATATTTTTTTAAACAAAACAATGTTTATTCTATGAACTCAAGTTAACCTTTCTAACTCTAAAACAAACAGTGAACATCTTAGCAACCAGTAAATCAAATACACCCCCCAAAGAATACAACACTAAGTAATCTGTATGCTGTCCTTTTCACCCAGAAGACTTAACAAACCTTTAAACAGAAGCACATCAGGGTTTACATTCAATACTGAAAACATTTAAATATCTGAATTCACCAAATGATCAAGAGATAATCCTTCATGGCAGAGAGCTCAACAATACAGCTGATTTGGCTGACTTCAGCTGCAACACACTGAAAAACGAAACCAAAAAGGCAGCGACACACCCAAGTTTTTCTCAAAGTGAAACTAAAAAGCAGAACCAGAGCTCAGCTCCACCCACACACTGACATCACTGCAGTAACATGAGCAGCCAAACATTTCTTAAAGTGACGTTCTCATGACAGTACTCATCGCTGAATTTGTTAGTAATGTTCCCAAGAATCTTTGGAATGTTGATCCAATCCGTTGTGGATGCTATATACTAACTGCACTGAACCTAATTCTTCACGGGACTGATCACCTAATAATGAATCCAAGTCCTCGGATACAATATAGAATGGGACGAAATAAATTATGTTCTTCACTACCACACTCGGGTCACAAGCACCATAACATTTAATGCTTGAACCATTATAATCTTTCAGAGATATTCTGTGATTTCTTCTAATCGGCTGAATTTTTAGATTTTTAAAATCCGTCATGCTGGTTAAATTGGCTTTGGCACCAGTGTCTAACGTCAATTGGAACACTGTACCGCTCACTTCAAGTGGTAGGAGCCATTTGTCCTCATCAACCATATTTATTTTAAATGAAGTATCAGTTTGCATTTTTTTAAGTGCTGGAGAATTTTTTGATGTCTCCAAAAAAATTATTATTCTATGTTATTACTCCAACAAACAATGATATTTCATCACTGGAGACTGTGTCTTCCACTGTGCTGACTGATCTGGGGTTGAGCTCAGAGTAACATTTCTGAGCAAAGTGATTTTTTTTTCCTTTGCATCTGGAACAAAACTAGCCAAATGCTGGATACTGCCTTAATTCGTGCCTTTGACCACGTCTTGTACACGGAAATTCTTTTTCCTGATCTTTAACCTGTTTGTTGGTGTATGAGGTGTTGTAGGAACTTTCCCGCCTTTTTTCGGAAGTTTCCTGCTTTTCTGGAAAAAATACGACAACTGGAGTGTTTTCCTCCAAGAAGACGCCGTCATTATTGAGAAACATTTTAGAATGCTGTGGTCGTGAGCCTGACAAATCTTAACTGTTTGTTGCAAAGACAACTCCGATTCCCACAGCAATTGTTCTCTCAGCTTATTTTCATTCATACCAAACACAATCTAGTCCCGAATCATGGAAAATTCCACCACAGACAAATTACAGGTTTTAGCTTTTAACTTTAAATCAGTGATGAAATGGTCCATGGACTCCCCTGTCTTCTGTAAATGTGATCTAAACACACAGCATTCATAAATTTCATTCTTTATGGGGCTGCAATGTGCACCAAATCTTTGAATTGCTTTGTTAAAATTTTTACTATCTTCATCGTTTGTAAATTTAAACAAATTAAACACAGCAATTGCTTTGGGCTACCTTACGCAAATCTGATTGAACTTTTAAATTTACTCCAGTAAAAAACAGATTAAATTGTTGTTTAAATACACGCCAGTTTCTGTCCACATTACCATGAAATCTGAGACTCATTGGTGGCTTCATGGATTCCATTCTTGCAGTCTGCAAAATCTTCAAATCTCTGTGGATCTCTGTCCAGGCTTGGTTTTTTTTTAGTGCCACTCCTGGCAACATGTAATGTTCTTGTCAGATGGCCTGATTTATATTACAAGAACACTTGTACCTAAAGCTATAAATGATTTATTAACATTAACTGTGGGTAAACTATATGCAAAACAACAGATGAATAACAGTAAGATCAAGCAACCGCTCTCTTCGCTGCTCTCCAGTCTGAGGTCACCTGACTCTAACATTCACTTATATACCAATGAGCCTCCTAGTGGCCAGTCGGTGAATTAGAACTTAACCATGATATCAGTACACAATTGCCTGCGTGAATGCAGCTCCAAAAACTCTCTAAACTCACCATAATCCCAAACAGCCCACTTGAATGACACTCCATTCCTGCATCTTAAATATTTGTTCCCTCTAACACCAACACACAATGGATGTGTGTACAATACACATAATATATTGCTACAACTCACCAAGGCTTCTTCATCAACTCCTTCCAACCTCTACCGCCTAGAAAGACAAGGGCAGCAGAAACTGGATCCCTGACTTTCTGACCCATAGACCACAATCAGTAAGGAACAACAACTCACCTCCACGATAGTCCTCAATGCTGGGGCCCCGCAAGGCTGCGTACTTAGCCCACTACTATACTCCCTATACACACACGACTTTGTGGCAACATTTGGCTCCAACATCATCTGTAGGTTTGCTGATGACGTGACCGTAGTGGGTTGGATCTCAAACAACGATGAGTCAGAATAGTCAGGAGGTAGTGGAGAACCTAGTGGAGTGGTGTAACGACAGCAATCCCGCCTTCATTGTCAGCAAAACTGAAGTGCTGGTCAGTGACTTCAGGAAGCAAAATATCGTACACACCCCTGTCTGCATTAACGGGGCTGAGGTGGAGATGGTTTTCAGCTTCAAATTCCTAGGTGTGCACATCACCAATAATCTGTCTGGTCCACCCACATCGACGCTACCACCAAGAAAGCACAACAGCGCCTATACTTTCTCAGGAAACTAAAGAAATTTGGCATGTCCACATTGACTCTTACCAATGTTTACAGATGCACCATAGAAAGCATCCTATCTGGCTGCATCACAGGATGGGAACTGCTCAGCGCAAGACCGCAAGAAACCTCAGAGAGTCGTTAACACACCCCAGTCTATCATGCAAACCCGCCTCCCATCCATTGACTCTGTCTACACGTCCTGCTGCCTTGGGAAAGCAGGTAGCATAATCAAAGATTCTTCCCACCCGGCTTATTCACTCTTCCAACTTCTTCCATCGGGCAGAAGATACAAAAGTCTGAGAGCACACACGAACAGATTCAAAAACAGCTTCTTCCCCGCTGTTACCAGACTGCTGAATGACCCTCTTATGGACTAATCTGATCTCTTTACACATCTTCTCTACTGAGTAGTACTACACTCCTGTATACTTCACCCGATGCCTGTTTCTATGTATTTACATTGTGTTTCTTATGTTTGCCCTATGTATTATCTTTTCATGTATGGACTGATCTGTCTGAACTGTATGCAGAATAATACTTTTCATTGTACCTCGATGCACGTGACAATAAAACAAATCCAATCCAACACAGGAATGCCACCACCTGCAAGTTTCCCTCCCAGCCACATGCCATCCTTACACAGAACTATTATCTCGTTCCTTTATTGTCACTGGGTCAAAGTCTCGGATTTGCCTCCCCCTAACAGCGCTAAAGGGTACCAGCACCACATGTCCTGAACAGGTTTAAGAAGGCAGCTACTCGAGAGCAATTGCGGAGCAAATTCTGGGCTTGCCAACGATGGCCACATCTTCTTAAAGAGTAATTAAAGAAATTTGGAGCTGCCATTTTGATCTAAACACGGGGCATGAATGTGGGGCTACTCAATCCCAGGGCAAACATTTCTACCGACTGAGTAGTTCAGCATTATCAGTTGGTGCATCGTTTTCCAGAGTCAGGAACTTCTGTTTACAGAAGTTAGACCAGTCTGTATTGTTGGCTCACCGTTCAGGTAACAGAGTCACACTTGGAAAATCTATCCCTGTAACCTGTGTCAACTGCAGTGGCTTGGTGGGTACAGATACTGCAAGTTGGTATAGGTACCTTGTTTTGTTATTCCGCTGTGAGACTGGAAACAAAATCTGCACTGGAGTTTGGATGAGTGAAAATTTACAGCCTTTCTCAGCAGCGATGGAGAGAACCATAGGTTCATTCTCCTTCGAGCACAGAAGGTTATAGATGGATTTTCTAGACGTGTTCAATGTTCTGGCGGGTTTATGCAAAGTAAAAAGGGTGAAACTTTTTCCATTGACAGGAGAGTGTAGAGATTTGAGGTAATTGGCAAAAACGTAGCAGGAAATCAGAGAAATAATTTTGTTATGCTCCTAATATGTAAATCTACTGCCTGAAATGTGTGGTGGAAGCAGTTTCAATAGTAACTTTTAAAGGGGTAAATACAATAAGGGAAGAAATCTGCAGGACTATAAGGAAAGAGTAGGGGGAGTGAGACTAATTCCATTATTCTTTCAAAAAGTCTGCACAAGCTTGATGGGCCAACCAGTAGCGGATTCCATTATTAATGATATCAAGGTTTTCAGCAACTTCCACCACTTCGGCTGTTGTTGTGAATGTTTAATGACCAACATTTTATGAAGAGAGATTGAATGAGTAAAGGGCTATGCTAATTGGCAACAGTGCTATTTGTCAACAATCTGTTTCCTGGTAGAGGAGCATAAATAGGTCAGAATGGAAAATATGCATTTCCGATGACAAATCTGAGAAATTCACGAGTGAAACTAAACGGAAATTTGTGTGTTCACAGAAGAGTGGGCTTATGTTCCTGTTTCCAACAGATTTGAGGAGAGGTTTGTCAAATGCCAAGTTATTGACGTTTTCTCTCATTGTCTATTATATTATCCAAAAGCTTTCAACAATTTTACAGCCTTATAATGCAGTCCCAGCCATTTCTTTTCCACTTTGATAAATATATCTCCGCTCGTTCTTTGCCTTTTGTTAAAACCACGAATTAGTACGCATTTGAATTAATTCATAGGATCTGGATTTTGCTGGTAAGGTCAGCATTTATAGCTCATCCCTAATTGCCTTTAGCCGTTAGCATCCACCTTGAACTGCTGCAGTCCATATAGCCTAAGTATTGAGAATTATCTTAACTCCTGTGCAGTTGAGCTTTCCAGGGACTTATTTTTCATACTATTTACCTCATAGGTTTTTTTGCATCTATTGAATCTATTTGAAGTGTTGTGTATTAATGAAGTGCAGTAGGAAGTTACCATCATCAGAACATCATTTCCTTACTGCAGATTTCAATTAGTTTATCCACTGTGAACAATCCCAAGGAATGTAGTTTCTTTGCAACATTTTGATTTTGATGACATTGTGATGTCAGAACAATGTTTTTTCTTTTTTTTTTGTTTTTAATTATTTTTTTCCCAATTAAGGGGCAATTTGACCAACCTGTCATGATATTCAGGTAAATATCATGGTGCAAACATACATACATACTGATGGACAGATCAACGGACAAATCAATACACACACAACACCACAGGCAAGAGCATACACACTATAAAACGGGGAACACAACACTTCCCGCGCATTCCAGCAGGAGACAGCTCAGGGCACAGAGCTCACAGCAGCCACTCAGACATCCACCATGTGCTGAGTGCCACTCCAAGACAGTGTTAGGAATAGGTCCACAGATTCAAGGTTATGATCGAACCACAGTAACCAGTTTACCACTGTAAACATATGTTAGTAATAAAACTGAGTTGTACCATCCGCAACCGTGTTGGTTCGTCTGTGTAGCCGAGCAACCAACACATCATAGTACCAGAATTGGAACCCGGTAACTGTGAGACCTACCTACGAATCCTCAGGAATCTGCCATCCTGCGCCATGGACACCGTCAGCACGCCGCAGTCGCTACAAATCGCTGGAAACCTCGGCGTCAATTGGAAGCTGTTCAAACAGCGCTTCCAGCTCTTCCTGGAAGCCAACGAAAAGGAGAGCGCTTCGGACACCAGGAAAATCGCCGCCATCCTCTCCACGGCAGGGCAACATGCCATCCATGTCTACAACTCCCTGGTGTTCGCGGAAGGTGAGGACAAGACCAAGTACAAGACGGTCCTTCTCAAACTCGATCAACACTTCAGCGTCGAGGTAAACAAGAGTTTCGAGAGGTATCTCTTCCAGCAGCGCCTGCAGGGTAAGGATGAGCCCTTTCAATCTTTCCTTACACATCTCCGTATCCTCGTGCAGTCCTGCGGTTACGACACCACCTCCAGTTCAATGATTCAGGATCAGATTGTTTTTGGGGTCACCTCGGGCACCCTACGCCAGCTTCTCCTCAAAATTAAAGGCCTCACCCTAGCCTCCGCAATCGAAGCCTGTGTCCTTCATGAAAACGCGACTAGCCGCTACTCCGAATTTCAAGCGGCCGAATCGGCGCGGCAGGGGTCCTACGCGGCCGGATCGGCAAGGCCAGGCGTCCTACGAGGCCGAACGGGTCCAGGTGATCGAGTTCCTCCCGGCCCGGGGCCCAGACGAGGGCGGCCATTTCGCGCGCTTTCCGCGGACTCCCGCGTTGTGCGCGCCAAAAAAGACGTCGACACAGAGTGACGTGATGCGCAGGCGCGCTCGACGCAAGACCGAACTGCGCGTGCGCGGTGGTGCAAAGAACGCCATGACGTCACGACGTGCGGCAACTGCGGAGCCGCACATTTAAAGCAGCAATGTCCGGCAAAAAAACGACAATGCCTCCGCTGTGGCAAGATGGGCCACTACGCTGCCTGCTGTCGAGCAGCTCAACCTGCCAATGCTCCCCAATTCCAACAACCTCGCAGGGACGTGCGGACCATTCAGCCTCCTTACTACGAGTCATGCCCAGACAATATCCAGACCAGTGACACAGACGACCGGGACACCTTCCTTGTTGCGGTCATTGATAGGAACCGGATGTCTCCAGGCAGGACCCACCGGCCGTTGCAAGTGAACAGTGTCAATCCGGGTGATGAATGGTGTGCCACCCTAACGGTCAACCGATCACCGATAACATTCCGTCTGGACACTGGCGCCTCCGCCAACCTCATAGCATGGTCAGCCTTTTACGCCATGAAGGTCAGACCACCAATTCGGCCATCCCGTTGCAAGATGGTCGACTACAATGGAAACGTTATCCCGGCCATGGGATCCTGCCAGCTCCAGGTGACACACAACACATACACGGCCACACTGTCATTCAAAATAGTCGGATCATCAAAGGACTCCCTGCTAGGCGCACAGGCATGCAAGGTTCTCTACCTCGTGCAGCGGGTCCACGCTCTGTCTCCAGAAGGCACATCAGACTTCCCGGATGCAGAATTTAGGGCACAACTTCAATCGCTCCTCGCCCACAACCAGGAGGCATTCGAGGGCATGGGCACACTGCCCTATACCTACAGAATACGGCTCAAACCGGACACCACCCCGGTCATTCAAGCACCTCACAGGGTCCCAGCGCCACTCAAAGACCGCCTCAAGCAGCAGCTGCAGGATCTCCAGGACAAAGGGGTGCTATCCCGGGTCACGGAGCCCACGCCATGGGTCAGCTCCGTGGTGTGAGTTAAGAAGCCCTCTGGCGAGCTCCGGATCTGCATTGATCCAAAAGACCTCAACAACAACATAATGAGGGAACACTACCCCATACCCAAACGGGAAGAGATCACGAGCGAAATGGCCCAGGCTAAAATCTTTACAAAACTGGATGCCTCGAAGGGTTTTTGGCAGATCCAACTGGACCAGTCCAGCAGGAAGCTGTGCACCTTCAACACTCCTTTCGGCAGGTTCTGCTATAACAGAATGCCATTTGACATAATCTCGGCATCCGAGGTCTTTCACAGGATCCTGGAACAGATGATGGAGGGCATCGAAGGGGTGCGCGTCTACGTTGACGACGTCATCATCTGGTCCACCACACCACAGGAGCACACCAATCGTCTCCAGCGCGTCTTTGCGCGGATACGGGAAAACGGCCTGCGCCTCAACCAAGGCAAGTGTTCTTTCGGCCAAACCGAGCTGAAGTTTCTGGGGGACCACATATCCTGGTCAGGGGTCCGTCCGGATGCAGACAAGGTGAGCGCCATTACAGCCATGCCGCAGCCGGCAGACAAGAACGCAGTGTTACGCTTCCTAGGCATGGTCAACTTCCTGGGGAAGTTCATTCCCAACCTTGCCTCCCACATGACGGCTCTTCGCCACCTAGTCAAGAAGTCCACGGAGTTCCAGTGGCTGCCTGCACACCAGAAGGAATGTGAGGAGCTCAAAATTAAGCTCACCACAGCCCCGGTATTGGCGTTTTTCAACACATCTCGTGACACTAAAATTTCGACTGATGCCAGCCAGTCCGGCATTTGGGCGGTACTCCTACAGCGGAATGACACTGCGTCATGGGCTCCGGTAGCCTATGCCTCGTGGGCCATGACCCCCACAGAACAGCACTACGTGCAGATCGAAAAGGAGTGCCTGGGTTTGCTAACCGGAATAGACAAGTTCCATGACTACGTGTATGGTCTCCCCCAGTTCACCGTGGAAACCGACCATCGCCCCCTGGTCTGCATCATACATAAGGACCTGAACGAGATGACCCCTCGCTTCCAGCGCAACTTACTCAAACTCAGGAGGTACGACTTCCAACTGGTCTACACCCCGGGAAAGGACCTTATCATTGCGGATGCCCTATCTAGAGCAGTGAGCACACCGCCCGACTCGGAGGGGTTCATCTGTCAGGTTGAAGCGCAGGTGGCCTTCACATCGGCAAATCTGCCAGCTGACGACTCGTCTGGCCGGTATTCGCCGGGAAACTGCGGTTGACCCCCTTCTACAACGTGTGATGCGCCACATTACGGGAGGGTGGCTCAAAGGACAGTGCCCGCAGTTCTACAATGTCCGGGACGACTTGGCCGTCATTGATGGTGGCCTCCTAAACCTGGATCGGATTGTGATTCCGCACAACATGCACAAGCTGGTCCTCGACCAACTACACGAAGGCCACCTGGGGGTTGAGAAGTGCAGACGGAGGGCCCGAGAGGCGGTATACTGGCCGGGCATCAACTGCCCCACCTGCCAAAGGTTTCAGCCGGCGCAACCTCCTGAGACACTTCAGCCCCATGAGCTGGTGACGTCCCCCTGGGCGAAGGTGGGTGTGGACATTTTTCACACGCTTGGCAGGGACTATGTAATCGTTATTGATTACTTTTCCAACTATCCAGAGGTCATACGCCTGCACGATTTGACATCGTCCGCTGTCATTAGGGCCTGCAAAGACACCTTCGCTCGCCACGGCATTCCGATTACTGTCATGTCAGACAATGGGCCCTGTTTTGCCAGCCAGGAATGGGCATCCTTTGCTGCTTCGTATGGCTTCCCACACGTGACGTCCAGCCCTCTGCATCCCAGTCCAATGGAAAGGCGGAGAAGGGCGTTCACATCGTCAAGCGGCTCCTCTGCAAGGCTGCTGCTGCCGGATCGGATTTCTGCCTAGCCCTGCTAGCCTATCGCTCGGCCCCACTAGCCACTGGCCTCTCACCAGCCCAGCTGTTGATGGGTCGCGCCCTCAGGACCACTGTGCCATCCATTCTGGTACCCACAACCAACCATGCTCCGGTACTGCACGGGATGCATATGACACACGGGCAACTGGTCTTCCCGCCCTGGCGCCTGGAGACGGCGTCCGCATCCACCTACCAGAAGGTGACTGGTCAGCACCTGCCGAAGTTCTCCGACGCATGGCTCCCCGCTCGTTCCTGGTTCGCATGCCTGATGGCTCCATTCGCAGGCGCAATCGCCGGGCTCTTCGCCTGCTTCCACGCTCGCTACGGGAACTTACACCGGTACCACGCCATCCTGTTGTTCTTGATGTTGACTTCGTGGAGCTTCCTGCCACCATGCCCATTCCGTCGTCGCCCGTGGCCAGGCCCATTCCTCAGCCAGTGGATCCTGACCCACCCTTGAGGCGGTCAACCCGAATTCATCACCCACCTACTAGACTGGACTTATAAGCCTGTTTGAACATTGAACTCATAATACCACTGTGTTATTATGTTTCTATTTTTCCTTGTCGTTACAGGAGTTCATTTTGACGTTCAACATTTCCCCGTCTTTTGTTTATGGTCCAACCTCGTTGCTATGTCGCACCTGACATCGCCCCTTGTATATAGTTTAGCCTCATGTACATGCTGTAGATATTGCACACACACACATTCAGCTGCACTCAGTACACATCTCTATTTATAACCACATAGGCACATGTTCTTGTAAAAAAAAAGGGGGGATGTCATGATATTCAGGTAAACTTCATGGTGCAAACATACATACGTACTGATGGACAGATCAACGGACCAATCAATACACACACAACACCACAGCCAATCACAGGCAAGAGCATACACACTATAAAACAGGGAACACAACACTTCCCGTGCATTCCAGCAGGAGACAGCTCAGGGCACAGAGCTCACAGCAAGCCACTCAGACATCCACCATGTGCTGAGTGCCACTCCAAGACAGTGTTAGGAATAGGTCCATAGATTCAAGGGTTATGATCGAACCACAGTAACCGGTTTACCACTGTAAATATATGTTAGTAATAAAACTGAGTTGTACCATCCGCAACCGTGTTGGTTCGTCTGTGTAGCAGAGCACCCAACACATCACAATCCACCTACCCTGCACATCTTTGGGATGTGGGGTGAGAACCATGCAGGCATGGGTGGAATGTGCAAAACTCCACATGGACAGTGACCCGGGGCCAGGATCGAACCAGGGTCCTCGGCGCCGTGAGGCAGCACTGCTGAACACTGCACCACCATGCCGCCCTGCAGGAAAATTGTCAATTGTGACTTTTTCCCCCCACATTAAATCGAAGTGCCTCAATGGTGTAATTCCTTTATCCTGTTAACAACTTAGAGCTGCTGCTAGGGAAAAACCTAAATTATGCAACTCATCCTTAAACGTGTATTCATGGCATAGAAACAGGAGTATGGCTGTAACATGGGTATATGACATAGAAACAGATTTTTTCCTGTAACCTGGGTATATGGCATAGGAACAGGTGCATGCCTGTAATGTTGGTATCTGATATAGGAACAGGAGTATCTATGTAACATGGGTCTATGTTATAGGAACAGAAGTATCTATGTAACATGGGTATATGGTTTAGGTGCAGGAGTATGTATGTAATGTGAGTATATGGGAGTGTGTACGTAATGTGGATATATGGCACAGGAACAGGGGTGTATGTACATGACGTGGATATTTGGCACAGGATTATGCCATTCGACCTTGATTAGGTTCTTATATTGTGCAAGAACATGGTTGATCTATGGATGAACACCATTTACCTGCCCTTGTTCCGTATCCCTCGATAATCGTACCTCGGAAAAATTTAGCAGTCTACCGTGGGCAGCACGGTAACATTGTGGATAGCACAATTGCTTCACAGCTCCAGGGTCCCAGGTTCGATTCCGGCTTGGGTTACTGTCTGATCGGAGTCTGCACATCCTCCCGGTGAGTGCGTGGGTTTCCTCCGGGTGCTCCGGTTTCCTCCCACAGTCCAAAGATGTGCAGGTTAGGTGGATTGGCCATGATAAATTGCCCTTTGTGTCCAAAATTGCCCTTAGTGTTGGGTGGGGTTACTGGGTTATGGGGATAGGGTGGAGGTGTTGACCTTGGGTAGGGTGCTCTTTCCAAGAGCCAGTGCAGACTCGATGGGCCGAATGGCCTCCTTCTGCACTGTAAATTCTATGATCTATGAAAAGTAAATTGACCTAATATTTGCATTCTGTCAGGTGACAAGTTCTAGATGGACAAAGTGCTCCTTGACTTCACTTTAGTTTAGTTCAGTTGGTTTAGTTCTAATTTTAAGGTTATACCTTACTGCTCTGTGTAACCCGCCTCCCTAGGAAGTAGCAAATCCCTTGACGATTTTTAAAAATCTTGATTAGATCACTCTTCATCTGTTGAAACCCAAGGTATTCAAAAGCAAAATTTAGGGAACCTGTCCTCCTAATTTAATCCTTCAAGCCCTTATATCATTATGATGAATCTACTTATTATTTCCTTCAAGACTAGTGTACCTTTTCTGAGTCATATTGGATTTGAAGTGTTAACTCTGTTTCTTGCTGCACAAGTGCTCCCAGACCAACTGGGTTTTCCCAGCATTTTCTGTTTTTGTTTCAAATTTTCCGCATCCGCGGTACTTTGCTTTTTATTATGCCTTTTCTCAGGTTTGGTGTCTGATACTGAAATCAATCCTCCAGTTTTGGATCTAACCACTGCTCTGTCAAACTGAAGCAGTATTTCCTTTATTCCAGCTTCCAGTCCCTTTCATATAAAGGCCAACATCCTGTTGTGCTTTATGATTATCTGATCATTTAACTTTCTATAATCTGCAGACATGGGCACTGAAACAGTTTTGCTGCTCCACATCACATAGTGTTTCACTTTGGCGAGATTATTCAGATTTGCCTTCCTTCGAACCAAAGAACTTTCCCACTTTGAACTCCATCTGTCCACTAACTTAGCCCGTCCATGTCCTTTCATAATTTCTTCTATCTGCCAACTCATCATGCCTCCTGACTTAGTGTTGATCTGCAAGCTTTGATATACAGCTCTCTGTTTCTTCCTCCAAACCCTTAATATGTAGCTGATGAAAAGTCGAGGCCCCAGTACAGATCACTGGGAAGTACCACTTGTCCTTGCTATAAAGGGAATAAGCCTTTTATCACTAGTCTCTGTCTCCCACTTCCCAACCAATTACTAACCCTTGTTACGAGATTATCTGTATTTCTGTGCACTCTCATTTTTGTAATAATCTCTTGTGTGGTACCTTAATAAATACCAACTGAAAGCCCATGTATACAACATCCATCAACATCTCCCTATCGACCATGCTAGTGATATCCTCAGAAAAATTCAGTTATATTAGTCCGACACAAGCAGCTTTCACAAATCCATGCTAACTTTCTTTGATCCAACTTGATACCTGTCTGACACGCTCGGTATGCAATTACCTGTTTTCTTCCTCCCTCTTTAAACAATATCAAATCAGGAGAACATAATTTAAGAACTAAGGGCAAAATTCTCCGGAAACGCGCGATGTCCGCCGACTAGCGCCCAAAACGGCGCAAATCAGTCAGGCATCGCGCCGCCCCAAAGGTGCGGAATGCTCCGCATCTTTGGGGGCCGAGCCCCAACCTTAAGGGGCTAGGCCGGCGCCGGATTAATTTCCGCCCCGCCAGCTGGCGGAAAAGGCCTTTGGTGCCCCGCCAGCTGGCGCGGAAATGGCATCTCCGGGCGGCGCATGCGCGGGAGCGTTAGCGCTTCCGCCACCGCCATGGTGGAGACCGTGGCGAAGGTGGAAGGGAAAGAGTGCCCCCACGGCACAGGCCCGCCAGCAGATCGGTGGGCCCCGATCGCGGGCCAGGCCACCGTGGGGGCACCCCCCGGGGCCAGATCGCCCCGGGGCGAGATCGCCCCGCGCCCCCCCAGGACCCCGGAGCCCGCCCGCGCCGCCTTGTCCCGCCAGGAAGGTAGGTGGTTTAATCTACGCCGACGGGACAGGCATTTTAGCGGCGGGACTTCGGCCCACCCGGGCCGGAGAATCGCGGGGGTGGGGGGGCCCGCCAACCGGCGTGGCGCGATTCCCGCCCCCGCCGAATATCCGGTGGTGGAGAATTCAGCAACCGGCGGGGGCGGGATTCACGCCAGCCCCCGCCGATTCTCCGACCCGGCGGGGGGTCGGAGAATCTCGCCCCAGGAGTAGGCCATCTGACCCCTCGCGTCTGTTCCTCCATTCAAGGCTCAACCTTTTGTGGACTCAGTTCCACTTACCCACCTGCTTACCATAACCCTTAATTTCTTTAGTGTTCAAAAATCTATCTATCTTTGCCTTAAAAACATTCAAAGGGATAGCTTCAATTGCTTCACTGGGCAAGGAATTCGACAGATAGTCCCAGTCTACTCAGTCTCTTATAAGCCTATCCTCTCGGCTCCGGAATCAACCAAGTGAATCTCCCCTGCACCCCCTCCAGTGCCAGGACATCTATCTTAACTCCCATTATTTTCATTGTCACCCATTTTTAAAGTTGCATTAAATCTACAAAGTTTTTCCCCTTGCACTTTGGGAATTTGACCACATTCCTCCACTGTGGAAACCGATGTCAAGTTCTCGTGCATCAATTTTGTGATTTCTTTATTAACCATTATAACTTCACTGGCATTTGTATTTAATCAATCTAAATTCTATTTTGCCACCCTTCTTTATTAATCTTATCATGTTAGCTTTGGTATTCCTTGCAAGTTTTTTTTCCATATTTCCATTAATGCACCTGTTATTACTTTCCCTTTATCCCATTTGGTCACCTAGATTTTATAATCCACTAGATTTACAATTTTAAATGCAATTGTGTAAGTTTTTTCTTTTGGCTTCACATGGCTCATTTGTTGAGCTTACTTGCTTAGCTACAGAAGTGGTATATTATTTTTCTGCTGGGTGGAACAGTAGCACAGTGGTTAGCTACTGTTGCTTCAAAGTGCCAGGACCCCAGGTTCAATTCCTGGCTTGGGTCAGTGTGTGGAGTCTGCAAGTTCTCCCTGTGCCTGCTGGGTTTCCTCTGGGTGCTCCGGTTTCCTCCCACAAGTCCCGAAAGACGTGCTGTTAGGTAATTTGGACATTCTGAATTCTCCCTCCGTGTACCGAAACAGGCGACGGAATGTGGCAACTAGGGGCTTTTCACAGTAACTTCATTGCAGTGTTGCTGTAAACCTATTTGTGACAATAAAGATTATTATTATTTTATTTTTGTATTGTGCCAAAATTACTTTTTGGGTACTTCCCATTGTTTATGGGTTTAGCCAGTAACAGTTCAGCTGAATTTTCTGTGATTTAATTTTTCATCCCTTTGACGTTTTCCTTTATTAGGTTTGAAAACCAATGCTTTAAAGTTAATATTGAATTTATTTATGTTATGGTCCCGATTGGCAAAATGTTCTCCCACAGTCAGACAATTAACCAATTCTGCTTCGTTACTCATCACTAAATCCAATGTAGCCTCTTCCTTTGTAGGTTCCAAAACATATTGATCATGAAATTGGAGTCAGTATGGTACTGGTACCATGGCCATACACTATTGGTTGGGATGCTTCCCACACTTCCAGTGAGAGTGCTCTGACGGATAGCTTGTAGAGTTGGCAAATCGTGACATCAAACAACTTCTATTACCAATTTTTTCAAACTATCTTCCATTTTGTACCACATGAGACAGCTGCCGGAGAGACTTCAGCTTCTATCTAAAGGACTAGCCAGCTTTCTGGTCAGGTTCTACTGCTGGTATAAATTTAGTCTAATTACTGTGTTCTGGGTTATTGGAGGGGTTTTGCCAACTTACAGGAATTTCAAGAAAATGGTGGTGGATCATATTAAGGAAGTCAGAAAAATTAAAAGTCTGTCAGGAGAAAGTCGGATCAGTAATGGAAGTTATACTTTCAGTCCCTCTTGGGCTACAGTATGTCTTGTAAATGGAGCACAGGCACCTGAGAGGGAAAGTTAGGCGAATAGCGGGAAGCACTTCATAGAAAGTTGTACCCATCCACCTTAGAGTAGTGTATGTGGTACCTGTGTTTAAGCAAGGAGATGGTGACAGAACTGTGACACCTTCTTTCTACATCCTGACCTCCAGTCTTATAGTAGGGTGAGTATAGCATCAGTGGCCGTGAAGGTCACCATCACCCTAAATTATTGTGCCAGCAGATCCTTCCAGGCAGGAACAAGAAACATAGTTTGCTGCCCATCACTAAACTTTGGGAGGTGACAGACACCCTATATAGGAGAGGGACCTAAATGTCATCTTCTTGATGAGAGAGAAACAGAAGAGATCATGTTGATTTGCCTGTCTGATGGGGTTCTCAAAGGTGCTGGATGCCATCAACTGCCTCATGTTAACAAGGAAATGTTCTGCAGCCACCAGGTTCAGGTCTATTAATGGCCACCATGCTCAGAGGTCCTTTTGGTGAACACCCATTTAGCAACTTTGTTCAACAATATTCCATACAAAACTGAACTATTCATTGGTGTACATTCCCTTTGTGCCGTTGTTAGTCCTAGATATCCTATGTCGTGCAACCCAGTAATTGCAGCATGGCTAGTGAAAGGCTATTGACTGTGGCTGGGCAAAACTGGAGAGGTGTCCTTGCAGAACGACCTCTAGCAACGCTGGGACTTATGGGCCTGGCTTCAGACTGCTGTGCCTCGTTGTGTGCAACAGCAGGGTGAGCTGGTTGGCTGACTGGAAGGCAAAAGTGAGGATACTGGTGGAGTGTGAGCATTGAATGGTGTCATCTTGAGTAAGGACAGCAGGTTTGTGCTCCACTGCATCATTGCTGACTTTTGGATGAGACAACAAAAATAAATTCATCCTCCTCTTTCAAGTGGACATAAAATATCTCATGCAACTATTTGGCAGAGCAGGGGGTGGTCCCCCCTGTCCTGGCCAATATTTGTTCTGCAATCATCATCACAAAAACAGATTTTCTGATTGTTATCACATTGCTGCTTGTGGGAGCTTGCAGTGTGCAAATTGGTACAGAGATGCTAGACTTTACAAAAAATATTATTTTGGAACGACAGCAGGTACTGTGAAGTACTTCTCAGATTTTGAATAGTTTCTTCTGATGTGTTCACCTGTTTCTACCTAAAAAAAAAAGACCCTTTGTATTTTGTGATGTAGGTTCATGTGTATGATTAATCATGTAAGGACATTCTGATCTCCGCTATTTGGATTGGTGCTTAGTGCTGGAAAACTACGGCTGGTCAGGCAGTGTCTGTGCAGAGAGCAACCGAGTTAATGTTTAAGGTTGATGACCTTCATCAGAACTTGGTCATTAACTTTCAACATAAACTCTTCACAGATTTCCCTTCACATTTTCTCTTCATAGATGCTACCTCATCGACTGAGGATTTTCAGCATTTTCTGGGCTTTTTCTCTCCAACTTGGATCATTTTCTCTTGATAGCATGAGTGATTCTGCATATTCTAGTTGTAGCAAAAATTAAAAGTTGTCATTATCACTCTGTTGTTTATGTCCTAAATTGCACCAAGTTCCATTCAACAATTAGCCCTGTGGTCAAGGTGTCCTTGTCTGGCAATACTAAAATTCTCATCCTTGTTTTCAAATCATCCTTTCTGTCTGTAGCCACCTCCAGTCCAATGGCCTGGAGATCTCTGTTCTCTGCCAACTCTCTGCCCTCTTGTGCATCCCTGGCCTTCCTCATTCCATCATTGTGGACAGTGCTTCCAGCTGCGAAGGACCTAAATCCTGGAATTCTGTCCCTAACCTCTCCTCCTCTTTCCACCTTGCTCCTCATTTCAGACATTACCTCCCAGATCAAGTTTTTTTGACAGCCTATGTGGTTCGGGAATCAGATTTTGTTTGGTAACACCCCTCTGAGGGCTGCTTTAATAAAGTAAAGGTGCTACACAAATGTACATTGTTGTTCAAAAAAAGAAAGTGTGTAATTGAAGGTGATACAGCAGAACATTTTTATCAACACATGACATATTGCAACAAAATGTTTTGGCACAACTGCATTACTGCAGAAATAGCTTCAGAAAATAAAAAAACAAGAAGAAATGTTTTTTCCGTGGCTTGGGGCATGCAGCTTTCCAAGTCACTAATCCATCCTCGTTTTTCAACCCATATGTAATTTTTATTTTAAAAATAATTTCCAAATACTTCCTACAAAGTCAATCAGATCAATAATCTGATCAGATACAACTCTTCAGATTGAAAAAAGCCAGAAAATAATAAAAATATTAAAAGCTCTGTCCTCGAGTTCCTGACATATTTTCATGAATTGCCGGCTGACTGGAGATGAACTTTATGCTTAAAATCACTGTCGGTCCATCTGAACTTCTTGGGCGGGATTCTCCACTCCCGTGCCGAAATGCCCACGCCATCGTGAACGCCGTCGAGGTTCACGACGGCACGAAACGGCCCTGATCCCGAACAATTCCGGCCCCGACAATGGGCTAGGATCGGGGCCACGTGATCTACATGCGCCAGGCCTTGTCGCCGCGTAAAGGCGGCGCCACATAGATGACGCGGCTGGCGCCGCATAACTGGCGTCACCCGCGCATGCGTGGTTGCTGTCCTCTCAAGTCCGCCCCGCAAGAAGATGGCGGAAGGATCTTGCGGGGCCGCGGAAGGAAGGAAGTCCTCCTTCAGAGAGGACGGCCCGACGATCGGTGGACACCGATCGCGGGCCACCCCACATTTGAGGTACCCCCCAGTGCAGGATCCTCCCTCGCCCCCCCGCAGGCAGCCCCCCCAGCGTTCGCACGCTGTTCCCGACGGCAGCGACCAGGTGTGGACGGCGCCGGGGGGAACCCACCGTTTTGGCCTGGCCGCTCGGCCCATCCGGGCCTGAGAATAGCAGGGGTGCCGGAGAATCGCCATTTTGGGTGTCTCCGGCGATTCTCCAGCCCGCGGAACTCGACCGGGCCGTTCCCGCCGCTTAGGAGAATCGCGGGAGGGCATCGGACCGGCGTCCCGGAAAATTTTGGCGGCCCAGGCGATTCTCCCAACCGGCGCGGGAGTGGAGAATCTCGCCCCTTATTCTTGACATTTGGCACAACTCTCTGAGCATGTAGCTGGATAGGCTAAATTCTCAAACAGTCTGCTAATTCTCCCAAAAGGCAGTTAAGTACAGAAAGGTACACCAAGATTGCTAGTTTTAAGGAAATTTGGACAACAATTTTAGGAATTTGCATAGGAGAAATTGAAGTTGGCAGTTTAAATTGAAGCTACCTAAATCTTGCAGCTCAACATTCTCTGCCACAATGAAACACTTTGCAGGTCTCGGCATGCAGCTCCCCGGTTTGTTTTGCTTCATAATATTTTCCCTTCTAAATGCTCGAATTTGCTGATGACACGACCGTAGTGGGTCAGATCTTGAAAAACGATGAGTCAGAGTACAGGGAGGGAGATAAGGGAACCTAGTGGCGTGGTGTAACAACAACAATCTCTCCCTCAATATCAGCAAAACTAAGGACTTCAGGAAGCAAAGTATCGTACACAGTCCTGTCTGCATCAATGGTGCCGAGGTGGAGATAGTTGACAGCTTCAAATTCCTAGGTGTGCACATCACCAACAATCTGTCCTGCTCCACCCACGTCGATGCTACGACCAAGAAAGCACAATAGCACCTACACTTGTCAGGAAACTAAGGAAATTCAGCATGTCAACATTAACCCTTACCAATTTTTACAGATGTACCATAGAAAGCATCCAATCTGGCTGCATCACAGCCTGGTATGGCACCTGCTCTGCCCAAGACCATGAACACAGCCCAGTCCATCACGCGAAACTGTCCTTTGTAGACTCTGTCTACACCTCCCGCTGCCTTGGGAAAGCGGGCAGCATAATCAAAGACCCTTCCCATCCGGGTTATTCTCTCTTTCAACTTCTTCCATCAGGCAGAAGATACAAAAGTCTGAGAACTCGCACTATTAGGTTCAAAAACAGCTTCTTCCCCTCTGTTATCAGACTCCTGAATGACCCTCTTATGGACTGAAATGATCTTTTCACACATCTTCTCCACTGAGTAGTACTACACTCTGTATGCTTTACCCGAATGCTTCACCCGATGCCTATGTCGATGAATTTACATTGTGTATTTATGTATGTCCTATGTTTTTTTTCATGTATGGAATGATCTGTATGGACTGTAGGCAGGACAGTAGTTTTCACGGTACACGTGACACTAAATCAAATCATTAACATCTGTTAATGTTATCACAGTGAACTTAGAAAATGAGTTTTGTGTGCAGCAGTGGGTTCGCCCTGCTGCCTCACAGCGCCGAGGTCCCAGTTTGATCCTGGCTCTGGGTCACTGTCCGTGTGGAGTTTGCACATTCTCCCCATGTTTGTCCCCACAACCCAAAGATGTGCAGGGTAGGTGGATTGGCCACACTAAGTTGCCCCTTAATATGAAAAAATGAATTGGGTACTCTAAATTTAAAAAAAATAAATGAGTTTTGAGCTTTCCAGATTTTTCAGAACTACTCTAGCTTGCAGCAAACTAGTAACAGGAAACCTCTTGCTTCTTGTGACCAAACTGGCTGCTTGCTGTGAAGCTATGTGATAGTCCCACTGGTCCATTTGAAGAAAATGACATAGTTCCAGAATAAGAGTAATCTAGGCTCAATTCTGTTGTGATTATATTGCTGAAATGTACAACTGGCTGTCATGCAAGATGAAAGAAACAAAAGCAATAATTTGGTCCATCTCGCTCAGCTTTCGGGAGAAGGCAGCTAACTACTTTTATCACCTATCATGAAGACCGTTTGAATTGCCAATCATTTGTTGTGTGATATCAATCCTAATTATTCTCAAGAGAATCCAGTTGAAACAGTAAAGCACGAAAAAGCTAATTTGCCAAGTTTCTTCACAGGGTCAAGATAATGTGCGTGAGGATAGATGTCTTAAAGGGGCTCTTGTTTTTTTCTGTTTGTCGATGACAACTATTTTATTTAGTATGTTTTAATTAAGCTGATAATTCTTCCACATCCATTCAAATGTCATCTGAATATGGGATGCATTTGTTGAGGCAACCTTCCCTTGTATTATTTTTGACTCTGGACTTTCTCAGCACTTCCATCTGTCACTCAAAGGAAACGGATTGTTTCCGTATGTAAACCAAGTCACTAATAAATTTAAATGTGTACTCCATATATGTGGCATGTAAACTAACAGTTGACTTTATCTGCAGTATAAGGTTTCTACAGTGCACTGTATTGGAAATCTATCCCCATCTGATTATTCGAGTGATAACTATTAGGCTTACACCTTTGGCTAAAACTAGTGGATATATTTACAAATTAAAAAGGTAGTATATAAATGCAGCAAAAAAAAATTCCCAATATGCTTCACTGGGACATCACCAAGCAAAACCTGGCACTGAAGACACGAAAGGGGATATTAAGAGAGGTGACCAAAAACGTGGTCATTGGGTTAAGTTTTTAGGAACGATTTAAAAGCTGAGTTAGAGGGTGTGAGGGGAAAAGAGGATTAGGGAGTGATTTCCACACTTTAGGGCCTAAGACAGCTGAATGCATAGTTGCCAATAATGGTGTGAAAAAAATTTAGGATCTGGAAGAGGCCAAAATTGGAGGATTGCAGATATCATGCAATGGTGCAGGCCGGGAGGAGGTTGCAGAGATAGGGTGGGGTGAGACTACGAAGAGATTTGAAGAAGAGAATGAGAATCTGAAAATAAAACTGCTGCCAAACTTGGAGCCAATGCATAACCAAGAACACAGGAGTAATGGCTGAATGGGACGTGGTGCAAGTTGGGATCTGGGCAGCTGAAGCTCAAAAGTTGGATGATGGAAAGTGCATGAAAGTATTGGAATATTCAAATTTAGTGATAGGAAACATAAAGATAAGGGTTTCAGCAGAAGCTGAGTCGAGGTGGATGTGGAGATGGGCATTATTACAGAGATGGAAGAAGGCCATCTTGGTGATGGAGAAGATATGGGGTTGAAGTTAATCCCCTGGCCAAATAGGACACACTGGTTGAAAACAGTCCGGCACAGTCTCAGATTATTGTCAGGGAGAGATTTGGATTTATTAATTGCTTTACAGAGTTTCTGGGAGTTACAGAAATAGACCACACAGCAAGTACTGATGGTTTGAAAAAAAGTATCAAAAGGCGAAAATATTTTCTTCAGAATGATGTTTTATGCTGTAGAATTGCCCAATGCCACATTTTTTACAGGTCATGAAATTCCTAAATTCAAAGAATCCCTACAGTACAGAAAGGCCATTTGGCCCATCAAGTCTGCACAGACCTTTGAAAGACCACCCGATCTAGGCCTAATCCATCGCCTTGTAACTTCACCCTAAGGGGTGATTTAGCATGTCTAATTCATCTTTGGACTGCAAGAGGAAACCGGAGCCCCTGGAGGAAACCCACGCAGACATGGGGAGAAAGTGCAAACTTCTCACAGATAGTCAGTCACCCAAGGTGGGAAGTGAAGCCGGGTCCCTGGTGCTGTGAGACAGCAGTGCTAACCACTGTGTCACCGTGCCGCCCCAAGTGTGAAGTGGGGAAAACTCAGTTTCTGTATAAGCTGCTTGCTACGGTGTGAAACCACATGGTTAGGAAGTGCCTTGATCTACACAGAGCTAACCCATCTACAATGGAGCAGCAATATGCCAAAGTGCCTAGGTAAGAGAAAGGAAAAAGCCACTCCGAAAGTGGTTCTTAATCATTAACCAGAGCTCCTGTTGGACAATACAGATAGGACCACGGTTGTCAGTGTTTAGCCAGTCTGCTGACATTCTTTCTCTGAACTATAACATGACTGACAACTTGGGTGGAGCTGGCAGGAACAATTACCCAACAGGAATTAATACTTTCAAAAGAGACAAAAAAAAAATCAAACACCATGCTCCTGAGTGAAGTAGGTAATAACTATAAGATTCTGATCAATCTTCATGAAACAAAACAAAAAATCTGTTTAACCGGGATTTATTAGGTTGATGTTAAAGATTCAGTAACTTTTTTTTTATTTAAAAAAAAATTTAGAGTACCCAATTCATATTTTCCAATTAAGGGGCAAATTAGCATGTCCAATCCACCTACCTTGCACACCTTTTTGGGTTGTGGGGGTGAAACCCACACAGACACGGGGAGAATGTGCAAACTCCACACGGACAGTGACCCAGAGCCGGGATTGAACTTGGGACCTCGCTGCCGTGAGACGGCAGTGCTACTCACTGCGCCACCGTGCTGCCCTGGAGATTCAGTAACTTAAAGCTTATCTCTAATATTCTCATCACAGAGTAATAAGATACAAATTTGTCCCTGCAATCCCACCACAGCCAGGTATAGGTCAGGAGTATGTTCACAGAGAGGACAATTCTCTCAAGCTAACTTTGCGTGCCTTTGGCAACTAGTTAACCCAAGTAGCAAATTACATTCTCCGTGACTGTGAGCAGTATCCCTCCCAGTCCTCATTTATCTGTAGCATTCAACATGGCTATTTACACTATTCTCCTCCATGCCTCTTCTCCACTGTCCAGTTCAATGGGATTGCTCTCCCTTGTTTCCACTATTACCTATGTGATTATAGTCAGGGAATCAATATCATTTCCATTCCAGCATAGTCACTTTTGGAGACCCCCAAGGTTGTTCTCTGCCCCCTCCACTTGGTCAATTATGCGTTTCACTTTGGCAACACTATTCAGAGACACGGTGTTAGGGTCAGCATGTACACAGATAACAGATACTCAGCGAGACCTTGGTGTTCTCGTGAATCGGTCGCTGAAAGTAAACGCTTTCAGGAGGATGCAGAGATGCAGGATTTGGACAGGCTGAGTGAGTGGGCATATGCATGGCAGGTGCAGAATAATGTAGAAAAATGTGAGGTTATCCGCTTCGGTAGCAAAAAATAGGAAGGCAGATTATTATTTGAATGGATGTAAATTGAGAGAGGTGGATACTCAGCGAGACCTTGGTGTTCTCGTGAATCGGTCGCTGAAAGTAAAGTACAGCATGCAGTAAAGAAGGCAAATGGTATGTGTGCAGTTTTGGTGCCCCTTTCTGAGGAACGATGTTCATACTATGGAGGGAGTGCAACAAAGGTTTACCAGGCTGATTCCTGGGATGGCGAGACTGTCATATGAGGAAAGACTAAGTCGGTTAGGATTATATTCATTGAAGTTTAGAAGACTGAGAGGGGATCTCATAGAAACTTACAAAATTCTAACAGGATTAGACAGAGTGGATGCAGAAAGAATGTTCCCGATAGTGGGGGCGTTCAGAACTCGGGGTCATAGTTTGAGGATAAGGGGTAAATCTTTTAGACTGCGATGAGGATCAATTTCTTCACCCAGAGAGCAGTCAATCTGTGGAATTCCTTACCAGAGAAAGAAGTTGAGGCCAAAATGTTGTGTAATTTCAAGAAGAAATTAGATATGGTTCTTGGGGCTAAAGGGACCAAGGGATCTGGGGGGGAAGGCGGGTCCTGATATTGAACTTGATGATCAGCCATGATCATAATGAATGGCAGAGCAGGCTCGAAGGGCCGAATGGCCTCCTCCTGCTTCTATTTTCTATGTTTACACAGCACGCATGGGAACTTGTGTTGATTCACATCTTAGAGGGACAGTGGCCACAATTCCCTCCAGCTGGACTTTAGGAATTGTCCCATGGAATTCAAGTGTTGATTCCAGATATTAAGCCATATGTTTACCATATATGGGCTGAATGGCCTTCTTCTGCGTCTTAACAATTCTGTGATGCTATCTGATCCAAAGGCATTTGTTAGTTGAGCAAAGTCAAACAGTGATAGAATGTATCAACATTTACACTTCATGCTGAGTGATTTGACTCCCACTGAATGTTTTAACCAGGCTTTACTATTTCCTAAAAAAAATTGTTTTTTTCAACACCGAAAAGCACAGTCATTTAAAGATGTCATATGTTTAACCGTCATCTGAAATACCATGATGTGTCAGCAAATAATAACAAAGGTGAACAATAATTGGATTGGAGTTCAAAGACCAAATACCTACTTGTTCTCCAGAGATGCGTAATTTCGTATCGGGAAGGAAGTTTCTTCATCTTGATTGATGTGAAGATTTTTTAAAAACCTTTAGGCCCAAAGGTGAGTTGTCAAAATATTGCATGAGAAAGGACAGGTTTGCCTTTGACCAGTCCCCAGATACTAACTTACTGGCCAATGAAATTCTTTCAGAGGTACAGTATTTCAAAGCCAATTAATAGATTTAAATAAAGAGAATCTTTCCTTGTTTATCACAGGCCTGAAACTGGTCTGATCAAAGTCAATACAATGCTACGTAATCTGTTTGTTTCATATTTCATGATGCTCTTTATATGAATCTTATATGAAATCAAAATGTAGGCTTCAATTGTTTTTAGTCATCAGCAAATTAGTATTTTCAACTTCGCAATCACTGTTGCACTTTGTGTTAAATGCCAATTACCAACGCTTGACTTGTTTAGCACAAAAGCAAAATAGTAGACCTGCGGATTTTGGAAATCTCAAAAAAAGCCAGATAATGCTGAACAATCTCAGCAAGTTGGGTAGCATTTGTGGAAAGAAACAAAATTTTGTTCTGATAAAGAAGCGCTGACCTGAAATGTTAACTCTGTGTCTCCACAGATGCTGTCTGAGGCGCTGAGTGTTTCCAGCATTTTCTGTTTTTCATTCTTGAGCTGTTTGGTTAACGTCCTACCCATGTGGACTTTTTCTTGATTTCAGGAAATTGCCAGTTTCAGAGTGTGTATGGCTCGGCTTTTGTTTTTTTCCAGCTACCCACCAGGGACTCTCTTAATTTTAATGTGCTCTCTCATCCTCTCCTTACCAGTTGTGGTAGCCTCTAGAGGCTTGCCTCCTTACCTTGCCCCATGCTTATCGTGTGTTGCCCCTCAAGCTATATAACTAATTGTGACTCTAATGGAGAGATATGTTTCCTGATCCTTTGTGGACTATGGCTCTTTCTTAACTGCCTTCCAGGACATTTACTCCTGAAGCACTGGACCGTTCAATTTGAATAATATGTCTGTAAAGAGTCAAAATGAAGAATGTCTGTTTGAGACACAGTGCATCAATATAAGCTGGTGCTGCCACACCACCTTTGTTGAGATTCTATTCCACTAAACTGGGAACAAGAATATAGAGGTGTTTATACTGGATTTCCGTGACAGATCTTAGGGAGCTGTTTTATGGTATTAAAAGCATGCTTTAAATAAGTGTGTATTAGTCTGGACTAATGAATTAAAACAATACTCTATGTAATGACTGTAAAGAATTTGGATGATCTCAATCTGTTTATTATTTACTAATAAACATAGACCACAGTACAAAGCTGCCCTATTTGGCACTAATAAACTCAACACTTCCTGAAATTGCAGATTTAAACAGGATCCAGAAAATGGAAATATGTGTATTTGGATGTCTTCTTCTGAGGCTGAGGACATTGAAAAACATTTGGGTGTTCATTCTGTATTGTATCTGAACGAGTATTTAGAGGGAGGAAAAAAATAGTCCCCTATTCAACTTAATAGGCACACATACTCTACAAAAAATATCCAACTGTAAAACACTCTTTACTTGTAGGAAAACCTACATTATTCCACATCGAGTACCCCAACTCCACCCTATCGAAGGCCTTCTCCGCATCCATAGCCGCCACCATCTCCGCTTCCCCCTCCACTGAAGGCATCATGATTACATTGAGGAGCCTACGCACATTGGCGTTTAGCTGCCTTCCCTTCACGAAACCCGTCTGGTCCTCGTGGATCACTCCCGGAACACAGTCCTCAATTCTGGTAGCCAACACCTTCGCTAACAGCTTCGCATCCACGTTGAGCGAGATTTGCCTATACGACCCACACTGTAAAAGGTTCTTGTCCCGCTTCAAGATGAACGACATCAGCGCCCTGGACATCGTCGGGGGGGGGGGGCCTCATTGAAAGTCCTCACTAGTAGTGGGCCCAACAGGTCCATATACTTCCTGTAGAATTCCACCGGGAACCCACCTGGCCCCGGTGCATTCCCCATCTGCATACCCCCCAGCCCCTTAGTCAGCTCCTTCAGCCCTACCGGTGCCCCAAGCCCCGCCACCTGCCTCTCCTCTACCCTCGGGGACCTCAGCCGGTCCAGAAAACAATGCATCCCCCCCTCCTCCGTCGGGGGCTCAGACCTATACAGCCCCTCATAGAAGTCTCTAATTACCCCATTTATTCCCACCGCACCGTGTTCCCCCCTTCATCCCTAACTCCCCCAATCTCCCTCGCCGCCTCCCGCCTCCGAAGTTGGTGTGCCAGCATCCCCGTATTCATACACCGCCCCTTGCGCCTTCCTCCACTGCACCTCCGCCTTCTTGGTAGTCAACAGGTCGAACTCTGCCTGGAGGCTTCGTCGTTCCTTGAGTAGTCCCTCCTCGGGGACCTCTGCATACCTCCTATCTACCCTTAAAATCTCCCCCACCAACCTCTCCCTCTCTCTCCTCTCCTTACCCTCCTTGTGGGCCCTAGTGGAGATTAGCTCCCCCCTAATCACCGCCTTCAGCGCCTCTCAGACCACCCCTACCTGCACCTCCCCATTATCGTTCACCTCTAGGTATCTTTCAATGCACCCCCGGATCCGCCCGCTCACCTCCTCATCCGCCAGCAAACCCACCTCCAGGCGCCACTAGGCTGGTTCCTCTCCTCCCCTAGCTCGAGCTCCACCCAGTGCAGAGCATAGTCTGAGATGGCTATGGCTGAATACTCCGTGTCCTCCACCCTCGGGATCAGCGCCCTGCTCAAACCGAAGAAGTCAATCCGGGAGTAGGCTTTATGGTCGTGGGAAAAGAAAGAGAATTCCCTGGCCCCCGGCCTAACAAACCTCCATAGGTCCACTCCTCCCATCTGGTCCATAAACCCCCTCAACACCTTGGCCGCCGCCGGCCTCTTACCCATCCTGGATCTAGAGCGGTCCAATGCTGGATCCAATACCGTATTAAAGTCCCCCCCCATTATCAAGCTCCCTGCCTCCAGGTCCGGAATCCGGCCCAACATGCGCCGCATAAATCCAGCATCGTCCCAATTTGGGGCATATACATTCACTAATACCACCCGCATCCCCTGAAGCTTACCGCTCACCATCACGTACCTACATCCTTTGTCTGCCACGATGCTCAGCGCCTCAAACGACACCCGCTTCCCCACCAAAATCGCCACCCCTCGATTCTTTGCGTCCAACCCCGAGTGGAAAACCTGCCCTACACACCCCTTTCTCAGCCTAACCTGGTCTGCTACCCTCAAATGCGTCTCCAGGAGCATGACCACATCTGCCTTCAGGTGCGCGAACACACGCGCCCTCTTGAACGGCCCGTTCAGGCCTCTCACATTCCAAGTTATCAGCTGGATCAGGGGCTGTCTGCCCTCCTCCCCCCCCCCGCCGCCGCCGATTAAGGGATCTCCCTTTCTAGGCCAGCCACGTGCCCGCGCCTCCCACACTCTCCGTTCCCCCCAGCGGCAGACCCCCGCCCTGACTCTCTCTTCAGGCTCCAGCTCCCCTTTGGCCAATGCAGCAGCAACCCAGTTCCCCCTCCCCTCCCCAGCTAGGTCCCCCCCTAGCTGCGTTGCTCTCCCCATATCACTCCCGTAAGTCAGCTGACTCCTGCTGACCCCGGCCGCTCCCGCCACTCCATCGACCCCCCCCAGTGTGAGAATCTCTCTCTCTCTTCCCCCCTCCCCTCCTCCTCCTGTCCATCAGCGCGCGCTCCTCACCAGCACTACCCTGCCCCCTTCCTTCCCTAGCACGGGAGAAAAACCCGCGCTTTCCACCAAGCCGCCCCCGCCCCCTCAGGCGCAGCTCCCTTTCGTGGCCTGATCCCAGCTCCCCCACCTTGGGCCTCCCCTCTCCCCCCCCCCCCCCCCCCCCCCCCCCCCAATGGGGCCCCCTCTTCCAACCACCGACACCCACACTCTCACCAAACCCCCACTACGAACCATTTCACCCTACCCCACCCAGCACCCAAAAAGAAAACAGTACCAAACAGAACAGAACATCCCCCCCAAAACATAACAATCACATCAATCCCCTCTCGACATCCCCTCGCAACCGACCCTCAATCCGAGTCCAACTTTTCGGCCTGGATAAAGGTCCACGCCTCCTCCGGCGTCTCGAAGTAGTGGGGGTGTAGCCAATCCACCTAACTCTTGAAAGTGACCCACAGTCGCGCCGGCTCAAACATTCCAAATTTCACCCCCTTCCGATGCTGAGCTGCCTTAGCCAGATTGTACCCGGCCCTCTTCTTGGCCACCTCCGCGCTCCAGTCCTGGTATATCCGGACCTCTGCACTCTCTCACCTGCTGCTCCGCTCCTTCTTTGCCCACCTTAGGACACACTCCCTGTCCACGAAGCAGTGGAACCTCACCAGCACCGCCTGCGGCGGCTCGTTGGGCTTGGGCCTCCTCGCCTGAACTAGGTGGGCCCCCTCCAGCTCCAGGGGCCTCGGGAAGGCCCCCGCGTCCATCAACGTGTTCAACATCGTGACCACGTATGCTCCAACTTCCGACCCCTCCACTCCCTCCGGGAGACCCAGAATCCGCAGGTTCTTCCTCCTCGACCGGTTCTCCATGTCCTTTAACTTCTCCTGCCATTTCTTATGCATCGCCTTGTGCTCCTCTACCTTCACCGCCAGCCCAAGATCTCGTCCTCGTTCTCCGAGGCCTTTTGCCGCATCTCCCGGATCGCCGCCCCTTGGGCCTTCTGGGTCTCGAGCAGCTTGTCTATCGATGCCTTCATCAGCTCCAACAGCTCTGTCTTCAATTCCGTGAAGCAGCGCTGGAGAAACTCCTGCTGTTCCTGCGCCCACGCTGCCTGGTCTCCAGCCGCCGCCATCTTGATTTTCCTCCCTCGCACTTTTAGCTGCTCTAAAACTACTTTTTTCACCGCTCCAGTCCTGGTCCAATCCATACAGTGCCGGGGAAATGTTACTATCACCTTCCCACACTGGGAACCGTCGAACAAATGCCGCTGTGGGCCCAGGAAAGAGCCCAAAAGTCAATTTCTGTCGGGAGCTGCCAAACGTGCGACTTATCTCCGCATAGCCGCAACTGGAAGTCCAATACACAGTACTTTAAAACAGTTCTAAAAGATTTTAATTAGCCTCAGAGCTAACCTTCTCCAGTTCTGGTCAGCGGCTCCATAGAGAATTTAAAATATACCGAATTCAAGCATAGTTTACCACACAGTGCCTTGATTTTCTCTTGGGGTGTCCTCTGAGGCTGACAGCAGTTATTTCTTCAAATCTGGCTTTGTTCACATTGGTTTCTGGGAGTTCTGACCAGCTGTCCCTGCTGTCTGCTGGGAGATCTAAGCAGTTACTCCTCTCACACAGGCTTCAGCATATCCTTAAATGCGTTCTTTCCCTTTGACATCTCCATTGTCTCACCAAGTCTCTTCAGAAATCCTCTTCTTCCCAGAATTGGTTAAGTTTATTTCTTTATGGGACTGCGGCGCTGAGGACCCGGGTTCGAATCCCGGCCCTGGGCCACTGTCCGTCTGGAGTTTGCACATTCTTCCCATGTCTGCGTGGGTTTCACCCCCACAACCAAAGATGCGCTGGTTAGGTGGATTGGCTACACTAAATTGCCCCTAAATTGGAAAAGAAAAATAATTGGCTACTCAAAATTTTTATTTTTTAAAATTTCTTTAGCTCTTCGGATTTAAAAAAAACATAAACTTACCCTATCTTTACTTTATCTACTTACACCTTATTTCACCTGAGGAAGGAGCAGTGCTCCGAAAGCTAGTGATTTGAAGCAAACGTGTTGGACTTTAACCTGGTGTTGTAAGACTTCTTACTGTGCTCACCCCAGTCCAACGCCGCATTTCCACATCATGGCCTTTTTTAACAACTTGCCTATATTCCCCTTTGAACCAAAACAACCCATTGAAAGTTGCTCTTATAGCCTTGTGTAAATTTCTGATTGAAGTTTCTCTTGGCTCAATGCCATATCGTAGAATCCCTACAGTGCAGAAGGAGGCTATTTGGCCCATCAAGTTTGCACATATCCTGTGAAAGAGCACCCCACCTAGGTCCATCCCCCACCCTTTCCCCGTAACCCTACCTAGGGGCAATTTAGCATAGCCAATCCATCTAACCTGCACATCTTTGGACTGTGGGAGGAAACCTGAGCATCTGGAGGAAACCCACGCAGACACGGGGAGAATGTGCAAACTCCAGACTGACGGTCACCCATGGTCGGAATGGAACCCGGGTCTCTGGTGCTGTGAGACAGCAGTGCTAACCATTGTGCCACCCACATCAAATCCACTTCTTGGTTAGAGTCTCACATTCAACCTGTCTCTTACACAATTGTCATATTATGACCCCTCAACAGTTTATCTTCCAGTATACAAGAAACCCATAAACAGCAAACAATCTATGCAAAATATCTAGAGTTTTTCTAGTTGTTGTTCAATTCATTGGAAACTCCTTAACACACTTTAAACGGCAATACACCACAGCGAACAGCTGTTGTCCTTTAAATTTTGCAATATCTGCCACGCTCTTGGCCATTTCTCTAGTTGTAGAGAAACCATTGGTGGCTTCTTTACTGTCGCTTAACATATTCTACACTGTATCACTGTGTTGTCTATGTCCTTATGTAGCCATGGCTACCAAAGATAGCTTCTCACTGGACTCTTTGTCAAGCTCACCCCTGAGGGGTTGATCATAAAGATAACTTAGAAAATGTGATCTGTGTCTTTCAAAAATTACAACTCTGGCTGCCCTCCTAATACAAACTTTATCAACTGATCACTCCTTCTAATGCCTAAAAGTGCTCTGATTTCTAAATCCATTATTTAATGCATTACCTTTTGCGATATAGTTGTATATCCTTGCAAAAAAGGGTCTCTACAAGTTGTTCTGCCAGCATCATCTGACAGGTAACTCATCCACATGTGAAAAGTAAAATGTATTTGTTGGGCTGATGAGGAAGAGGCCAATCGGCCCCTCAAGCCTGCTCCACCATTCAATAAGATCATGGCTGATCTGATTGAAACCTCAACTCCGTATTCCCGCCTACACCGGAAAACATCTAGACATTGAATAGTCATCACACTTATCTGTTCTTAATGTCTTACTGATCGAGACCAAATCAAAGCCCATGAAACTGTGACCATACAAGAATTTATGGAATCATCTTGCTCTTAAAATCAAGAACAAGGCTTCACATTCTATCTGAGCATAACCCTATTCTCTGGCTCCGAGGATGCATGAGGCAAATGCAAACGGGCTCTCCTCACCATTATCCAACACTTGAGAAATTACAGCAGCTACAATTTAGCATGGCCACACCTGCACATCTTTGAACTGTGGGAGGAAACCGGAATGCCCCGAGGAAATCCTCGCAGACGGGCAGAATGTGCAAACTCCTCGCAGACAGTCACTCAAGGTTGAAATTAAACCCAGGTTCTTGGGGCTGTGAGACAGCAGTGCACCACTGTGCCACCATGCCACCCCAAGCATCGTACAAGCATCATATTGTCTACCAAATGGAATGGCTTGTCCCATGCGTTTGCCCAATTGCACAGAACACCATCCCTAAGGAGTTAATGCAATGGTTGTCAAATTTGGTATGAATTTTCCGTAGTAATTTGCTGGGCCCAATATAGATCCCCCACAGCCTTATTAATAACCCAATTATCAGAAACATCGAGGGTATTATTAGCAGCGGTAACCAGACACACTCCACAGAAATACTGAAAATGTCTTGGTCATGGCTATACTCCCCAGTTATCCAGGAATGCATGATGCAGCCATGTTCGAATGTCAGGCTACCCACATGTACATACAGCACAGCCTTTACACAAAGACTGGACTTTTTAAACTTCATAGTTCCTCTACTAGTTTGCCGGTCGCTTTTCCAACTCGGCAAAGGAATTTGAAATTCTACCTTGTTGCCAGATGTTATGGGTGGGATGCTCCGAAATGGAGGCAGAGTGTTCGTGCCGCCGTGAACGCCGTCGAGGTTCACGATGGCACGAAACAGACCCTATCCTGACCGATTCAGGGCCCGATAATGGGCTAGGAGCGGCGCCGCGTCATTTATGCGCGGCAGGCCGTGGCACCGCGTAAAGGCGGCGCCACATATATGACGCGGCCGGAGCCGCATAACTGGCGTCACCCGCGCATGCGTGGTTGCCGTCCTCTCCGAGTCCGCCCCGCAAGAAGATGTCTGACGGATCTTGCGGGTCTGCGGAAGAAAGGAGGTCCTCCTTCAGAGAGGCCGGCCCGACGATCGGTGGGCACCAATCGCGGGCCAGACCCCATTTGAGGCGCCCCCCCGGTGCAGGGTCCCCCCCGCAGGCCACCCCCCCCCCCCCCAGCGTTCCCGCCGGCAGCGACCAGGTGTGGACGGCACCGGGGGGAACCCGCTGTTTTGGGCAGGCCGCTCGGCCCATCCGGGCCTGAGAATAGCAGGCCGGAGAATCGCCATTTTGGGTGTCTCGGGCGATTCTCCGGCCTGCACCGCGTGGAACTCGACGAGGCTGTTCTTGCCGCTTGGGTGAAGGGCGTCGGACCGGCGTCGCGGGAAAATTTGGTGACCCAGGCGATTCTCCCAACCGGCGCGGGAGCGGAGAATCGCGCCCATAGTCTTTACAGGACAAAACAGAGACCGAGTGCCACATGGAAAGTCAAGTACCAACTGAAAATTGTTTATTCCTCCATCACCCCAAACACCTCACCCTCTTCCCATATCACCTTCCAGTGCAATCCCAGAAGGTGTGACATTGCCCCTTTGCCTCCTCTCTGCTCACCATCCAAGGACCTGAACACTCTTTTGGTGTGGCAGCGCTTCACATGCACCTCCTTCAATCTGATCTATTGCATTTACTGCTCCCAATGTAGTCTACTCTACATTGGAGAGACTAAACCCAGACTGGGTGACCACCTTGTAGAACACCTTCGGTCTGTCCGAGCAGGACGAAAGCTTCCTGTCATTAGCCATTTCAACACATTGTCCTGCTCTCATGTCCATATGTTCTGCCTTGGCCTGCTGCAATGTTCCAGTGAGGCCCAGTACAAACTGGAAGAACAGCACCTTAATTTCCAATTAGGCACATTACAGACTTCTGGTTTAACAACGAGTTCAACAACTTCCGACTGTGAACTGTCTCCTCCATCCTCAACCCATTTTTATTTTTATCAATTCATTTAAATCTCTTCTGTTGTTCTGTTTTTCCTTCACCATTGTCCCCCAATCCTGTTTGGGCCTGATCAAGGTTGTCCTTTGACACACTGTTCACCTTTGTTCTGCCATTAACACATTCTGATCTCTTAGAAGGGTGCTGCAACTAGCAGCATCCTTCTTAGTTATCATCACCAACATTTACATTCCCTATGTCTTTCCGTCCACCTATCGCTGGCCCTCTATCCAGCCCCACTGCTCCACACACCCCTCCATAAACAGTATTAACCTGATCCTTTTCCAGTTCTCTCTAGCTTTGTCAGAGTCATCCAGACTCAAAACATTAGCTCCCTTTTCTCTCTCCACAGAGATGCTGTCAGACCTGCTGGGAGTGTTCAGTATTTTCTGTTTTTGTTTCAGATTCCAGCATCTGCAGTAATTTGCTTTTATCTTCCAGTTTATCCTGGGTTGACTATATATATTAAATATATACATGCATATACATATAAATATAAATACATATAAATATAAAAATACACATATATATATATATTTATATGTACATTTATATGTATTTATATTTATATGTATATATATTTATGTGTATGTACATACACAACTGGCAACAAAAGGGTGTTATTATACTATTACAGGCAGGAGCATCCTTACACTCACATTTAATCAACACTAGTGAGGCATTTACAGTGTCCAGAGAAATCCTTGGGCACATATTAAAGTAGATGCAATACTACACCAAAGTTATGCGAATTACTTTACCTTGTGCAGCGGAGTCTTCCACCGCTGGCTCATGCAATTTTTCCCAGAGTTGCACTGCAACTTCAGAAGTGCAACAAAATGGAAAACATTCTAAAACAACTCTAAAGTTGCAATGTAAACAGATCCTTAAGAACAGATTGGTGGTTCCAATCCTGTATTTAGACATTAGTAATGTAAAGGTTTCATAAGCAAGGTACTTTGTGTTCCGCTTGAGACAGTTGAAATTAATGTAGGTGGAATGGGTTGGGATGTAATAATGTTGATTGGGATATTGAATTGATATGCTGGGGTTGAGCTGGAGTATCTTCAGAGATGGCATTTAGTGATTTATTTTTGGTTTTGAAAGTATGATTTGATTCGTTGCCTTTAGGATATTAAATTGGGGAAAGTCTGATAGAGCAGATAGTAAGTACACAGGCTGTGGAAGGAGTAAGCTTGATAAAGCAAATGTTTTTTCAATTTTTTTTTTAATGTAGCTTTAGTTTACAATTGCACAATTTAACTTCAGATGCAAATTCTGAGCCAAGCTGTTAGATGAATAACTGATTTTGTATAACTGAAAAAAAAAAATTATTTATTACTTGTGAAAGTTCTATAAATCATTTTATATACGCAAAGCAATTAAACATTGCATTGAGTCCTAGACTTCTTGCAGCTGTACTACCAAAAGAATACAAAACAGTCATTTGAGAGGGTGTGTTTCATGAATGCTCAACATTAATTAAGGTGTGCACATTTGTACAACAGCAGCAACTTGCTTTTATATAACATACAAAAATATCCCAAGGCACTTCAGAGATGTAATCAGAACTAAAAGTCGAGATTCAATATACGATAAAGGACAGATAGCCGATGAAAGGGCTCCCTGGTGCTAAAGTACATCATGCTGGACATACAGTTATGGGGACAACTCCACTCTCCCTGAATACTTAACCGACATAAAATCCATTATAAATTTATTTAGTAGGAGAGTACAGACAACCAGCCACATCCATATTCTACATGAGCCATCAGACTCTTAAACGATGTTTATTTGAAAATAAACAGCTATAATATAGAAGCAGCCTGGAGACATAAAGGGTGGTGTTGACTGCTAAGCTTTTTGTTCTGACCAAAGCCATCTGAACTCTAGTTGTGAACTAAAAACTACACTGTTCAGATACAGCATCTCATTTAACTCAACAATTTTCTTGAAAATTCCTTTTGCTCATCAGGTTCTGTAAAACATCACCGTGCTGGAAAAGAAAAATAGTACGTTAATGTCTTGAGCACCGAATCTAATTTCTCTTTTTTTTTGCATTGTGAGAGGGCGCTTAGCAGAAAGTTCTTTTCGCAAGGGTTGATGGAGCATGGCGTTCTTCAGCACAGGGAGTGGGGAAGGCAGAGAGCATTCCATTTTGTTAAAAGAAAATAGCCAACAAATATTTGAAACATTGACCGTTACAAGGCTTTTTGGGAAGAGTATAGAAGAGGAATAGGTTTTGGATTACACTAACAAAGATTCAGCATTCACAGTAGTTTGATTGACCACCTTCTACACTCAAAAGATTTTGGCTCTATAGTTTCATTTTATAGAAGATTTGGCTGATGGTTACTGATCAAAGGATAGATTTCATCCTAGATTAGATTGGGCCATTAATTTAAATTGTAAATTACATGTCACTGTAAATCACAAGGGAGCTGTATGAACTGTTGAGTTAATAATTTATCCATTGTTTCTGCTTGTACCCAATTCCTTTTTCTGCAAACATGCCTGCTGAGTAAACCCGTACATCTGGCAACAACTGGCAGGCAAATGGGATAGTGCATTTCATTTGGATCTTCATTTGTACACATCTGCAAGGCAAGAACTATGGTATTTGAATACATTGATTGTTGTTTATCTGTTCAGGAAACAATAGAGAGCCATCTTCAGTCACTTCCTAAAGCGTAGTACGAAGTCTTACAACACCAGGTTAAAGTCCAACAGGTTTGTTTCGATGTCACTAGCTTTCGGAGCGCTGCTCCTTCCTCAGGTGAATGAAGAGGTATGTTCCAGAAACACATATATAGACAAATTCAAAGATGACAATGCTTGGAATGCGACCATTAGCAGGTGATTAAATCTTTACAGATCCAGAGATGGGGTAACCCCAGGTTAAAGAGGTGTGAATTGTGTCAAGCCAGGACAGTTGGTAAGATTTCGCAGGCCAGATGGTGGGGGATGAATGTAATGCGACATGAATCCCAGGTCCCGGTTGAGGCCTAAAGCATAGATCATCCTCTAATCTGACCTAGGGAAGAAAGCAGTGAGATTTCCTAGACTTTGCTCTAACACTGGGTGAAAAGCAATGTGAGAGCCGGTTTAACTCCATGCGAATGATATAATACTGATACTAAGTTTGGAATGAGGAAACTGACCAATGAAGCGCATCTCACCAAGAATCAGGAAACTGGATAACTTTGTTTATTATCCAGACATTTGTGTTGGTGTATAATTAAATTAGCACTGAGTTGTGTTTAATATAATGGTGTTTCATATACACATTAATATCTCTAGCCTGTAAAATGTCTGATCAGAGTTTTATAGTCACCGATACAAGGATTACTAAAAGGCAGGTGAGTAATTGTTCTTCTCCTTGAGTTCTCTTTCCAAAGGCAGGTCCAACCCATGGTGCCACCGTCTCCACAAAGGGTAGGGCAATGAATCCAGTCCCAAATCCATCCCAGCTGGAACAGGGTTTTCACCCCATGCTATTGACTAATCTGATCTATACTGGCAGCACAGTAGCATAGTGGCTAGCACTCTGGCTTCACAGCGTCAGGGTCCCTGGTTCGATTCCCACTTGAGTCACTGTCTGTGCGGAGTCTGCATTTTCTCCCCGTGTCTGCGTGGGTTTCCTCCGGGTGCTCCGGTTTCACCCCACAGCCCAAAGATGTGCAGGTTAGGTGGATTGGCCATGCTTAATTGCCCTTAGGTTAGATGGGGTTGCTGGGTTACGGGGATAGGGTGGAGCTGCGGGCTTAAGTAGGGTGCTCTTTCCAAGAGCCGGTGCAGACTCGATGGGCCGAATGGCCTCCTTCTGCAGTAAAGTCTATGATACTGGTCATTCAGCCAACTAGCTCCTTAAGGAATCCAAGTTGTTGTGGCAACAGGCATTTTTACCTGCATGTTGTAACCTGGAGCTATGGATAGTGATGGTAAAGGCTCCAATTTGTTTCCATCACGTGGCTGCCCAGGAATCTCACTCACGCTTATGCCTGCCATTGGCATGTGTTGGAAGGATTGAAAAGTTGTTACTCAACACGTTTCACCAAGTTCTGAATGCACTTTCCTTGGTCATCAAGTCTTGGGTTAGAACTTGAACTTGGAGCTCTGGCTCAGGGAAAGGGACATAATCCATTAATTGTGTCATAACACCTCAGGTAGGGCAGTTCATGAATAAGCATGGGGAAAATTTTATGATTCAAAGAAGGGGGGTTGGAAGGTTGTTGGTGGGGGGGGGGGGGGGGGAGGTGGTATTGCCTCTTTCAGTCATATCCAGGAGGAACGCCATTCATTTAAATAAGTTAATGAGGCAGCAAGCTTCATTTTCAAAGATCTTTATTCAAGCTATAATGCTGGCAAACCAGATTTCCTAAACCTTGGGAAATATGCCTCCCTTTCGCTGTCGGTAACTGCTGCTTGTGATCTTTAAGCTAACATGCTACATTTCTCCCCACCACCTCGAACCGATCAGACCTCCCTACATGGTTGCTGAACCTCCCTACAGTTACTGACTCCAAAGGGTTGCACAGGGTTAGCACTTGGCTCACGGCGCCGAGGACCCGGGTTCGATCCCGTCACTGTCCGTGTGGAGTTTGCACATTCGGTCTGCAAAGGTCTCACCTCCACAACCCAGAATGATGTGCAGGGAGGTGGATTGGCCACGCTAAATTGCCTCTTAATTGGAAGAAAATAATTGCCACTCTGACTTTATTAAAAAAAAAGTTACTGACCCACAGCCCTGTCACGATGGCTATGGTTGCTCACACAGCCCTCTGCTTCTGTGCCCCTGATCTCATCTCTCTCTCCCCCCCCCCCCCCCCCAAATGTTACATAAATTACTATTGGGAGAAAGAAAGTAGTTTGAGAAATACCCCAAATTTGAACAATCTTTTTATGAAATCTTACTTTAAAATGACATCATGTTTTTAAAAACAGTAGTCAGGGAATTTTGGGCCACTTTGTTCCTGCTTGTTTCTCGCCCATTACCATCTTAACTGGGGCATTTCTTGAGACAGTTAATGCATCTGTTTGGCTAGGGTGGACATCCATGTTACCTGGTTCTATGATATCAACAGACTTAATGCTGTTGTAATTATCCACTGCTTGGAGGAGCTGCATTATACTCTGTAAAGCTTGGTGAAGAAGACTGTGGTGTCTCGAGACATACACTGGGGTTTATTGATGAAAGGCAGATGAATAACAGGCACAGAACACTTTTCTCTTCAGTTCCCTGGATTACACTGCCCGGGGTCCTGCTCCCAGGACCCCGTGCAGACTCCCCATTTGAAAAAGTTTGCGCGCTCCCATGTGATTGGCCCCGAACTGGTCAGGTGGTCAGTGGAGCGCGCCCCCTTGAAGGGGCCATACTACCACAAAGACAAAGCCAGCTTTATTTAGTGTGGCCAGGCAGAAGAGGACTGTTTCTCCATGTAACATTAAAAAATATTTTGAGCCTCCACTGGACCAAACTTCTCCCTGCTTCTCACCTCTTGAATGGCTCTGTACTTCTCCAGGATCTCCATCCTCCTCTATGCCAATGTGACTCATCAGATGTTCTGGGTCCACTGCTTTAGCTTGTTTTAGCTGGCTAGTTTGTTGTAAAGGAGGCCTCAAAGTTAAAATTTCCCAGGTCACAAACTGAAAAAACGCAGTTCTGTCAGCTCTGCTTAATAGTAGCATTTTTGAACTTACACCAAGGTTATCAATGATGCCAGAGAAATAATGGCAGATTTCCTTCCCTACAGGACATTTGCGAACCTAATAGATTTTTACAAGAATCTGCAATTATACAGTGGTTTCATGGTCATCATTAGACTTTTAATTCCTGGTATTTATTGAATTCAAATTTCAACATATGCCGTGGTGGAATTTGAACCCAGCTCCTCAGGACATTACCCTGGGTGTCTGGATTGCTAGTCCAGTGACAATAAGAATACACCATTGTCGCCCTCTTAGTAATGTTTGCTTTATTAATGTGCACTAAATGATCTGTTGACTGACAAATTGTTAATCTATTATCAGTTATTTTTTCAGTAATGTGCTATTTCATGAAAATAAGATAATAGCTTACCATTCCACTGGCCTTGGGGTGACTTTGTATTAAACCATCATTGCCTTTCTTACTAATTCTGCTATCATTTTACAGAGGAGTTCAGGATTAGAACAGTTGAAGAGGTGAAATACATGAAGAATGTTAACCGGGAAGAATCTGATTGGTCTGAGAAAGGACATGCTGGTCATGAAGATGAACAGAAAGTTGCTGCCAGGAACCAGGAGAACCTGGTAAGAACGAGGCTGTCTTTTGAAACCTGGGCCAGTGTTAAATTCAAAGAAGCATAAACCAGTCAGGAAAGGATCGCAAACCATTTATCTGAAGGTGGAATTATCTTGTCATAGTTTCTCTCCAATGATGTCTTCTTTTCATTTAATAGAATTCTTACAGTGCGGAAGGAGGCCACTCGGTCCATTGAATCTGCACGACCCTCCGAAAGAGCACCCCACCCCCCGCCCTATCCCCGTAACCCCATAACCCCACCTAACCAGCACAACGTTGGACACTTGAGGGTTAATTTGAGCATGGCGAATCCACTTAACCTGCACATCTTTGGACTGTGGGAGCACCCGTAGGATACCCATGCAGACACAGGGAGAAAGTGTAAATTCCACACAGTCACCCAAGGTCAGAATTAACCCAGGTCCCTGGCACTCTGAGGAAGCAGCGCTAACCACAACCATCATGCCGCTAGGTGTTTCATTTAAATACTTGCTAAATGTTTCTATTTTAAAATATAGCAGAAGATGCTTTCCATCTGGCCTTTCTCGCACGTTACTGTCAAACTTCAGAAGACCAGCAGAACCTAAATAATAGCATTGTAAATGGCTGCAAGTAGTTGTGGTCGACCCTATAATCGGCCAGAGTTCCAACTAGAAATGGAAACTAAAAGGAAATTCTTCTTTCCAGGGTTTTATTTTGTGAGTAGGCAAAATATCTGTGATTATTGTAATTGAAAACTGATGAATGTGGATGTATAAGCACAAAAATGGCAAATTGGTCTTTGTGCTTGCGTATCAAGGCTAAGATTGTAAAATTATTTCTTTCAGCAGTTCAAAATGTGTAATGTTCTTTGGGGGAATGAAATTTATCTCTGTTTTGTAATCATGGTTGCTGAAGCAAGTCAGGCAGAAAACAAGAAACATAACTTGGCCTACCTTTATTAAAAAGCAAAGCCCAGCAGATGCTGGAATACTGAAATCAAAATCAACTTCTGGTAGCTCATCGGTTTAATCTGAGAGTGCCAGCACTAGGCTGCAGGTTCCTCATGAGATAGCTATTACTGATAGTGTGTTGAAGTGATAAATTAAGATTATCATGCAAATAATTAAAGGATATTGGCTTAAATTCTTTTCTTTCCAGTCTACACTGAATGAGCCAAATAGCAACTTTGGAGGTGGCAGGAGCAGAATTTATTCTGTTCTTTCATGAAATGTGAGCACCACTGGCTAGACCAGCATTTATTGCTCACCCCTAATTGAATTGGAGATGGTGATGGTGAGCTGGTTCCTTGAACTGCTTCAGTCCATCTGGTGTAGGAACACTCTCAGTGCTGTTGGAAAACAGCTTCAGGTCTTGGATCAATGGCAGTGAAGGATTGGCAGTAAAGTTCCAAATAAGAATGGTTTGTAGCTTGGGGGGGCAACTTGCAGGTGATGATGCCTTCTTCTCCTTGGCAGTGTATAAAATGGGTTTGAATGGTGCTGTCAAAAGAAGCTTTGGTGTGTTGTTGTGATGAATTGCTGCAGTGCATCTTGTAGGGTGTACACACTGCTGCCACTATGCAGCAGTAGAGGAGACGGTGGACGCCTTAAGGTGGTGGTGAAGTTCTGTTCAAACAGATTGCTTTGTCCTGGATAGTGTTGAGTTTCTTGACTATTGTTGAAGCTACATCTGGCTTGTGCCTTGTAGATGGTGGGACAGCTTTTGTGGAGTCAGTTGATGAGTTACTGGCTGCGGATTTCCCAGTCTCTGACCTGCTCTTTGCAGCCACGATAGTTATATGGTTGATCTAGTTAAATGATGTTGGGCAGCTGGTTTTTAATAGTAATCTTTCGATTATGTCTTGATATTACTTGCAACTTATCAACCTAAGCCTGAGTGTTGTCCAGGTTTTGTTGCATGTGAACATGGACTGCTTTGGTTCCTGAATAGTTGTGCATGGTAATAAATATGACAATTATCAGGGAACATCCCCATTTCTGACCTGATGTTGGGGGGGTTGGGTTGGGCGGGGGGGGGGGGGGGGGGGGGGGGGAGGAGGGGGGGGGGCGCAAGATCATTAATGAAGCAGCTGAAGATGCTTGGGCCTAGGACACGATTCTAAGAAAGCTCTCTGGTGATGTCCTGGGACTGAGATGATTAACCTCCAACAACTACCTACCTTTGTGCTACATATGACTCCAAACAGTGGAGAGTTCTCTTTCTCCACACCCCCCCCCCCTTTATTTTCACTGACTTCAATTTTGCTAGAGCTCCTTTATGCCACATTCAATTAAAAGCTAATGTCTTAATGGTCAAGGACAGTCACTCTCCCCATTCCTCTTGCATTCACTGTTTTGTCCAATTATGGACCAATGCTGTAATAACAAAGAACAAAGGCCCTTCAAGCCTGCGTCGACCATGCTGCCTGTCTAAACTAAAATCTTCTACACTTCCGGGGTTCATATCCCTCTATTCCCATCCTATTTATGTATTTGTCAAGATGCCCCTTAAACGTCACCATCGTCCCTGCTTCCACCACCTCCTCCGGCAGCGAGTTCCAGGCACCCACTACCCTCTGTAAAAAAAACTTGCCTCGTACATCTCCTCTAAACCTTGCCCCTCGCACCTTAAACCTATGCCCCCTAGTAATTGACCCCTCTACCCTGGGAAAAAGTCTCTGACTATCCACTCTGTCTATGCCCCTCATAATTTTGTAGACCTCTATCAGGTTAGCCCTCAACGTCCTTCATTCCAGTGAGAACAAACCAAGTTTATTCAACCTCTCCTCATCGCTAATGCCTTCCATGCCAGCTCACCTCTGATTCTGTGTGACTTCACCTTTTGTATCAGTCTGCCATGAGGGACCTTGTCAAAGGCCTTACTGAAGTCCAGATAGACAACATCCACTGCCCTACCTGCATCAATCATCTTTGTGACCTCCTCGAAAAACTCCATCAAGTTAGTGAGACACGACCTCCCCTTCACAAAACCGTAATGACACCTGAAGCCAAGTGGCTCTTGGATAATTGAGAGTGGACTGATGTGATGTTAACTGGCTGGTTTGGTTTTGTGCTGCATTTTGTGAACAAGTCACATCTGTGCAATTTTCTACGTTGTCTGATGGATGCCTGCATTGTCGCTGTATTGGAACAGATTGGCGAGGACTGGAGCTCAAGTCTTCAATATTACTGACAGGGTCGACAGCTGCACAAGCTTGCGCAAGTACAGATGTGTGATGGTGGTGATTAGGGCCACAATGTTGCAGAGGCCCTTGCAAGGGCATGACATTGCAGACAGGCTGCATCAATCTAATAGCTTATAGATTCCAGGCAGAGTAAGCTGCAAATACTTCACCATTTTGTTTTCAGTCCTCTGTTGGCTGGCAGGCAGTGGCTCATTTATAGCACACATTATACTTTGCTCTAATGTACCTTGATTCATGACAGTTGAATTAAATTGCACTACTTAACATCAGCGCTACTGATGGTATGGTCCTTTGCATGTGCCAAAATGTGCTGAACTATAGAACCCTTGCACCAAATGTGCGCATCAGAACTTGCACATTTGGTGCAAGGGTTCTATAGTTCAGCACATTTTGGCACATGCAAAGGACCATACCATCAGTAGCGCTGATGTTAAGTAGTGCAATTTAATTCAACTGTCATGAATCAAGGTACATTAGAGCAAAGTATAATGTGTGCTATAAATGAGCCACTGCCTGCCAGCCTCCTGTGAACTCAGACACCTGTTAGTAGAAACAAAATTTTTCCTATGCTCTTGCAAAGTTATATGCATGGCACATTGTCAGCAACAAAAGTTCTTATCTAGCCAGGGGTGTCCTCATGTCACCCTAACGCCTACTCCTAATGGGGAGTAGACCTTGCAGAGAGCTCTTTCAGTGGAACCAGAAACATGAGTACATGGGGAAGAACGGCATGAGTCGATCATTTGGTCCTCAAGATTGCACTTTGATCAGGGAAGTTCTTGTAAATGGTCCCCGATTGCCAATCACACTCAGTAACTCCATATCCCTGGAGATATTTATCATTGCAAAAAGTATCAATGTAAGTTTTGAATCCATTTTGTGACAATGCCTCAACCGTACTTTGAAGTGTGGAGATTGTGGTGGCTCGAAACAATTCACTGGAGATTTCCAGTAACAACAAACAGTATTAACAGTAGGCAAAAGCAGCTATATACAGGCACAGAGCCATGATGGTTAAACCTTGACTCTCTATGACTCTGGGGTTCACGCTGTCCGGGTCCCTGCTCCCAGGGCCCCGCGCTTTCACTCTTAGTCAGGGTTTGCACGCTCTCCCTGCGATGGTCCAGAGCCAGTCACGTGGACTGTGAGGCTTGCCATTTGAAGGGGCAGCGCTACTACAGAAGTCCAATCACTTACCACTCTCCAATAGCAGAGTCTTACATATTTCAGTCCTCGATGGCCTTCGTATTACTGAGAGTCCCATGATTCTGGACACGCCAGCCAATTTAATACATCTTTCCTGCATGGATCCTGCAGAGCCCTGTAAGAACTCTTGCTGCTTCACCAAGTTAGCCCCTCAGTGCTCTGCACAATCAAGCCCGCTGGTCCATTCTGCTCAATCTCACCTCATGGAATAACACACAGGTTCTTTATTGATGTCTGGTGCACTTTGGTTGCAATCCCTTTATGTGAGATCTATTCCTACCCTTGATAAGGGAAAACAATTCTCCATGAATGGTTTCAAAAAAGTTGCAGTCAACTGCACACACACCTCTTTAATCCTACATTTAAGGTCAACTTGCCTATTGTCTTCATCTGCATGTTAGCTCAGTGTTATGTTTGAACTTAAAAGAGGAACGATTGGACACGTACACCGTATCATTTTCCTAACTTTTTGGGAAACCTTTAGTTTTCTGTTCTCCAGGCCACAGTGGAAAATTACTGTTTTAACCCTTTGCCACTTGCATAGCCTGTTTTAACTCCCTTGAGGACTCTGTGCATCCATCTCACATCAGGCCAACAGCAGCAGGACATGAAATAACTTTGCTTCATACACTGCGTAGACATAATTTTCAGAACTCCGAACCTGGTGAGTTGCAAGTAATGGCTGCATTATGCGTGTCCAGGCTGCACACATACAAATGATGGCCAGTGCTTAAGCATCCTCATGTTGGAATAATCCGTGATCACAAAGCTGATAATGTGAGAGAAGTGACAATATAGGAGGACCTTATTGGACTCTGATGGGGGACCAGATTCCAGGTTCTTAAATGCAAATAACCATTGAAGAAATTAGCAAGCAGGTGAGAATCCAGGGGACCTGTGCAAGTAAACATATTTTTAAAACGACCAAAAGTCCATTCAACGGTTGGTTTTACCCATGCCGCCTGTGTGCCATCAAAACTTCTTTATCTTTCTTTTCCTGTTACTACACATAGGTGCAGCTCTGACAACCAATATTGAGGTGGAGGGAGCCTGCTGACTGCTATGCCCTGTTGACTGGGATGACTTGGGTGGGCACCCTCTGGTGGCCTGAGGCCTCGAGGACCCCAGCCTGCTAAGGGTGCAGATGCACCCGCCTCGAGCAGACCTGCTGGAGGTGATGGGATCACTAGCAGAGAGAAGGTTGAGCAGTAGGGCACTCTTGGAGCATCCTAGGATAAAACCCCATGATGCCTGGGTGGCACTCCTCCTCGCTGTCGGTGTGCAATGGTATCTCCCTGAATCCTTCCTCTCACCGGGTCATTACGGCGCTGCATCGATGGCTAGAATGATTTGAATGCACGTCTGAGCACATAACTGGTAGCTGTGGTGATGTGCATCAATTTAAATACATGTAGGCGAGCTAGACACTAGAGGGAGCACAAGAGACATCACACACACACTCAACCAATAGATCAAGCAGATAGGACACGACCAATAGACATTCACGATACACAAGAAGGTGACACGACCACAGGGGGGCATTACACCAACCCATATATAAAGGACACCACACACATGATCTGCTTCTTTCCAGTGGAGACAGTCAGTGAGTACACACAGGGTTGATTCAATATTACACCCACCACGTGGATTGCAACAACTGGTTAGTCAGTCGGGTAGCTATAGTAGGATTAGCAGTAGTGTCGAACCAGAGTAATAGAAGTGTAAATAGTTTAATAAACATGTTGAAGTTATCTCCACGTCTGAACCTTCCTTTGTCAAGTGCACCACAAGGAAGCCGCTTATGTTACACCTATAACATAACAAATCAGTAGCCACTGGGTGTTCTGCTGGACCTGGATGCCACCCTTCCACTGGAGGCAGTGAAACACTTGCTTGCCGGAGCCATGACGGCAGACCGAACATAGACGGACTCCTCTAGCCTTCGGTCCAATCTGCACACGGCCCCTGACATCTCTGTCTGATGTTCCCTTGTTTGTCTCTGCATCTCCATCAGGCCTCTTATGAACGAGTCCAGAGGTTCATCATCTGCCTAAAGCAGATCAGAAGCCTGGTCTTCAGTCTTCCTAGTGTCAGGATCCTTGGCTGTCACTGTCTTTGCCAGCTGTGGATGTGAGTCTGTGATGTGCTCACCAGACTGTGACCCCGAGCCTACTCCAGAACATGCACCCACCGAGCTAAATGTGTCAGTGTTAGTGGGGCTGCAGGTGAATGGTGATGGTTCATCTTCTAAAGCAGGGTTTCCCAAACCTTTTGAGCATCGGAACTGTCACCTCCCAAGCGCATCAGGGAACCCAAGCATTCTTGTAAAGTCGTCATCCCTTTATTGGCCACAAAATAAGTGCAAACACAGAAATCAAATGTAAATCAGTCTTTTCTAGCCCTATCTATGCATATATTAGAATTAGGAAGAGGCTCACAGTCACAAACACTACTGCCAGCTACATGACACCCTCACATTAACCGCAGGCCAAGCCACCTCTCATGGCCCCTTAACATTAACCCCTAGAAGTAATATCCACTTTAAGAGTGGGTAATCTGGTAATAATTGAAAAGTTCACTTATTTTAAAATAAAAAGTAAGTTTTACTGTTTGTCATTTTCAATGGGAGGAATGATACAAGAAAGCTGATGCCCATATCGGACCTACTCATCTCTATATCCCTCACACACACTCGCGTCTCTCTCTCACAGTCACACATAGCTCACCTTTCTCTCTCTTACATTCTCATGCTCTCGCACGCCTCTTTCTCTTTCACACACGCGCACACACTCACCCTCTCTCTCGCACACGCACTCACACCTATCTCTCGCACATGCACTCACCCCTCTCTTGCTATCGCACACATTCACCCACACACACTCACATCCTCATACACACTCATACTCGCACATATGTGCGCACACACTCATCATCACATACTAAGGCACGCACTCCGCTCTCTATGAGGCCTGAACCCCATTGCTCCATTCCCACGGTCTCGCTGCCGCCTGTAGGCCACACAGAGCCTCTCCTTGCACCACTGCCTGCTTCTGGCCGATTCTTCTCCTGCCTCATCTCAGCTTCACTATTGGCCGCGGGAATTTCTGCCCAGCAACAATGGGATTGAATAAATTAAATGAGCCTGCAGACAGCCAGAAGGATTAACTGTTGTCCCAATGGCTGCATGACAGCTTACCAATGCCAGCTACGGAATCTTCCTCAGTAAATGGTTAACAAGCAGAATGTCCCGCAACTGATAGAACATTGACAGCATGAAGTACCTGGCACACATTCAGTGCAGTGTCTCGTTTGCTGATGAATCCTGATACCCACACTCCTGTATGACATCCCTGTGCACTCGCACAGTTACACTGCCTGATGCCCTTATGTGTTTCACTTTGAAGTGAGTAGATGGTGCCACTTAGACTGGCAGAGCATAGGTGATCGTTCATCTTTTTCCTGCACTGTATACTGATTCTGGAGTGAGCTTCACCTCCGACCACGTCACCTTGGTCACACGGGAGAGCCTTCAGCTGCCACCCCTGAGGAACAGGACCTGCTGTCTTTCCTGGATGGCCTGGGGGAGAACCGGAGGGAGGCATTGCTGAACCTCACAGCCACACATTGTCTGCTCTGTGACATCACTGTTTCCAGTGAGTTGCAAGGCAGATAGCAACAGTGATGTCACAGGCTTACAGTGAGTGAGTAGCTGTTTGGGTGCCCTTTAAATATGGCACTAGAATCTTCAGCCCTCTTGTGGTAAGGGCAGGCACAACGATTTCCTTCTCAACTCTTCCCTAATATTCGCCAAGCTTCTCACGTGTGCATAACTAATAAGCTGACCAGTCCAAGATCGCACAGGGCCTGTCATCTCGCTCCCAAGCAGGAATCGCTCTCACTTCACCTCTTGCTACCCAACTTACACTCCGGAACAGAAGATTTCATCCTGTGGCATTGTCAGTTTGGTATATGTCGTACAGTTCAGCTGCAGAAAGCAAAGAGCAAAGTATTTAAATAATTCCATTCAAATAACGTGATTCTAATTTCACTGATTCACAGCTGGTTTTAAACTGGCACATAGAGGTCTAGTTTCTGCCAGACTGTAATAGAAATAGATATTTGAGTTTTTAAGTGAAAGTAAAATACTGTGGATGAAGCTGGAAATCTGAACTGAAAACAGAAAATACTGGATAAACTCAATAGGCCTGGCAGCATATGGGACTAGAAACAATTTCATGTCCATATGACGCTTTTAATAGAGATTTTAACTTGGTTATAACTTTACTGCAAACTTGAATTTCTTGCAGACTGCGATATTTCAAAATTCGGCATGGATCATTATTTAGAGTTCCATGCAGACTTTGTAGTGATAATACTTGGAATTTTGTTAGAGAATAGGCTAATTCAAGTTCTTTTGGGCAGCACGGTAGCGCAGTGGTTAGCACTGCTGCCTCACAGCTCCGAGGACTCGGTTCGATCACGGCCCCGGGTCACTGTCCTTGTGGAGCTTGCTCATTCTCCCCGTGTCTGCCTGTGTCTCACCCCCACAACCCAAAAAGATGTGCAAGGTAGGTGCATCGTCCGTGCTAAATTGCCCCTTAAATGGGAAAAAAAAAATTGGATACTCTTAAATTATTTTTAAAATTCCAGTTCTTTTATGCTCTTTTTATTTTTTTTTAATAAATATTTTATTGAAAATTTTTGGTCAACCAACACAGTACATTGTGCATCCTTTACACGATATTATAACAGCACAAATAACAATGACCTATTTTATATAAGCAAAAAACAAAAAATGAATAAATATTAAATAACAAAAATGAAAACTAGCCCTAATTGGCAACTGCCTTGTCACAAGTTACACCCCCCCCCCCCCCCCCCAAAATCCTGGGCTGCTGCTGCTGCCTTCTTTTTCCCCTTCCATCTATCTATCCGCAAGGTATTCGACGAACGGTTGCCACCGCCTGGTGAACCCTTGAGCCGACCCCCTTAGGACGAACTTAATCCGCTCTAGCTTTATAAACCCCGCCATGTCATTTATCCAGGTCTCCACCCCCGGGGGCTTGGCTTCCTTCCACATTAGCAATATCCTGCGCCGGGCTACTAGGGACGCAAAGGCCAAAACATCGGCCTCTCTCGCCTCCTGCACTCCCGGCTCTTGTGCTACCCCAAATATAGCCAACCCCCAGCTTGGTTCGACCCGGACCCCCACTACTTTTGAAAGCACCTTTGCCACCCCCATCCAAAACCCCCGTAGTGCCGGGCATGACCAAAACATATGGGTATGATTCGCTGGGCTTCTCGAGCACCTCGCACACCTATCCTCCACCCCAAAAAATTTACTGAGCCGCGCTCCAGTCATATGCGCCCTGTGTAATACCTTAAACTGAATCAGGCTTAGCCTGGCACACGAGGACGACGAGTTTACCCTACTTAGGGCATCCGCCCACAGCCCCTCCTCGATCTCCTCCCCCAGCTCTTCTTCCCATTTCCCTTTTAGTTCATCTACCATAGTCTCCCCTTCGTCCCTCATTTCCCTATATATATCTGACACCTTACCATCCCCCACCCATGTCTTTGAGATCACTCTGTCCTGCACCTCTTGTGTCGGGAGCTGCGGAAAATCCCTCACCTGTTGCCTCGCAAAAGCCCTCAGTTGCATATACCTGAATGCATTCCCTTGGGGCAACCCATATTTCTCGGTCAGCGCTCCCAGACTCGCGAACTTCCCATCCACAAATAGATCTTTCAGTTGCGTTATTCCTGCTCTTTGCCACATTCCATATCCCCCATCCATTCCCCCCGGGGCAAACCTATGGTTGTTTCTTATCGGGGACCCCCCCAAAGCTCCAGTCTTTCCCCTATGCCGTCTCCACTGTCCCCAAATCTTCAGTGTAGCTACCACCACCGGGCTTGTGGTGTAGTTCCTCGGTGAGAACGGCAATGGGGCTGTCACCATAGCCTGCAGACTAGTCCCCCTACAGGACGCCCTCTCTAATCTCTTCCACGCCGCTCCCTCCTCCTCTCCCATCCACTTACTCACCATTGAAATATTAGCGGCCCAATAGTACTCACTTAGGCTCGGTAGTGCCAGCCCCCCCCTATCCCTGCTACGCTGTAAGAATCCCTTCCACACTCTCGGGGTCTTCCCGGCCCAAACAAAACCCATGATGCTCTTTTCAATCCTTTTAAAAAAAGCCTTCGTGATCACCACCGGGAGGCACTGAAACACAAAGAGGAATCTCGGGAGGACCACCATCTTAACCGCCTGCACCCTCCCTGCCATTGACAGGGCTACCATATCCCATCTCTTGAAATCTTCCTCCATCTGTTCCACCAACCGCGTTAAATTTAACCTGTGCAGTGTGCCCCAATTCTTAGCTATCTGGATCCCCAGGTAACGAAAGTCTCTTGTTACCTTCCTCAACGGTAGGTCCTCTATTTCTCTACTCTGCTCCCCAGGATGCACCACAAACAGCTCACTCTTCCCCATGTTCAATTTATACCCTGAAAAATCCCCAAACTCCCCAAGTATCCGCATTATTTCTGGCATCCCCTCCGCCGGATCCGCCACATATAGTAGCAAATCGTCCGCATACAAAGATACCCGGTGTTCTTCTCCCCCCCTAAGTACTCCCCTCCACTTCTTGGAACCCCTCAGCGCTATCGCCAGGGGCTCAATCGCCAGTGCAAACAGTAATGGGGACAGAGGGCATCCCTGCCTTGTCCCTCTATGGAGCCGAAAATATGCCGATCCCCGTCCATTCGTGACCACACTCGCCACTGGGGCCCTATACAATAGCTGCACCCATCTAACATACCCCTCTCCAAAACCAAATCTCCTCAACACCTCCCACAAATAATCCCATTCCACTCTATCAAATGCTTTCTCGGCATCCATCGCCACTACTATCTCTGTTTCACCCTCTGGTGGGGCCATCATCATTACCCCTAACAGCCTCCGTATATTCGTGTTCAGCTGTCTCCCCTTCACAAACCCAGTTTGGTCCTCGTGAACCACCCCCGGGACACATTCCTCTATTCTCATTGCCAATACCTTGGCCAGGACCTTGGCATCCACATTTAGGAGGGAAATTGGTCTGTAGGACCCGCATTGTAGCGGGTCCTTTTCCTTCTTTAAGAGAAGCGACATCGTTGCTTCAGACATAGTCGGGGGCAGTTGTCCCCTTTCCTTTGCCTCATTAAAGGTCCTCGTCAGTACCGGGGCGAGCAAGTCCAAATATTTTCTATAAAATTCGACTGGGAATCCGTCCGGTCCCGGGGCCTTTCCCGTCTGCATGCTCCTAATTCCTTTCACCACTTCTTCTACCTCGATCTGTGCTCCCAGTCCCACCCTTTCCTGCTCTTTCACCTTGGGAATTTCCAGCCGATCCAAAAAGTCCATCATTCTCTCCCTCCCATCCGGGGGTTGAGCTTCATATAATTTTTTATAAAATGTCTTGAACACTTCATTCACTCTCTCCGCTCCCCGCTCCATCTCTCCTTCCTCGTCCCTCACTCCCCCTATTTCCCTCGCTGCTCCCCTTTTCCTCAATTGGTGTGCCAGCAACCTGCTCGCCTTCTCCCCATATTCATACTGCACACCCTGTGCCTTCCTCCATTGTGCCTCTGCAGTGCCTGTAGTCAGCAAGTCAAATTCCACATGCAGCCTTTGCCTTTCCCTGTACAATCCCTCCTCCGGTGCTTCCGCATATTGTCTGTCCACCCTCAAAAGTTCTTGCAGCAACCGCTCCCGTTCCTTACTCTCCTGCTTCCCTTTATGTGCCCTTATTGATATCAGCTCCCCCCTAACCACCGCCTTCAACGCCTCCCAGACCACTCCCACCTGGACCTCCCCATTGTCATTGAGTTCCAAGTACTTTTCAATACATCCCCTCACCCTTAGACACACCCCCTCATCCGCCATTAGTCCCATGTCCATTCTCCAGGGTGGGCGCCCTCCTGTTTCCTCCCCTATCTCCAAGTCCACCCAGTGTGGGGCGTGATCCGAAATGGCTATAGCCGTATACTCCGTTCCCCTCACCTTCGGGATCAATGCCCTACCCAGCATGAAAAAGTCTATGCGCGAATAGACTTTATGGACATAGGAGAAAAACGAGAACTCCTTACTCCTAGGTCTACTGAATCTCCACGGGTCCACACCTCCCATCTGCTCCATAAAATCTTTAAGCACCTTGGCTGCTGCCGGCCTCCTTCCAGTCCTGGACTTCGACCTATCCAGCCCTGGTTCCAACACCGTGTTAAAGTCTCCCCCCATTATCAGCTTTCCCGTCTCCAGGTCCGGAATGCGTCCTAGCATCCGCCTCATAAAATTGGCATCATCCCAGTTCGGGGCATACACGTTTACCAAAACCATCGTCTCTCCCTGTAGTTTGCCACTCACCATCACGTATCTGCCCCCGTTATCCGCCACTATAGTCTTTGCCTCGAACATTACCCGCTTCCCCACTAATATAGCCACCCCCCTGTTTTTCGCATCTAGCCCCGAATGGAACACCTGCCCCACCCATCCTTTGCGCAGCCTAACCTGGTCTATCAGTTTCAGGTGCGTTTCCTGTAACATAACCACATCTGCTTTAAGTTTCTTAAGGTGTGCGAGTACCCGTGCCCTCTTTATCGGCCCGTTGAGCCCTCTCACGTTCCACGTGATCAGCCGAGTTGGGGGGCTTCCCACCCCCGCCCCCTTGCCGATTAGCCATCATCTTTTTCCAGCTTCTCACCCAGTTCCCACGCAGCTGTATCTCCCCCAGGCGGTGCCCCCCCGCCCATCCTCTCCCGTACTCGCTCCCCCCTTTCCCCAGCAGCAGCAACCCAGTAATTCCCCCCTCCCACCCCCCCCCCCCCCCGCTAGACCCCCCGCTAGCGTAATTACTCCCCCCATGTTGCTCCCAGAAGTCAGCAAACTCTGGCTGACCTCGGCTTCCCCCCGTGACCACGGCTCGCACCGTGCGACGCCCCCTCCTTCCTGCTTCTCTATTCCCGCCATAATTATCATAGCGCGGGAGCCAAGCCCGCGCTTCTCCCTTGGCTCCGCCCCCCATGGCCAACGCCCCATCTCCTCTCCCTCCCCACCTCCCCCCATCACCCCCTGTGGGAGAGAGAAAAGTTACCACACCGCAGGATTAGAACATAAAACCCCTCTTCGCCCCCCCCCATTCGCCCCACCACTTTGTCCAAACGTTCTTTTTAATAATCCACTCATTCCAGTTTTTCTTCTACAATAAAAGTCCACGCTTCATCCGCCGTCTCAAAGTAGTGGTGCCTCCCTTGATATGTGACCCACAGTCTTGCCGGTTGCAGCATTCCAAATTTTATCTTCCTTTTATGAAGCACCGCCTTGGCCCGATTAAAGCTCGCCCTCCTTCTCGCCACCTCCGCACTCCAGTCTTGATAAACGCGGATCACCGCGTTCTCCCATTTACTGCTCCGAGTTTTCTTCGCCCATCTAAGGACCATTTCTCTATCCTTAAAACGGAGGAATCTCACCACTATGGCTCTGGGAGTTTCTCCTGCTCTCGGTCCTCGCGCCATAACTCGGTATGCTCCCTCCACCTCCAACGGACCCGCCGGGGCCTCCGCTCCCATTAACGAGTGCAGCATCGTGCTCACATATGCCCCGACGTCCGCACCCTCCACACCTTCAGGAAGACCAAGAATCCTCAGGTTGTTCCTCCTTGCGTTGTTTTCCAGTGCCTCCAACCTCTCCACACATCGTTTCTGATGTGCCTCCTGTATCTCCGTCTTCACCACCAGGCCCTGTATATCGTCCTCATTCTCGGCTGCCTTCACCTTCACGACCCGAAGCTCCCGCTCCTGGGTCTTTTGTTCCTCCTTTAGCCCTTCAATCGCCTGTAGTATCGGGGCCAACAACTCTTTCTTCATTTCCTTTTTTATCTCTTCCACGCAGCATTTCAAGAACTCTTGTTGTTCAGGGCCCCATGTTAAACTGCCACCTTCCGACGCCATCTTGGTTTTTGCTTGCCTTCCTTGCCGCTGTTCCAAAGGATCCGCTGCAATCCGGCCACTTTCCTCTCCTTTTTCCATCCGTGTCCAGGGGGAATTCCCTTCTGGTTTACCGCACGGTGTTTTTAGCCGTTAAAATTGCCGTTGGGGCTCCTATCAAGAGCCCAAAAGTCCGTTTCACCGGGAGCTGCCGAAACGTGCGACTCAGCTGGTCATCGCCGCACCCGGAAACTCTTTATGCTCTTTTTAGATGACTGGTAAAGCTAGTGAATTCAAATTCAAATCGCTATTTACCTACTACATAAGATGAATATTAAGGACCATATCTATCTAAAGTAAGTAAAGTCGCCATTGTCCCAGATGATCATCGGCTGCTTTCCCCTTTTGAGGGGGCAGAGCTGAAAGGTGGTGGTTTAACCTGAGGGTCACCACATCTTGGGCGAAGGGTAAGATTGAGAAGGCGGGCCTTCACGAATAACCTCCGCCAGTACGGGAATTGAACGCAAGTTGTTTGACTCACTCTGCATCATGAACCACAGAATCAGCGAATGTGTCATCAACAAAAATCTGGAAAGCTGCCTGCACTCACCAGAAACATACTATGTTTATTTCTCTCTGACAGAGGCACTTTTGCAGGATCTTCGTATTGCCGCACCTGTTCTCAAATATTTGGCCTGCAAGGAATTCAAAGTGCTTTCCTTCAATAATTTATCCTCTATAAAAGACTTTGTGAAGTTCAACCAATTCATTTCAATTCTTTACAAAATGGGTTTGTCAGGGAGCAATAGACTAACCAACAGCATTTAACATTATATATTATTATTATTTTTTTTTTAAATTTAGATCTTGGTTGGAAGTTAGAGGGATGGCAGGGAAGGGAGTGCAATGTTCCTCCTGCAGGATGTTTGAGGTGAGGGATGCAGTTAGTGTCCCTGCTGATTTTACCTGCAGGAAGTGCAGCCATCTCCAGCCCCTCCAAGACCGAGTTAGGGAACTGGAACTGGAGTTGGATGAACTTCGGATCATTCGGGAGGCAGAGGGGGTCATAGATAGCAGCTTCAGGGAATTAGTTACACCAAAGATTGGAGATAGATGGGTAACTGTAAGAGGGACTGGGAAGAAACAGTCAGTGCAGGGATCCCCTGCGGTCGTTCCCCTGAGTAACAAGTATATCGCTTTGGATACTTGTGGGGGGGGGGGGACTTACCAGGGGTAAGCCATGGGGTACGGGCCTCTGGCACGGAGCCTGTCCCTGTTGCTCAGAAGGGAAGGGGGGAGAGGAGCAGAGCATTAGTAATTGGGGACTCGATAGTCAGGGGCACAGATAGGAGATTTTGTGGGAGCGAGAGAGACTCACGTTTGGTATGTTGCCTCCCAGGTGCAAGGGTACGTGATGTCTCGGATCGTGTTTTCCGGGTCCTTAAGGGGGAGGGGGAGCAGCCCCAAGTCGTGGTCCACATTGGCACTAACGACATAGGTAGGAAAGGGGACAAGGATGTCAGGCAGGCTTTTCAGGGAGCTAGGATGGAAGCTCAGGACGAGAACAAACAGAGCTGTTATCTCTGGGTTGTTGCCCGTGCCACGTGATAATGAGATGAGGAATAGGGAGAGAGAGCAATTAAACACGTGGCTACAGGGATGGTGCAGGCGGTAGGGATTCAGATTTCCGGATAAGTGGGGCTCTTTCTGGGGAAGGTGGAACCTCTACAGACAGGATGGTCTACATCTGAACCTGAGGGGCACAAATATCCTAGGGGGAGATTTGTTAGTGCTCTTTGGGGGGGTTTAAACTAATGCAGCAGGGGCATGGGAACCTGGATTGTAGTTTTAGGGTGTGGGAGAATGAGAGTATAGAGGTCAGGAGCACAGATTTGACGTCGCAGGAGGGGGCCAGTGTTCTTATGAGGAAAGGCTGATGGACTTGAGGTTGTTTTCGTTGGAGAGAAGAAGGTTAAGAGGAGACTTAATAGAGGCATACAAAATGATCAGGGGGTTAGATAGGGTGGACAGTGAGAGCCTTCTCCCGCGGATGGAAATGGCTAGCACGAGGGGACATAGCCTTAAACTGAGGGGTAATAGATATAGGACAGAGGTCAGAGGTAGGTTCTTTACACAAAGAGTGGTGAGGCCGTGGAATGCCCTACCTGCAACAGTAGTGAACTCGCCAACATTGAGGGCATTTAAAAGTTTATTGGATAAGCATATGGATGATAATGGCATAGTGTAGGTTAGATGGCTTTTGTTTTTTGACTTCCCATGTCGGTGCAACATCGTGGGCCGAAGGGCCTGTACTGCGCTGTATCGTTCTATGTAGCATTTAACATTGACAGTAGAAGATGCATTGCCAGTTGGTAAAAATTGTTCAGCTTATTAAGGAGAATATTGTTCCCTATGTGTATTCTGAAACTAATGGAAGCTATTGTTCCCCACTCCAGCATTCACTTAATTTACAGGGACACCGGCCCAGACATTTCCCCCAAGTCGAGTAGCAGGAGTCAGGAAATTTGCCGGCTAATAATGTCTGCACCAGGAGAAACTCTACCAAAAGGTGGAATCTTTGCTGTGGAGGATGAAGGGGGTGGGGTGTAAAATTGAGTCAGTCCTTGCAACATTGTAAATCTACTCTGCACCCATTCCAGAGCAACTATGTCCTTCGCATAATGTGGTGACCAGAACCGTGCACTAAATACAAGCTGTGACCTAACCAGCGTTTTGTACTGTTCCATTACATCCCGGCTTTTGTACTCATTACCTCACCTAATAAAGGAAAGCATTCCAAATGCTTTCTTGACCACCTTGTCCACCTGCCTTCAAGGACCTGTGGACATGCAAACCCAGATTTCTTACTTCCTCAATTCCTCTCAATATCTTCCCACTTATTGAATATTCTCTTGCCTTGTTTACCTTCTCCAAAAGCATTACTTCACACTTTTACTTTTTGCGACTATTTTTTAAAAATGTGTAACTCCCATAGTGCAGGTTAAGGCCCTTGTCACCGCAAAAGTGGGATCTGTTTGAACTGAGTTCAAATGACCCTTCAGGTTTCCTCATGTGTAGTCATGCTCCATTCCCTTTTCTCTACCGGATTGGTCAGAAATGTGGGCTGGACTCTTGCATCTTGGCTCCACCCACTATTTTTAAAGGTCCATGGAATCTTCACGAAAATCCGTGCTGCTGTGTTTCTCTGAACTTTGCCCTCCAGCTCAGAAGAGCCAATCTCTCTCCAAATACACAGACACTTCGCCTCTGCCTGAAGATGTTTGTTGATGTGAAGAATGACTGAATATTTTCCTCACTGTTCATAGAGGTTTTATGTAAAGAAAACACTCGCTAAGCTGAAAAAATACAAGTTGCCTTTACCTGACTTTGTCAGTTCAAAAGGCAAGCTTCCTTAGCTCCTTCTATCTTGAGCTTATCAAACCAAAGATCCTTGTCTTGTCTTGAGCCATTGAGACCAATCCAGCTTGTCTTCTGTCGAATGACTAAATTACAAACTACAACATAAAAATTAACAAAATGCCTCTTTAATGTATAATAAGTAGTGCATTATGGTACAGAAATTAAAGCTCAGCAAATGCCACCATGTAAATCTGGTCATCTGCCGTTAAGCATGTTGACATGGGGCTGGTTTAGCATCGGGCTAAATCGCTGGCTTTGAAAGCAGACCAAGGCAGGCCAGCAGCACGGTTCAATTCCGTACCAGCCTCCCCGAACAGGCGCTGGAATGTGGCGACTAGGGGCTTTTCATTTGAAGCCTACTTGTGACAATAAGCGACATAGAACATAGAACATAGAAAATACAGCACAGAACAGGCCCTCCGGCCCACGATGTTGTGCCGAACCTTTGTCCTAGATTAATCATAGATTATCATTGAATCTACAGTGCAGAAGGAGGCCACTCGGCCCCCTGAGTCTGCACCAGCTCTTGGAAAGAGCACCCTACCCAAACTCAACACCTCCACCCAACACCAAGGGCAATTTGGACATTAAGGGCAATTTATCATTGGCCAATTCACCTAACCCGCACATCTTTGGACTGTGGGAGGAAACCGGAGCACCCGGAGGAAACCCACGCAGACACGGGGAGGACGTGCAGACTCCGCACAGACAATGACCCAAGCCGAAATCGAACCTGGGACCATGGATCTGTGAAGCAATTGTGCTATCCACAATGCTACCGTGCTGCCCTTAAGAACAAATAAATCTACACTATATCATTTTACCGTAATCCATGTGCCTATCCAACAGCTGCTTGAAGGTCACTAATGTTTCCGACTCAACTACTTCCACAGGCAGTGCATTCCATGCCCCCACTACTCTCTGGGTAAAAAACCTACCTCTGATATCCCTCCTATATCTTCCACCTTTCACCTTAAATTTATGTCCCCTTGTAATGGTGTGTTCCACCTGGGGAAAAAGTCTCTGACTGTCTACTCTATCTATTCCCCTGATCATCTTATAAACCTCTATCAAGTCGCCCCTCATCCTTCTCCGCTCTGATGAGAAAAGGCCTAGCACCCTCAACCTTTCCTCGTAAGACCTACTCTCCATTCCAGGCAACATCCTGGTAAATCTTCTTTGCACCTTTTCCAGAGCTTCCACATCCTTCCTAAAATGAGGCGACCAGAACTGTACTCAGTACTCCAAATGTGGCCTTACCAAAGTTTTGTACAGCTGCATCATCACCTCACGGCTCTTAAATTCAATCCCTCTGTTAATGAACGCGAGCACACCATAGGCCTTCTTCACAGCTCTATCCACTTGAGTGGCAACTTTCAAAGATGTATGAACATAGACCCCAAGGTCTCTCTGCTCCTCCACAATGCCAAGAACTCTACCGTTAACCCTGTATTCCGCATTCATATTTGTCCTTCCAAAATGGACAACCTCACACTTTTCAGGGTTAAACTCCATCTGCCACTTCTCAGCCCAGCTCTGCATCCTATCTATGTCTCTTTGCAGCCGACAACAGCCCTCCTTACTATCCACAACTCCACCAATCTTCGTATCGTCTGCAAATTTACTGACCCACCCTTCAACTCCCTCATCCAAGTCATTAATGAAAATCACAAACAGCAGAGGACCCAGAACTGATCCCTGCGGTACACCACTGATAACTGGGATCCAGGCTGAATATTTGCCATCCACCACCACTCTCTGACTTCTATCGGTTAGCCAGTTCGTTATCCAACTGGCCAAATTTCCCACTATCCCATGCCTCCTTACTTTGTGCAGAAGCCTACCATGGGGAGTTTCATTTCATTCATGACAATGGCTAGGGTATGTTTTTTTTTAATACATATCTTTTCAGAAATACTTTTTATGTATAGACTTCTTGGCCGGGATTCTCCCTTCTAGGGACTAAGTCTCCACGCCAGCGGGAGAACCGGCGCCAACCACTCCCGACGTCAACAGCCCCCGAAAGTGCGGAATTCTCCGCAAGTTCGTGCATGCGCCAAAGGTCCGGCGTGATCTCGCGCATGCACAGACCAGCCGGCGTATTTTGGCGCATGCGCGGGGGGTTCTCTTCTCTGCGCTGGCCATGGCGGAGCCCTACAGGTGCCGGAGCTGAAGAAAGGTGTGCCCCCACGGATCAAGCCCACCCGCACATGGGTGGGCCCCGATCGCGGGCCAGGCCACCATGGAGGCCCCCCCCGGGGTCGGATCCCCTCGCGCCCCCCCCGAGAACCGCCCCCGCAGCTTTACCTGCCATGTCCCGCCGGTATGTGAGTTGAGTGATTCACGCTGGCGGGACTGGCCAAAAATGGATGGCCGCTCGGCCCATCGGGGCCCGGTAAATCGCCGAGGGGGCCGCTGCCAACGACCTCCAACCGGCGTGGCGGGAATCCCGCCCCTGCCCGAAAAACGGCGCCGGAGAATACAGCAGCTGGCGTCGGGGCGGGATTCGCGCCCCCCCCCCCCCCCCCCCCCCCCCCCCCCCGGGGATTCTCTGACCCAGCGGAGGGTCAGAGAATCCCGCCCCTTGTCTGCACTAGTGAAGCACAACTTTACATTGCCTTGAGATAATAACATTCATTCTGTAAATGGATGGTAAAAATTAGAATTAATTATGTTGCTCGCAATACGCAAGTTTTTTAAAAAGTTGATTCAGAAACATTTTAAAATATAAGCTGGGCATTATATGCAACTGTTAATAGACAACGTTGTCTCTGCATATTGTCATTGATTTTAGAAAAAAATAACTTATGGAATGGGTTTTCTTAGATAATTTAAATGTTTCCCTTTTTCTCCTTTGAGTAGCTCATAAAAGAGAATAATTGGCATTAATTTGGCAGCTTTCATAACCTCATGCTGCCCCAAAGTGCTTCACTGTCAATAAAGAATTTTTGAGTTATTGTATTGTAATCCTGAGTTATCCTGCATTGTAATGCAGGAACCATGACAACCAGTTTGTGCACCGCAAGGCCCCCAAGCAGCAATAATTAAATGACTAGAAAACCTGTTTTTCCATGCAGGTTGAGGGTTAATATTTTCCAAGTCACTGGGGAGAGTTCCCCTGTTACTCTTCCAAGAAAATGCCACTGGGGTCTTTTATATCCCACTCAGAGGATAACTGAGTCCTTGGTTTAAATTCTTACCCCCAAATAAGAACATAAGAACTAGGAGCAGGAGTAGGCCATATGGCCTCTCGAGCCTTATCTGCCATTTAATGAGATCATGGCTGATCTTTTGTGTACTCAGCTCCACTTTCTAGCCTGAACACTATAACCCTTAATCCCTTTATTCTTCAAAAACTATCTATCTTTATCTTAAAAACATTTAATGAAGGAGCCTCAACTGCTTCACTGGGCAAGGAATTCCATAGATTCACAGCCCTTTCGGTGAAGAAGTTCCTCCTAAACTCAGTCCCAGATCTACTTCCCCTTATTTTGAGGCTCTGCCCCCTAGTTCTGCTTTCACCCGCCAGTGGAAACAACCTGCCCGCATCTATCCTATCTATTCCCTTCATAATTTTATATGTTTCTATAAGATCCCCCCTCATCCTTTTAAATTCCAACGAGTACAGTCCCAGTCTACTCAACCTCTCAAAGAACAAAGAACAAGAACAAAGAAATGTACAGCACAGGAACAGGCCCTTCGGCCCTCCAAGCCCGTGCCGACCATACTGCCCGACTAAACTACAATCTTCTACACTTCCTGGGTCCGTATCCTTCTATTCCCATCCTATTCATATATTTGTCAAGATGCCCCTTAAATGTCCCTATCGTCCCTGCTTCCACTACCTCCTCCGGTAGTGAGTTCCAGGCACCCACTACCCTCTGCGTAAAAAACTTGCCTCGTACATCTACTCTAAACTTTGCCCCTCTCACCTTAAACCTATGCCCCCTAGTAATTGACCCCTCTACCCTGGGGAAAAGCCTCTCCTCGTAATCCAACCCCTTCAACTCTGGGATTAACCTCGTGAATCTCCTCTGCACACCCTCCAGTGCCAGTATGTCCTTTCTCAGGTAAGGAGACCAAAACTGAACACAATACTCCAGGTGTGGCCTCACTAACACCTTATACAATTGCAGCAGAACCTCACTCGTCTTAAACTCCATCTCTCTAGCAATGAAGGACAAAATTCCATTCGCCTTCTTTATCACCTGTAAACCAACTTTTTGCGACTCATGCACGAGCACACCCAGATCTCTCTGCACAGCAGCATGTTTGAATATTTTATCATTTAAATAATAATCCCTTTTGTTGTTATTCCTACCAAGTTGGATAACCTCACATTTGTCAACATTGTATTCCATCTGCCAGACCCTTGCCCATTCACTTAGCCTATCCAAATCCCTCTGCAGACTTCCAGTATCCTCTGCACTTTTTACTTTACCACTCATCTTAGTGTCGTCTGCAAACTTGGACACATTGCACTTAGTCCCCAACTCCAAATCATCTCTGTAAATTGTGAACAATTGTGGGCCCAACACTGATCCCTGAGGGGCACCACTAGCTACTGATTGCCAACCAGAGAAACACCCATTAAACCCCACTGTTAGCTTTCTATTGATTAACCAATCCTCTATCCATGCTACTACTTTACCCTTAATGCCATGCATCTTTATCTTATGCAGCAATCTTTTGTGTGGCACCTTGTCAAAGGCTTTCTGGAAATCCAGATATACCACATTCATTGGCTCCCTGTTATCTACTGCTCTGGTAATATTCTCAAAAAATTCCACTAAATTAGTACGGCACAACCTGCCCTTTATGAACACATACTGCATCTGCCCAATGGGACAATTTCCATCCAGATGCCTCGCAATTTCTTCCTCGACGATAGATTCCAGCATCTTCCCTACTACCGAAGTTAAGCTCACTGGCCTATAATTACCCGCTTTCTGCCTACCTCCTTTTTTAAACAGTGGTGTCACGTTTGCTAATTTCCAATCCGCCGGGACCACCCCAGAGTCTAGTGAATTTTGATAAATTATCACTAGTGCATTTTCAATTTCCCAAGCCATCTCTTTTAGCACTCTGTGATTCATTCCATCCGGGCCAGGAGACTTGTCTACCTTTAGCCCCATTAGCTTGCCCATCACTACCTCCTTAGTGATAACAATTATCTCAAGGTCCTCACCTGTCATAGCCTCATTTCTATCAGTCACTGGCATGTTATTTGTGACTTCCACTGTGAAGACCGACCCAAAAAACCTGTTCAGTTCCTCAGCCATTTCCTCATCTCCCATTGTTAAATCTCCCTTCTCATCCTCTAAAGGACCAATATTTACCTTAGCCACTCTTTTTTTGTTTGATATATTTGTAGAAACTTTTACTGTCTGTTTTTATACTCTGAGCAAGTTTACTCTGATAATCTATCTTACTCTTCTTTATAGCTTTTTTAGTAGCTTTATGTTGCCCACTAAAGATTTCCCAGTCCTCTAGTCTCCCACTAATTTTTGCCACTTTGTATGCTTTTTCCTTCAATTTGATAATCTCCCTTATTTCCTTAGATATCCATGGTTGATTTTCCCTCTTTCTACCATCCTCCCTTTTTGTTGGTACAAACATTTGCTGAGCCCTTTAAAAATCCCTTGGAAGGTTCTCCACTGTTCCTCAACTGTATCACCATAAAGTATTTGCTCCCAGTCATCCTTAGCTAGCTCTTCTCTCATCCCATTCTAATCTCCTTTGTTTAAGCACAAAACACTCGTGTTTGATTTTACCTTCTCACCCTCCATCTGTATTTTAAATTCCACCATATTGTGATCGCTCCTTCCGAGAGGATCCTTAACTATGAGATCATGAATCAATCCTGTCTCATTACACAGGACCAGACCTAGGACCGCTTGTTCCCTCGTAGGTTCCATTGCATACTATTCTGGGAAACTATCGCAGATACATTCTATAAACTCCTCCTCAAGGCTGCCTTGACCGTCCTGGTTAAACCAATCGACATGTAGATTAAAATCTCCCATGATAACTGCTGTACCATTTCTACATGCATCAGTTATTTCTTTGTTTATCGCCTGCCCCACCATAATGTTACTATTTAGTGGCCTATAGATTACTCCTATCAGTGACTTTTTCGCCTTACTATTCCTGATTTCCACCCAAATGGATTCAACCTTATCCTCCATAGCACCAATGTCATCCCTTACTATTGCCCGGATATCATCCTTAAATAACAGATGTACACCACCTCCCTTACCATCCCTTACCATCCACTCTGTCCTTCCGAATAGTTTGATACCCTTGGATATTTAACTCCCAGTCGTTTCAGTTCATTTAACCATGTTTCAGTAATGGCCACTAAATCATAGTCATTCACGATGATTTGCGCCATCAACTCATTTACCTTATTCCGAATACTGCGAGCATTCAGGTAAAGTACACTTATGTTGGGTTTTATACCTCTGTTTTGAATCTTAACACCTCGATCAGTAACCCCTCCTAAGTTATATTTCCTCTTAACTTTTCTCCTAATTTTCCTTATTGTTGAACCCATATCTTCATGTAACAACCTGCTGCGTCACTTACCATTCATGTTTTTACTTCCCGTTTTATTCCTTTTAGTATTACTGGGGAGCACGGTAGCACAAGTGGCTAGCTCTGTGGCTTCACAGCTCCAGGGTCCCAAGTTCGATTCCCCACTGGGACACTGTCTGTGTGGAGTCATGCACGTTCTCCCCGTGTCTGCGTGGGTTTCCTCCGGGTGCTCCAGTTTCCTCCCACAGTCCAAAGACATGCAGGTTAGGTGGATTGGCCATGATAAATTGCCCTTAGTGACCAAAATGGTTAGGAGGAGGGGTTATTGGGTTACGGGGATAGGGTGGAAATGAGGGCTTAAGTGGGTCGTTGCAGACTTGATGGGCCAAATGGCCTCCTTCTGAACTGTATGATCTATGTTCTGTATGTTCTATGTTCTAAATCTGGCACCTTTGACAGGGAAACTCTCCCTCTGTACCGCACTGTGCAGTGTCAGCCTGGTTGGGTTCTCCATAGTGGAACCTCACCTGAGACTGCTCCCAGCTCGAGCTTGATCTTCGATTGCAGGCCCAGGGCAACTATTCCCCCTGCATTTCACCCTCTGCCTGCACAGGAAGTGCCTGACTTCCACTTTAATCCAAGAGGCATGACTGTTGGAGGCGCTTGCTACATGATAAGCAGAAGGTATAAACATTTGGCAGAGTGTGCTGGATTATCGGTGCATTGAACCAGCAATGATAGGACTTTGAGTATAATCTTTTTTCACCATCTTAATATTCATCAAGCTGTTTATTATCATATGAATATACAAACAATTCACATCTAAAAGATTAATACATGTTTGCCATTCTAACAGGTATTTTTTCTCCACGTCCAGAGTGAACCTGTACTAATCCAAAGCAGCATAAGGTCTTTGATAAAATATATGGCATATAATTAAATGAGGTAGATCAAAAACAGAATGAATTGACATGTGAGTTAACCAAATATTGAAAGTGTAATCAGTCGGTGGCAGTGATTGCAGTGGGAAATTAAATATTAGGTTGTTCAAATAGAATACAATAAGTGCAAAGTAAAATATATTGACATTATTTCGTGCTGTCCAATGCCAATATATTTTTTAAAAAATGACACTAAATAAATGATTCAGGCAAGGGAAAAAAATTAACCCTGCCTCAGTCCATTGGACTATGAGGATGTACAAGTAGGTGTGTCTCTTCTTACTGGCATTAACGTTCATGCTGGGTGATGTTGGGAAGAGAATTAAGGATCTAATTTGTGTGCATAACTAGGACAGGTTATCTATAAGGATAGAATCGATTGCATCTCCACAATCTTAAATAAATTGTCAGTTATGCATATTGTAAAAAATGCCTTTTCAGGAAAGATTGTTAAAATCACACCAAGTTTAAAGGTTGCGTCCCTAAATTCAAATTCTGAGGAGCTAAGAATGGCTTTGAATTAATAGTAGTGAGCCAAGTACAGATTTTGAAATAATCTGATTGGTATTTCAAATTGGGTGATTTGAATGGCCTTTCTCTTTGTTGAGTTTCTTGGTCGAAAAAAGAAGTTCCATTTATGTGGTGTCTTTCATGTCCCAGAGGTTCCATAACACTGTGGCTAAAGTAAAATATTTCAAAATGTGGTGTCATGGGAGTGTCCCTTTAAGAAAGGCTTTTGTATTATCAGATGGCTTCAGTGATATCATTGTGTGGTTGTAGCTGGGGTGTGGATCTGTGAGTTTTTTACTTTAGTTTTCACACGTGGCTGCTGTAGAATCAGACTGAGAAGTATTTTGGCCTGTCTCTCTATTTCCAATTTAGTTATTCCAAGGAAAACAAAACAATGGTTATGTTACCTGCTGCTTTGGTAAAAAGGGTTTATTGGTTTATGGGATCTTGTTATTGAATTGGAACAGTTAAGGGGGAGTTCATTAAAGGTTATACATAGGTTACTGTAGTTGTGTGGGGTATTTATGTTTGTAGTTGCTAGAATTTCTTGCTCTGTGTGTTTATACAAATATTAACTAAATTCTTAGAATACAGCTTGTTTTTTTTAAATTAAAAGCGCCTAAGAAGTCTGTTGAATAACACCTGAAAAGCAGGCTCTTCTGCTCATCCTAGCCAAAATAAATAAACAGTTATAGGTCAGGTAACTCCATAATATACTTTGGAGTTTTCTAAACCCTGGCCCATAACAGTAGTCACTATTGTGGGAAATGCAACAGCCAATTTAGGCATTAGCAAGGTCCCAAAATAGCACAGATAAGTGACTAGATATTACATTTTTTAGTAGTGTTAATTGATCACAACTTGAGTCATAGATGTGTTATTATGTCATGTGAGACACAACACCCGCTCAGCAACGCAGTATGACAATGAGCTGAAGTTTCTTGGATGGGGTTTGAACTCATTGACTTCTGACTTGGAGATTGAGGGAATGCTGAAGTACTTTTCCAAACATCACATGTCCATTGTAAAGAGATATTACTGTGCTTTTACTGCTTAATTAGAAGAATTGTGGTGTGATGATAGTGAGCTACAAGGTGGTTTATCTTTTATATCTTTTGGTAGTGAACCTTTATTACCATCCTAGACCAGACCCCAACAATGGCTAGGAAACTGGACTGAAACCCCAATATTTTATTTTATTTTGTAAGACGGTGCAGAAAGAATACTTCGCTCCAGGAGTGATTGCCCAAAGAAATAGGGATTTGGTATTTTAAAACAAAATGTATTATGGACACAATATTAGACACAGTATTAAACTCATTAACAACATACCCGGAAATAGCCTACACTTACCCCTTAAACCAGAGTTTTTCAAACTGTGGGTTGTCACCCGCAGGTGGGTCGCAAGAGGGTGTTGGGAGGGTCACGGAGTGATCGGTCGTGGCATTCCCAAACGCAGGACAAGAGCCCAACGGCCGTGATCAGCTTTCAAGAATGCCAATCGTAACCTCATTTAAGTTGAGCATGCCGGCCGCGGCCAGGTTTTAAATGCAAACAATGTAGTCTTCCTGCCCAAAATAGCGGCAGAGACCAGGTCACTTGCCTGGCACATACACTGACATCATGCCCGCTATATGTCCATGTTTTTCGCGCAAAATCATGGAGAAGAGATTGCTCCATTTTTTAGCTGCGAGCAAGCATGCAACGGGACTGTGCAGAACTGAAGATGGATCATTCTCTTCTAAGAAAGAGATGGCCAGGGACACAAACAGGCCAGGATCTCGCAACTAAATCTGCTGGAGAGAGTTGCTGAGGGGAGTTCGCAGCAAGACAAAGCTTTGCCATTATGAGCTGTATACAGAGCTGCAGGACCTCAGTGAAAGCACAAAGGAACCGGCTGAACTCTGCACCTGATGTGCATTGCCCTCTCCTCCTGTGAACCTGATTGGAGTGAGATCGTAAGGAGCAAGCAAGCTCACCTGCCACATTAAAAGGAAGTGAAAATAGTGGGTTGCGAAGGTTGACCGGCGTGCTCCCCGAACGGGGGCTGGCTGGTTGCTAAAAGTGGGTCCCGAAAAAAAAAAAAAATTTGAAAAATACTCCCTTAAACAATACTACTCGATATAGTAATTACCATACTCTTAATTACTATCTCTATTCCCAATTAAACAATAAGAAAGGAAAAAACAGATAGCTCTCAATCCATTCTACATCCTAATGGCACAGATTAATCCTTGCTTTCCAGAACAAATTTGGCTCCTGTAAGAACTGCTGCAGACTCTGGCTGGGTGTCTTCAAAAATCTGTTTCAACTGGTTTTCCCCTTGTCGTCGGGCAAGTCTTCTCTGCTTTAAATACTATTACTCTGTTTTAACTATCCTACTGTGAGAGCAGAAGACTTTACTTGTGGTCTAAAATGGTGGCCAGATTAGAAGTCAAAATACTTTCTCAAAATGCCTGAATACCTTGGCTCCACCTGCATTGACATCATCTCCCCAAGCTGAAAACAAATTAACTCCCCAGGCTGAAAACATATTAACTCCCCAAGGATTCCCCCTCATCAAACAACACTGCATTAGCCCAGGTTGAAAATACATTACTGTAGTCAATTTGATCTCACACTCCTAAAAGCTTCCTGGTCTTGCCAAACAAGATTCTTTTTGAACATGGCTACTGCAGTCAAACATACTTAACCCAGGCTGACCCTTAAATTGCCAACTGTTTATAATCCAATATATCTAAAATCCTGAATGCATCACACCTTGTACAAGCATTAGACAGCAATCTGATTTACTGCATGTATTCCAGTGCGTCATGGCACTCGACAGTGAATTTCCAATTAATCTTTGAAATGGCTTCTGGATCTCAATGCAGGAAATAATCCAGGCATTTCGCTGCAGCTATGTGTTTACTAATATTCTTGAACACCAACCAGGACTGTCTCAACACATTGAACACTAAATTTTATGGATTGTTCAGACCCTTCTGCTTAAAGAGAAATATTATTCTCTGAAGGCATTTAAATCAATCTGCAAGCATCATACAAGCTAAGAGAGGGGGTAACCTTTCTTGGCTGCAGCAGCATGGAAGAACTGAACTGTAAATTGTCCTTTACCTTCCAAATCAAAAGTCAAATATGATTTAATTAGGAATCCGGATTACCCAGTCGTGTAAGCCTGATGCCTTATGGTTAATTCCCAACATAAGCCATTTTGGACTTTCATATGTTATAATCCAGTTACAAAACTGGACCAGGGATGACACAAGTCATGGCTTGACTTGGTTGGATTTATTGAATGCTTTACATATGCAATACTAATGCTGATTGTTGCCTAGCTGCCAATTACAGTAGTTTTCCCATGTTTGAATCTCAAATGATTGGTGGTGGTGGGGTGCGGGGTGTGGGTGCGGGCAACTTTATACATTGTAGATATACAGCCCTAATTCCCTATAAGTTTGCATCTACATTATTGTGGTCTGTCAGAGAAGGAATTTTCTGAGTGAGGGAGAAACGCAAATTCTGTGCGGGGGATGTCATGGTTAGTGATTCATCTAGGATGTAATTATTCTCTCTGGTTAGCATTAGACTAGGATATACACGTGCTATGAATACGTAAATATATTCATTTGGATTGCCTTACTGTAATTCCATCGAGAACATTCAGAATTCTAAAGACATGGCAGAAAAGTGTGGCTTATTTTTGAAAATAGAAGACCATGCTAAAACTACGTAAAGTAGGTAACAACCAAAAATGAATTAGTCATTTAGGCTCTCTCTACACTATGAATTAGATATTTACAGCTACCCTACAGCTAATTGCATTGACTAGTTCCTCTCCCTCCTATTTTCTAGCTACTCTGCCTACTCCATACAATGTGTTTGTTACTCCCAATCCTTGGCTGACCGATATATCTGTACAGTTATTTGCATCTAAAATAAATTTTAAGAATTGTCTTTTTGCTGAAGATTTTCTCGCACTTTCAGTAAAGGTGTGCTTGCTCTCTGGCCCACCCCTGATCTATAATACCTCTTGGTTCCTTACTCAACCCACTGTTTCTAGCCCCAGCTTGTCGCCAGTCTCATGTAAGTTGTCCACCTCTTTGATTTTGGCCTGTTCCCCACTTGTTCTACTGCTCTCTGACCTCTCTCCAATGTTCTGCCTTCTTACCTCTTGTTCCTGTGCTCTTGTTAAAGTATGTATGCTACAGGCATGGAGCTGTGCTTTACTGTTAATGGGAGTTATATACTGTTAGTTATATATGCCCTTCTGTTCCTTTTGTTGCCATCCCAACTCTTCACCCCCTCCAGTTTGTCTTGTTTATAGAAAGCTTTAACTCCAATCTGCCCACGTTCGTATAGCTAGCCTTCATGATTCTGGCCCATTCACTCAGCAATCAACCCCCAAAGCCTGCTCTCCCATTGACTTGCCCCATGGTCCAATTTGCTCTGGGGTTTACTGTATTGATTGGATTGATACAAAATTTTAATCATCCCACTATCCTCTGATCCCACCCGACATTGAATTTGCTACTTTGCCCGTTGTACTGCCACTCACCATAGATTCATTGACCATAGTTTTATTTCAGTGCCTTGCTTCCCTGGTTTATAATTCCGCACCCTTGATCATATTTTGTCGCTTCCCTTCACTTGTTTATGGCTTCATGAGCCCTGCTTTGAATTTACTGCTTGCCAACCTGCTCCTTTATGGCTCCCTTGTCCCCAGTTTTATTTTATTGCTGCTTCTGCTCTCAGCCTATTGCTTTATTGAGCTCCCAGACCCCTGAACCCAGCCTACTGATCTAAGATTTCTCATCCCTCTCTTTTCAGGCCCTGCCCCATTGCTCAATTTGACTGAAAATACTTTTAAGACCATAAGACATAGGAGCGGAAGTAAGGCCATTCGGCCCATCGAGTCCACTCCACCATTCAATCATGGCTGATTTCAACTCCATTTACCCGCTCTCTCTCCATAGCCCTCAATTCCTCGCGAAATCAAGAATTTATCAACTTCTGTCTTAAAGACACTCAACGTCCCGGCCTCCACCGCCCTCTGTGGCAATGAATTCCACAGACCCACCACTCTCTGGCTGAAGAAATTTCTCCTCATCTCTGTTCTAAAATGACTCCCTTTTATTCTAAGGCTATGTCCCCAGGTCCTAGTCTCCCCTGCTAATGGAAACAACTTCCCTACGTCCACCCTATCTAAGCCATTCATTATCTTGTAAGTTTCTATTAGATCTCCCCTCAACCTCCTAAACTCCAATGAATATAATCCCAGGATCCTCAGACGTTCATCGTATGTTAGGCCTACCATTCCTGGGATCATCCGTGTGAATCTCCGCTGGACCCGCTGCAGTGCCAGTATGTCCTTCCTGAGGTGTGGGGCCCAAAATTGCTCACAGTATTCTAAATGGGGCCTAACTAATGCTTTATAAAGCTTCAGAAGTACATCCCTGCGTTTATATTCCAAGCCTCTTGAGATAAATGACAACAGCATCATATCCTTTGATTCACTGGAAACAACAGCACAGGAGATCCACTTGTATATATTAAATCAAAATTTATTACCTTATTATAGAACAGCTATGACATTGCATGTACTTACTCTGCCCAATGCTCCAGATCATATTTAAACCTCATCCAACTTCGAAACAGATTACCTGGTTATTATTGCATTGCTTTTTGTGAGAATTTGATATGCACAAACTGGCTGCGATATTCCCTACATTATAATAGTGATGTGGAGGTTATGTGGCACAGAGGGTAGCGCCCCTGCTTCTAGCTGCAGTTTGATGTCCCAGGGCTTGATGACAAAGGAAGGCATGATCATAACATAGCCAAACAGATGGAGTATCAACTAGTAAATCCTTTCAACACGCACCAGTGGCAGGGGGTAAGAGCAAATAAAATTTCTAGCCAGTCATGTGATTGAAACTTCTACCATCATTGTCCGTAGCTCCAGGCTACAACATGCATGTAAAGGTGTATGTTGCTCTGCAACTTAGACTCCTTACGAGGCACTGGTGACTGGATAGTTATTAATGGTACCAAGAGCGTGGGGTGTGATTCGGGACCTGGCACCTTGCCCTACCCGTAGTAGAGGTCATGGCTCTGTGGATTGGACTTGCCTTTGGGCAGAGAACCTGAGGAAAAGAACATAGAACAGTACAGCACAGAACAGGCCCTTCGGCCGAGCATTGTCTGAAACCAAGATCAAGCTATCCCACTCCCTGTCATTCTGGTGTGCTCCATGTGCCTATCCAATAACCGCTTGATAGTTCCTAAAGTGTCCGATTCCACTATCACAGCAGGCAGTCCATTCCACTCCCTAACCACTCTCTGAGTAAAGAAACTACCTCGGACATCCCTCCTATTTCTCCCACCCTGAATCTTATAGTTATGCCCCCTTGTAACAGCTACACCCACCCGAGGAAATAGTCTCTGAACGTCCACTCTATTTATCCCCCTCATTATCTTATAAACCTCTATTAAGTCGCCTCTCATCCTCCTCCGCTCCAAAGAGAAAAGCCCTAGCTCCCTCAACCTTTCCTCATAAGACCTATCCTGCAAACCAGGCAGCATCCTGGTAAATCTCCTTTGCACCCTTTCCAATGCCTCCACATCCTTCCTATAATGAAGTGACCAGAACTGCACACACTACTCCAAATGTGGTCTCACCAGGGTCATGTATAGTTGCAGCATAACCCCGCGGCTCTTAAACTCAAGTCCCCTGTTAATAAACACTAATACACTATAAGCCTTCTTCGTGGCTCTATCCACTTGAGTGGCAACCTTCGGAGATCTGTGGACATGAACCCCAAGATCTCTCTGTTCCTCCACATTCCTCAGAACCATGCCAATGACCCTGTAATCCGCATTCAAAATTTTTCTTCCAAAATAAATAACCTCGCACTTATCAGGGTTAAACTCCATCTGCCATTTTTCGGCCCAGCTCTGCGTCCTATCAATGTCTCTTTGCAGCCTACGACATCCCTCCACCTCATCCACTACTCCATCAATCTTGATGTCATCAGCAAATTTACTGACCCACCCTTCAGCCCCCTCCTCCAAATCATTGATAAAAATCACAAATAGCAGAGGACCCAGCACTGACCCCTGTGGTACACCGCTGGTAACTGGTCTCCAGTCTGAACATTTTTCCATCCACTGTTGCTCTTTTTAACCTTAAGTCTATTTGCTCCGATTACGTCACCTTTGCTCATGAGTCGCCAGGTATCTTTATGATACCGCCATGTGGTTCGAGTTCAGGTTATGATTAATAATACAGCACACCGCTTAGTAAGGATTAAAACAACGGTCATTTATTATATACAACAAGCAATATTAATACCCTAATACTACTTTCTATATAATAAACCTATCACTACTGGCCAATACTTAACTTAGGAAGAGCCCACCAGGTCAGGGAAACGAATGGCTTGTCCAATCAGATCTGCCCCGCGGGATTAAAAAGGCTGCTACAGGTCGGTGGCTAGGTGTCTCTACCGGATAGCGATCGCTGGATTCAAACTTACTGTTGCCAGTTGCTGTTCTTGCGAAGGTCTCGAGCAGGCGAAGAGGAGAGAGAGAGAGAGATCTGAACTTGGACCCTCACTTTTATAGGGCCAAGGGGCTTCCCGCCTCCCGGGGCGGCCCTTGACCCTGAGTCCCAAGTGATTGGATCTGTCCCCAACCTCTGGGGTCGATTTGTCCAATGATGAGGCGATTCCTCGATCGGGGGGGTGGTCGCTCACCTGTCTTTGTTTCGGCCACTGCAGGCGCCGACAGGTCTGGCCCGGTATTCAATTGCTAATATGTTGCAATTGTTCCCGGGGGTAGCCGATTTAACTGCAGCTGTCTGGATAGATGGGCTGCAAACAGTCCTGAATGCAACTGTGAATACCTGGGTTGATGGGCTGTTGATAGCCCTGAGTATCGATCTGGGCTACCTTCCCAGAGCCGAATATGCAAAACTGTCTGCAGCTGCCTGCTTGTGTCTTCTTGGCTGCTTTTCCCAGCAGTCTTTCGTGTTAGCCGCTTTAAACTGGGTTTTGGCCAGATTAATCGGAACGCAGCCATTTTACATGGCTACACCACCACCACCTTCTGTCTTCTATGTGATAGCCAGTTACTTATCCAATTGACCAAATTTCCCTCTATCCCACACTTCCTTACGCTCTTCATGAGCCGACCATGGGGAACCTTATCAGACACCTTACTAAAATCCATGTATACGACATCAACTGCTCTACCTTCATCTACACACTTAGTTATCTCCTCAAAGAATTCAATCAAATTTGTGAGGCAAGACCTACCCTTCACGAATCCGTGTTGACTATCCCGGATTAAGCTGCATCTTTCCAAATGGTCATAAATCCTATCCTTCAGGACCTTTTCCATTATCTTCCTGACCACTGAAGTAAGACTAACTGGCCTATAATTATCAGGGTCATTCCTAGTCCCTTTCTTGAACAGAGGAACAGCATTCGCCACTTTCCAGTCCTCTGGCACTATCCCCGTGGACAGCGAGGACCCAAAGATCAAAGCCAAAGGCTCTGCAATCTCATCCCTTGCCTCCCAAAGAATCCTTGGGTATATCCCATCTGGCCCAGTGGACTTGTCGACCCTCAGGTTTTTCAAAATTGCTAATACACCCTTCCTCAGGACATCGACTTCCTCCAACCTACCCGCCTGAATCACACTCTCATCCTCAAAAACATGGCCCCTCTCCTTTGTGAACACTGAAGAAAAGTATTCATTCAACGCAAGAAGGTAACAGGGACTGCACCAAAACTACTTCATTGTTGTGAAGAGCTTTGGGATGTCCTAAGGTGGTACAAAGTACATTCATAATGAAGATTATTTTTAATCCATTTCAAAAATTATATATTTTTACAACTGGACAAAATTTAAATATTTTTGCTGGTATTCTTAGACTCTCCCTTTCAGGCATAGCATTGCATTCTGGAGTCAGTTTTCCATTTCGGAAACAATCTGCAGCATTGCCACATGCTGATGAAACATCCAACACTACCATATCAATCCGTATCATGTAAAATCTGGAGTTTGCAGAATTTGAATTTGGTTGCCACACCTTTTGTCAAATTTTCCATTATGCATTCCAATTTTCACATATACAGCAGTTTTCCACTTTTAATTTTTTTTCCAATTAAAGGGCAATTTAGCGTGACCAATCCACCTATCATGCCCATCTTTGAGTTGTGGGGGTGAAATCTGCGCAGGCACGGGGAGAATGTGTAACTCCACATGGACAGTTTTCCTCTTTCAATGTCTCTCTGTGCCAGGTACCTACAAATCTTTCAAATGCTTTCTGAAATTTTTGTCAGCCACTATTGTATCTTTTCTGCAAATGGGAATGCCATTGCCCCAAATAAGAATTTGGTGGGGAAACATTTATCTGTTTAAATTGTCTTTTGTATCTCTCAATACTTTTAATTGCTATTTTACTTGAAGGGTTCAGCTTCTTTCATATTTTTTATTTGTTGCCCAGATCGGTGAATCAGTAAACTCAATGTATGTTTTACAAATTGAGTTTGTGCAGTGCAGCTAATTTGGCACAGTGCATCAGTATCAATTAATCAGCCATACTCCATTCTGTCAATGGTGATACTGTATGGACTGAGCCTTGTGACCAAGATCCTGACTCTAAACCACAGAGGAACTACAATGCTTCAGCCAGTTCTTCTTCAATGCTTCCCAAATTACCTTACATTAGCTTCAAGTTGTAGCATTATATAAAGTTATGTACAGAAATGATGACATAAAAATGGTAACTCAATTAACTGTGCAGCCTAGTCTGGTAATCTCACCCCCCAACCCTTACTTCATGTGACTTCAGATTTTTGTGAGCTCCTGTTTGAAATGCTACATACAGGAGATCAACAATTAATTATAGTTTGTCCAGATTCATTAATGTTCCATAATTAAACCTTATAGACAACAACTTGTAATTACTGATGATGATTCTTTTTTCATGGGTTTCACAAATCATTCAGAATGCATTTTGCCAGTTGAAATGCCAAGTCACTTTTTCTCCCCTAGTTGCAATCATTTTATTTTCATTTTCTAAATGACAGATTTTCTTCATGGCTAGATCATTCCTGCCAGTAGATTTTGTGGCCGGGAAAATTATGGGGCCACATTTCACCAGCTCTCTGTTCCACTGTTCCATTGCGACTTTAATGTGGGTGTTGTCATGATATGCTGACAGGCACTTAATGAGATACAGACAGGCAGCTAATGAGCACAGGGAACAGGACATAACCAATCAGCAGGCAGAACACTTGGGAGGTGGTTTTCCACTATAAAAAGCACGAGGCACTCACACTCCGCCTCTTTCCACTCGGGACATCTACAGAGTGAGTCCAGTGTAGATATCACGTAACGCATACAGCACGTGGAGAAGAGCTAGTCTGGTTCATAGATTATAATAGAATTTACAGTGCAGAAGGAGGCCCATCGAGTCTGCACCGGCTCTTGGAAGGAGCACCCTACCCAAGGTCAACACCTCCACCCTATCCCCATAACCCAGTAACCCCACCCAACACTAAGGGCAATTTTGGACACTAAAGGCAATTTATCATGGCCAATCCACCTAACCTGCATATTTTTGAACTGTGGGAGGAAACCGGAGCACCCGGAGGAAACCCACGCACTCACCGGGAGGATGTGCAGACTCCGCACAGACAGTGACCCAAGCCGGAATCGAACCTGGGACCCTGGAGCTGTGAAGCAATTGTGCTGCCCCTAAAGTCTAGATAGAGAAATCACAGCTAGGTTAGCAGAGTGTCGAACTCACTGTGCTAACTGTGTGACAGGTTCAATAAATCAAGTTGAACTACACTCAAGGTCTGGAGTCTACTTGAGTTATAGCTGCACCCAGTTGCAGCCCGTGTTATCTCAACGTGCTTAACACGACAGGTGTAAATGACAGGAAAACCTAATGCATATTTCGGGCAAATCAGCTTGTGTCATTTGATGTGCACATTGCACAAATAACATGTGACATGCGTGTTAAAGGCACTGTCACATATAGCACTTGCAGAAAGTTCTCTCTTAATGATATTGGAATTTGGACTCTGTACCAAACCCCAGAGTAAAGAGATTCTTATTTGTTTGTCCAATAAACCTTCTTATCTTGTCACTGTTTTAGAATGCAAGCTAACAAGGTTTATTGGACAAACAGACTCATCCTTAACATTTTATTAGTTGAAGCATGGCATGTTACATTGCCTTTCCTATCCGTGACTTTGAGTCTAGTCTCTTGACTCACAACCAACTTTGAGGTTTTGACTTAATCAGTGTAATTTTAAGATTAATGCAAACCCCCTTTTCAGCTTTAAGACTTCAAGTCTTAATTTCCCCATCTCCTTCAGAAAGCGCTGAGTGCACTGCTATAAGCAGCTCCTAACAAGGACTCTTCAGTTTCCCTTCAGGCCATTACTTTATTGTTAATACTGTAATCCACCTCTGGATTCTTATGGAAATCCCTAGTCTCCAGTCAGGATTTTCACGACAATCCCTTACCTTAATTTTAACTTTCTCTCCTGACAAGAGCCCCTTTTTCAAGTGCAATACAATCCCACGGCAAGTGCAAAGACCCTTGGCAAGTGTCCGCTTTTAAGGCCCGTTTTTCTTTACAGGCAGCCCTTGCTAACACTAAACTCAAACCTGAATACCTGCCTAAATGCAACTAATAATTTTTCCCAAATATGTGTAACTGTTGATCAATAGCAAGGGAGCTTATGGATAGACTACAACAACTTGCACCCTATATTTATAATTCTTGACCATTGCTGGAAAAGGAGACCCAACATTCCAGGACTGGCAGATAGTGTCAAACAGTACGTCTTTTCCTCTGTTTGCAATGGGCAAGGTAGAGACTGTGCCCAACCACCCCGCGCTTGAAAAAGTCAAAACATGGGGCGGGATTCTGCAATAATGGGGCTATGTCCCCACGCTGGCGTGAAAGCCGGCGCAACCACTCCAGCGTCAACAGCCCCTGAAAATGAGAAATTCTCCACTTTCTCGGGGGCTAGGTTGACGCCGAAGTGGTTCCCTCAGCTCCAGCTGGCGGGGAAGGGCCAGCGTGATCTCGCGCGTGCATGGAACGGCCGACGTGATCTCGCGCATGCGTGGACCGGCCGGCGTATTTCCGCGCAGGAGCAGAACGGCCAGCGTATTTCCACGCATGCGCGGGGGTTCCCTACAGGGGCCCAGCACGGAGGAAAGAAGGCCCCCACGGTACCAGCCCGCCCGCAGATCAGTAGGCCCCGATCATGGGCCACCCCCCCCCCCCCTCCAGTCGGATCCTCCTGCCCTCCCCCAGGACTGCTCCCGCACACCTCCCTGCCAGGACCCGTCGTGTGTGAGGTGAGTAATTCACGCCGGCGGGACTGGACAAAACTTGACGGCCACTCGGCACATCGGGCCCGACTGGCGTGGCGGGAATCCCGCCGGCCCCCGAAAAACGGTGCCGGAGAATAGGGCAGCTGGTGGCGGGGCGGGATTCGCGCCTTCCCCCCGGGGATTCTCCGACCCGGCGCAGGGTCGGAGAGTCCCGGCCACAATGTCCAACATTGGATGTGATTGCTGGTTCATTTCACTGGGCAATGCCTTGACCAATCAGTCAAGCTGCCTGGTTTAAAGTTCAAATGATGCTCGGCAGTTAATTGTCTTGCACCATCAGCCTGCGCATTCTGTGGCCCTTTTCCAGTCGGCACATGCACTGTTCGGATTGCCAACATTCCGAACCGTGCACATGCATCCCTTTCCTGGTTGACACGTGCACACGAGATCCCCGGTTCTTTGGGAATTGAGGATGCCAACAAGGGAGTTGATGACAAAGGTCCTGTGCGCCTGTGCAAAGAGCAAAAACACTGAAAGAGCGCAAAAGCCTGGAGAAGCGAGGGAGACAGGGAGAGGTTGAAAAAAAACAAGGGATGAGACAGGGATAGTTATTCATGAAGGACTCCGCATTCTCAACCTTGCCCCTCACCTGAGGTATGATGATTCTCATGTTAAATCACCACCAGTAAGCTCTCCCCCTCAAAGGGGAAAGCAGCCAATAGTCATCTGGACCATGGCAACTTTACCTTGCATAAGTAAATTGATGTACCATCAGTTCACTACAAGACGGTGAGAACGAGTGAACATAGGCTTTATTATCCAAGAACTTGCCTGCCTGTGACTGCTGTAACAATGAGCGCCGCCCACAGGCGGCAGGTCTATATACTGTCCCGGGGGAGGATGGGGGGGGAGCGGCGGAGCCAGAGTTCCAGTACAATACATGGAAGGAGATCATATTACCATTCCCTGGCCATAGGCCACAGTACTATACAGCCAACTTATATTATGGTGCATACATTCACCCTCTGTTAAAAATGAAGTCCAGCGGGGCTGAAGTGGGATCATACGTTCAGTCTGTCTGGAGGCCGGCTTGTTCTTTTGGACCTCCTCAGCTCTGGCGGCGCGGCGGGTACGAGCGATGTAGTTGTTGACTCCGAGAGCGCGTTGTCTGGAGCTTCGGTCCGGCGTGACGGTTGAGGGGTGGGGGTAGACAGGGGGGTGGTGGATGGCGGCAGTGTAGGCGCGGGACAGTACAGGAGCCCCAGAGGGGCGTTAGGGATTCGGGGGGTGGCGGTAGGCGGTGCGAAGGGGGGCGCGTTGACATGGGAACTAGCGGGTGCCAGGTCCCGGAGGGAGACCGTATCTTGCCGTCTTGGTGCGCGACGTAGGCATATTGGGGGTTGGCGTGCAGCAGCTGGACCCTCTCGACCAGGGGGTCGGTCTTCTGGCTCCTCGTATGCTTCCAGAGAAGGACAGGTCCAGGAGTTGTCAGCCAGGATGGAAGCGAGACCCTGGTGATGGACTTCCTAGGGAAGACAAACAAACGGTCATGAGGGGCTGTGCAGAGGAGCGATCTAATGGAGTGGAGCGCGTCGGGGAGGACCTCCTGTCAGCGGGGAATCTGGAGACTTCTAGACCGAAGGGCAAGAAGAACGGCCTTCCATACCGTAGCGTTCTCCCTCTCCACTTGCCCGTTTCCCTGCGGGTTGTAGCTCGTAGTCCTGCTCGAGGCAATGCCCTTGCTGAGCAGGTACTGACGCAGCTCATCACTCATGAAAGAGGTGCCCCGGTCACTGTGGACGTATGCAGGGAAACCGAACAGGGTGAAAATGCTGTGCAGTGCCTTTATAACAGTGGCTGAGGTCATGTCGGGACAAGGGGTAGCGAAGGGGAAGCAGGAGTACTCATCAATGACGGTCAGGAAGTATATATTGCGGTTGGTGGAAGGGAGGGGCCCTTTGAAGTCGATACTGAGGTGCTCAAAGGGCCAGGAGGCCTTTTCCAGGTGGGCCTTGTCTGGCCGGTAGAAGTGCGGTTTGCACTCTGCGCAGACTTGGCAATCCCTGGTCATGGCCCTGACCTCCTCGGAGTAGGGCAGATTGCGAGCCTTAATAAAGTGGATAAGGCAAGTGACTCCCGGGTAACAGAGGTCATTGTGGATAGCCCGAAGTCAGTCATGTTGCGCGCTGGCGCATGTGCTGCGGGACAGGGCATCTGAGGGCTCGTTGAGCTTCCCAGGACGATACTTGATATCGTAAATATAGGTGGAGAGTTCGATCCTCCACCAAGATTTTGTCGTTTTTAATTTTGCCCCGTTGTGCGTTGTCGAACAGAAAGGCTACCGACCGTTGGTCGGTGACGAGGGTGAACCTCCTACCGGCTATGTAGTACCTCCAATGCCGCACAGCTTCCACAATGGCTTGTGCTTCCTTCTCGACAGAGGAGTGTTGAATCTCGGAGGCATGGAGGGTTCTAGAAAAGAAGGCTACTGGCCTGCCCGCCTGGTTGAGGGTGGCAGCCAGGGCAACTTCTGACGCATCGCTCTCTACTTGGAAGGGGATGGACTCGTCCACCGCATGCATCGCGGCCTTAGTGATATCGACCTTGATGCGGCTGAAGGCCGAGCGGGCCTCAGCCGTCAGGGGGAATATAGTGGCTTTGATAAGTGGGCGGGCTTTGTCCGCATAGTTGGGGACCCACTGGGCATAATAGGAGAATAGCCCCAGGCAGCGTTTGAGGGCCTTGAGGCTGTGGGGAAGGGGAAGTTCCATGAGGGGACTCATGCGGTCAGGGTCGGGTCCTAGGACCCAGTTTTCCATGACATAGCCGAAGATGACTAGCCGGGTTGTGCAGAAAACGCACTTCTCCTTGTTATATGTGAGGTTGAGGGATTGGGCGGTCTGGAGGAACCTCTGAAGGTTGGCGTCGTGGTCCTGCTGATCAGGGCCACAGATGGTAACATTGTCCAAGTACGGGTATGTAGCCAGCAGCCCGTACTGGTCCACCATTCGGTCCATCGTTCTCTGGAAGACCGAGACCCTATTAGTGACGCCGAAAGGGACCCTGAGGAAGTGGAAGAGTCGGCTGGCTGCTTCAAAAGCAGTGTAGTGGCGATCTTCCAGGCGGATCGGGAGCTGGTGGTAGGCAGACTTCGGATCTACTGTGGAGAACACCCGGTACTGTGCGATTTGGTTGACCATCTCCGCTATGCGGGAGAGAGGGTACGCATCACGTTGCGTGAACCGGTTTATGGTCTGGCTGTAGTCCACACCCATCTGATTCTTTTCCCCGGTCCTGACAACCACCACTTGTGCTTTCCAGGGGCTGTTGCTGGCCTCGATGACCCCCTCCCTCAAGAGTCGCTGGACCTCCGACTTGATAAAAATCATGTCTTGTGCACTGTACCGCCTGCTCCTGGTGGCGACGGGCTTACAGTCGGGGGTGAGTTTCACAAAGAGCAAAGGGGGGGTGACCTTAAGGGTCGTGAGGCTACATACAGTGAGAGTGGGTAGGGGTCCGCCGAACTTTATGGTCAGGCTTCGGTGACTGCATTGGAAGTCGAGTCCAAGCAGTAGGGGGCCGCAGAGGTGAGGGAGGACATACAGTTTAAAATGGGCGTAGTCAGTGCCTTGTATCACGAGGTTCACGACACAGTACCCCCAGATCTGTACCAAATGGAATCCGGAGGCCAGGCAGATTGTCTGGAACACGGGGTAGATGCGGAGGGAGCAGCGCCTTACCATGTCGGGATGGACAAAGCTCTCTGTGCTCCCAGGGTTGAAAACACAGGGGGTCTCGCACCCATTGACCCGGACGGCCATCATCGAATTCTTCAGATGTTTTGGCCGCGACTGGTCGAGGGTGACTGCGCCGAGCTGAGGGTCGTCTGCATGGTCGGAGGTATCGGGGTCACAAGATGGCGGCCCCCTTGGGTCGCACGTGTCGGGCTGAGTTGAAGATGGCGCCCCCCACGAGCTGCACGAGGCGGATGACGCACCTGAAGGGGGCGGTACCGGCATGCACGCAGCCACGTTGTGGGATCTGTGAGTCCGTGGATCGGGCATGGTAAGCTTTTGACTTCGGGGCTTTGGATCGGGCCAGACAGACTCTGGCAAAATGTCTCTTTTTGCCGCAGTCGCTGCATGTCGCGGTACGGACTGGGCAACGCTGCCGGGGGTGTTGTCCCTGACCGCAGAAGTAGCAAGACGGTCCCCCGGGCTGAACGGGCAGCTGTGCGGCACAGGCCTGGGACGTAGTCTGGTCTGGTGAAGGCCGTGCCTGTGGTGCCCACGAGGGGTGCGCTGGGTCTGTCCTGTAGGTCAGTGGCCCCATTTTCCAGCAGTCGCTGCCGGACGTAGGTAGAACCCCAGTCACGTAGGTGTCCCGGATCATCAGCTTCCTGTGCTCATCGGCCTTCACATCCCTGTAGTTGCAGCTGCGGGCGAGTAGTGTCAGGTTCTCTAGATACTCATCTGGCGATTTCCCCGGCGCATTGACGGCGGGTAGCGAGGAGGTGCCACGTGAACACTTGGTACGTGACTGCGTCCTCAATCTTACCCGAGATTCGGTGGTTAACCCAGGCGTGGAGGAGGCGCAGCTTGAGGGCATCGGAGGGAGGTGTTTCAGAGGAGTCGAGGTAGGCTTCAAAACAGCGGAGCCAGTGGGAGAAAATTTCCTTAGCTTCTGCTGCTCGTGCGTCGAGTTCCAGTTTATCAGGCTTCAGAACGGCTTCCATAGTGATGTCTTTGGATAATAAATTGATGTACCATCAATTCACTACAAGACGATGAGAACGAGTGAACATAGGCTTTATTATCCAAGAACTTGCCTGCCTGTGACTGCTGTAACAATGAGCGCCGCCCACAGGTGGCAGGTCTATATACCGCCCCGGGGGGGAGGGGGGGGGCGTGGAGCCAGAGGCGGAGCCCACCAGGGTTCCAGTACAATACATGGAAGGAGATCATATTACCATTCCCTGGCCATAGGCCACAGTACTATACAGACAACTTATATTATGGTGAATACATTCACCACAAAGTTCCAAGTAAGGGAAGAGGACAGAGGTAAGAAACAGGAACTGATAAAGTTAAGAAAAGGATGAACAGGCTTCATTCAATATTGTATTTGACATGCAAATGGTTATGAGCCTTTCATATATGGTGGCTCTACATGTTTTTTTGGAGGTATTAGTGATAAAAGGTTTTTGTGAGGGGGCAATTCAGTTGGGGAAAATAGAAGGTGTGCCTCAGAATGTTTTATAGTATAAAGGGGTGCCATGATGTAAAAAATGTTGGAAACCACTGGCCTAGAATCCCAGGTCTAGAATAGAACACCATTCCTAAATTCCTCTATCTCTCGACTTCATTTCCTTTCTTTTAAGGGGGCACTTAAAACCTATCTCTTAGATTTAGTTTTCAACCATTTCCTAATACATCTTTGTGTGATTCAGTGTGAAATTGTCTTTGATAACACCCCTATAAATGCTTTGGGGTTTGCATATGATACTTTCTGTTTACATTTGGAATAGGGCACACTTTTTTCAAGGCTCAATGTTGTCATCGGAAGCCCTCACTGTAATTAATACATAGTTGTTAATATATATAATCCAAGCAGATTGCATTGTTCAAAGTGAATGAGACAATGCCATTTTAGTTGCTTCATATCACCTCATACCTGGTGTATTATTCTGGTCTGCAGCAGGAACAGTGAATAAAATGGCATATCCCTTTTAAGGCCACAAGCTCCAATTTCTCTGAATAGGCGCATTCTGAGATCAAATTGAAGCTAGTTCCTGTTAGGCCAGTATGATACCAATTACGTCTTTCTACCTAATTTGGCAATTGGCCGTTAATCTGTGGCTGTTCCCCCAAGGCTTTTTTTTTAAACACAAGAAATTGGACCTGACTTTCTCTTGAATGTTTAATTCAGAGAGTATTTTCCATATGTGACAAATGTGATATTTGAAATGTGACTTGTGCCTAGTAGTTGTAGAACATATATACATAGATCATTCCTTCATAATATGTGCCTATGTTTTGGTAATCAGTTGTAAACTGTTGAGGTTAATATTAGCTTATAGTAATGGAATCATCACCATTACTGATTTAGAGCATGAGCATACAAAAACATAAGGAATGTAAGGATAGTTTCTGTTTGAATGTTTAATCACTGTTAGCACACACAATGCCCACAACAATATAACAAATGTATAATGCTCATGGCTCATATTTAGTAAAACGATCCATGGATTGCACCTCTAATGACCAAATTGGTATGGTCAATGTCTAACGGAGTCGTACAGACTAGGAGGTCAAGGGAGCAATTTTAACCTATCTCGCCTGGCAGAAAACAGAGGGGAATGGGTATATTGTTACTTTTAACTTGTAAGAGCCCTTTCTGTTTATTTCCTTTGTTCCCATTTATTTTATTATTTTTGGCTTTTGGACCCATAATTGGAGTGTGCCTTTAAGCAGACGTCTTAAGCTGAAACAGCCTGATGCCAGGACATTGTGTACCTAGATTTTGTGTTTGCAAAGGAGTGACCTGACTCTTCTGCGCAGAGTGAATCTTGGAAACCGATTTTGAGGAAGTCAGTTCAATTGGCTAACTGGCAACCAATGGGTTGGCGAGGGGCAGTATTCTGTCTGCCTGTTAACAGTCAGTGATTGGTTCCTATGTGATGCTTTCTGAGAGAACCTGGCAGAGGTGTCGGTAGATCTTAGAAAGGAAAGGAATACTCACCCTCTTGGGGGGAAAAAATGCTTTGTTGTTGTAAAACCAGTGAGTGCCTGGCACATCTTTGCTGTCAACCTGAAATGATTCTGAAACTGCAGAGAACGTAGACGACCTTTCGAGAGAGAGAATCATCACAAGCCTCGGAGGAAGAACTACCAAAACGAAAGCCTGAACATCAAAAAGACATTAACTGGAAGTCATCTGAGTACACCAAAGATTCTTTATCCCTTTATTTTATTAATATTTTCTTTACCATTAATCACCTTTTCCTCTCTGATGTTTGTCAGTGTGTGTGTGTGTATATAGAGTAGGGATAGAAGGAGGGCATTGGGAAAGGGGTATTAGATAATTACAGTATCTGTCAGTTTAATTATAACAGTTAAACATATAAAAGGTTACTTGTGTTAAAGTTACGAACATAGAACATACAGTGCAGAAGGAGGCCATTCGGCCCATCGAGTCTGCACCGACCCACTTAAGCCCTCACTTCCACCCTATCCCTGTAACCCAATAACCCCTCCTAACCTTTTTTGCTCACTAAGGGCATTAATCACAATCCACCTAACTGTACGTCTTTGAACTGTGGGAAGAAACCGGAGCACCCGGAGGAAACCCACGCAGACACAGGGAGAACGTGCAGACTCCGCACAGACAGTGACCCAGCGGGGAAATCAAACCTGCGACCCTGGCGGTGAAGCCACAGTGCTCTCCACTTGTGCTACCGTGCTGCACTGGTGACTTATTTATTTGGCTCAACCAAAGACCTTGGGTATTTTAAATAACATCTTATTTTGCCTGTGTTGTGACTCCGGGTCAAGTGGGGCTGAAATTGACCATGCACTAGCTCCAGGATGTTGTGACATACCCTGCCCAGTTTTATTGTCCATTGGATTAAGAGTAATGTCAGGCAGGACGTAAATTCAGTATTCCACCTGGCGCCATTCATTTCCCACGAGGCAAGTTGAGTTAAAATTGCCTCCTAAGGATATTACTCCTGCTTTTTTCATAACCACTGGTAATGACAGAGGGGAAACCAGCCCTGCTTGCTGTCCAGTGGATTCTGGAATTGACAGCATGTGGGCAGTGGTTGAGAATCTGGTTTGGCTGTGCTGTTGATGCCAAGTGCTGCAGTACCAACTGAGCTGACATATGTTGGACAGAAAATTACCAAAGGGTCATGGCCACAATTGGAACTATGTGCTGACAGCAGCTGTCACCTTTGAGAGTGGATAAACGAAAATCATCAAGTAAAACATTTTCGATAGATTTAGATTAATGTTACAAACTGCATGAATGTCATCATTGTAGTTTTAAAAATGATTGGTAGTCTTTGGTTAGATAACAGCCTTTTGTAAACACTCCCAGATAGATTATTCAGCAGTTGTAAGTGCATTTTTAAAGGAAGTTCAATCAGTTTCAAATGGTGATGCTGTATAATTACAAAAGTGAAATTATTTTATACAACTGGGTAAAATAGATGGACATTATCAGCAAGAATGAAATGAAATGAAAAATCGCTTATTGTCACAAGTAGGCTTCAAATGAAGTTACTGTGAAAAGACCCTAGTCGCCACATTCCGACGCCTGTTCGGGGAGGCTGGTACGGGAATTGAACCCGTGCTGCTGGCCTGTCTTGGTCTGCTTTCAAAGCCAACGATTTAGACCTGTGCTAAACCAGCCGATGAATTTTAGTCTTCAGATGAAGCAGGCCACGTGGCAGTGGACGATTGGACCAAAGCACAGAAATGTAGCTCAGTCTATTTTACCATCAGATATTTTTTATATTTTTCCTTTGGCAATTTCTACATCTACATGTAGAATGCAAACTGCCTATGTAAAGGTGTCACATTACGATTAGCCCCACCTACTAACAATATTGCTGAAGCAGCTCCTCTGTCACCAGGGTGTAATTATAGTGTGCCAACTTCCAATATAATGGTCGCAGTATTGACAATGGATCAAATGACAGGAAAATAAAGTGTATACTTAATATATTAATATAGATGTAATTAAATCATCGAATCCCTACAGTGCAGAAGAAGGCCATTCGGCCCATCGAGTCTGCACTGACCCTCTGAAAGAGCACCCCATCAAGGCCCACACCCCCACCCTATCCAAGTAACCCCACCTATCCTTTTCAGGCATGGACAATCCACCTAACCTGCATATCTAGCTGTGTAAAGAAACTGGAGCACCCTGAGGAAACCCATGCAGACACTAGGAGAAGTGCAAACTCCACACAGACTGGAAGGCTGGAATTTAACCCGGGTCTCTGGCGCTGTGAGGCAGCATTTAAATACATGTTTAAATAAATTTAGTCCCTAAGAATGCAATCTAAAGTTTGTTTTACAATCATCTATTTTCTGACATCACTGAATGTGGAGCTCAGAATTTTGCCATGGTGTCTTTCTATGATGCTGTCTGTCCTGTTTAAATGGGTGCGATCCCCGGTCACACTGCTCCGGAAAAGCAGCTCGCCATGGCGCAGCGTGGCTGGTGAAAGCCGACAGACCCCACTCCCGGGATCTACCCGGCTCGCATCGCCACGCGAAATTCAATCTCGCGAGGCATTGCCCACAATAGGCGGGATCCGTTTATGGCAAACCTGCATATTCAAGCGAGGCCTTACTCTAATGCGCAGATTCCCAAGGGACCTGTGGCTTTGGAATTCAATCCTTTTGTCTCAGGGACCTCAGGCGAGCGCCGTTTGGTACTGGTCCCCACGAACGGGGACCAAACACAACAGCACTCAATGTTTCCAAGGGGATCGGAGGCCCCAGCTCCATTCCTTTTGGGCAGGGTGGTGCTGTGGCACAGCTGGTGCCACCTGGCCAGCCTGGCACCCAGACACTGCCAGCCTGGCACCCTGGCAGTGCCACCTGGATGCCAGCCTGGCACTGCCAAGGTGCCCATGTGGCACTGCCAGCTGGCAGGGGCACTGCCAGGGTGCCAGTTTGGTACTGCCAAGCATGCGCATGCGATTGGGCCGGGGTTGCCTGCCATGGGTGTTTGGGGGAGGCCCAATCGCATGTTGCGTTCGGGCTGGGGGGCGGTCGGGGATTTTTTTCGGGGGTCTCAGATTTTCAGGACACCATTTAAAAATGGCATCCCGATCTCTCGCTATATTGAGGACTTCAGTGAGTGGAGCTCCCCATTGTAAATAAATGGGGCTATGTGCAGCTTCAGACGCGCATTCCCCGTTTAGGCCCCTTATTCAAAGCGAGTCACGTTGAATACCCATGTGTCTCTCGGCACTGCACTGGGAGCTTTGTTCCTTTTTGGTAAGATCACACCCAATGTCTTCTGTTATTATTTGATCTTTTAGTTCCATCTCTTGTAGTTTCTCGCCACAGTTTCAGTACGTTAAAGCTACCATTACATGTTTATTCAAGCAAGTCTCTTCATATTTCATCTAAAAGGGAAGGGTAGCACACCCCTCTTCATGCATTGTGCATGCAAATAGATTTTTAAAAAAATATATAGTGAATAATGCGTTTTAGGTTAGTAGAATTTTCCATGAATTTTTACTCATTTAATTTCTACATTGTAACTGGAACTGGTTTACCTTATGTTACTTTCCTTAATTTGCCTTACTTGTATTTTGCAAATAGAACTGGGGTGGATCCAACTAATTTTTTATAACCATTATTATAATCTTTATTATAATCTTTATTGTCACAAGTAGGCTTACATTAACACTGCATTGAAGTTACTGTGAAAAGTCCCTAGTCACCACACTCTGGCGCCTGTTCGGGTTCACAGAGGGAGAATTCATAATGCCCAAATTACTTAACAGCACATCTTTTGGGACTTGTGGGAGGAAACAGGAGCACCCGGAGGAAACCAACGCAGACACGGGGAGAACATGCAGACTCCACACAGACAGTGATCCAAGCCAGCAATCGAACCTGGGAGCTGTGAAGCAACAGTGCTATCCATTGTGCTGCCATGCTGCCCTGGTGAATTTTCTCTCCTTTTGAAAAGGCTGCATTTTTGTCCACTTGCCAGGCTAATTGAATACAAGTTTTCCTGATTTGCTGCTGAATTTAATAAATGCCTGCCTTAATGTGGAGGTCAATCAGTAAAGAACTATCTGCATGCAATATTACCATTTGAAATGGAATGAGTAAATAATGCTCTTTCTGAAAGATTTGATAGTCTGCACTTGCACAGAATGCCCAAAGAATGTTTAGACTAAAGCATTCGGTGAGTCAGGCAACATTTCAGGTTGATAACCTTTCATTAGAAATTGTAAAATATAGAAGATTTTCAAATTCTGTCACTTGCAAGTTATCCGGCCTTTTTAATGGAGCAGTTGTTTTCTAATGTTCCCTGCATTGAATTGTCTCCACGTGTACTCAGAATTCTGGAATATTAATTCAATATTTACAGAGGCAGGATAGTTTTTTAGAAGATATTTTCTTTCAGCTTCGTTGGTATGTGAGTTTGCTTGAAAAAAGCTGAAAACTGTCCTCCTTTATTGTGATGTTGACTGGGATGAATGCACCATGTTCTGTTATACCACAGGATGCTGGAAGCTAGAGTGCATTAATTAATGGTGTGCCGTGTATAACCTGTGTGAAAGTAAAGCATGGATCATTGACTTGGACCAGAACAGAGAACAGCATCCTAGTTTGATGCTAATATTTTTTCATGCATTTAAGTGTTGTTGATTCATATAGAATGTGAACAGACTCCACTGTATTCATGGACTGGAGTGGCAGATGCTAGAGTGGGTAATTCTAAACCTGTTTTATTTCATTCTTTCATGAGATGTTGGTTGCCCATCTCTAATTGCCCTTGAATCAAGTAGACCCTTGAAATGTGATAGTTAAGAGTCAACCATATTGGCCTGCCCATGCAAGGATGGCAGAATGTCCCTGCCTAAAGGACAAACCAGATACATTTTTACAACAATTGGAAATAGTTTCATTACTGAGACTAACTTTTCAATTCCAGAATATTCATTAAATTCAAATTCCACCAGCTGTCACGGTGGAACTTTGTCCCAAAGTTCTACAAGATTGTTGAGTGATAAGTATAATTAGTTGCTAATTACTTTTGGTTTATGTTTGTGAGTGCATGATCTCTATTCTCCTAGTCTGTATGCTTCTGAGACGCACTGCTTTATAAACATCAGGTAATTCTGAGGACCTGCTATCATAAGTTAGTAGCCATCCTTTCGCCAGTTTTCCTTTTGTGTTACTTTTTATTGTATTTGTAGATAACCCAAACAAAGGTATTTAAAACTTGAATAAACTATTTAAAAATTGTCAGGTGGATGTACCTTTAAGAAATGGGTGTTTCGCAAGTAGCTGCAGTGATGTCAGTGTGTGGGTGAAGATGGGCTGTCTGTCTTTCAATCTCGTTTTTGAGCTGGCAGCTGCAGTGTGTTTTTGATTTCATTTTCAGAGGTGGATAGCTGCATTCAAAGCAAGAAGCTGCAAAATGATCTCTCTCTACAAGCTAAAGAATGTCTCCAGATCATTGATGATTTCAAAGTAATACTGTCGAGCATTTAAACCTGCTGTCTTTATTTTTAAAATGATTTAACTAATGGATGTTGTTTGGGAAGTTATTAAGGGTTACCTATAGAATATTATATTTGAAATGAAAATTGCTTATTGTCACAAGTAGGCTTCAATTAAGTTACTGTGAAAAGGCCCTAGTCGCCACATTCCGGCGCCTGTTCGGAGAGGCTGGTATGGGAATTGAACCGTGCTGCTGGCCTGCTGGGGTCTGCTTTAAAAGCCTATAAAATGTTAACTGGATTCATAGAATAAACATTGTTTTGTTTTAAACGTACTTTAGCTTTCTATTGCACCACTATAACTATAATAAAATAGTAAGAAGTCTCACAACATCAGGTTAAAGTCCAACAGGTTTGTTTCAAACACTAGCTTTCGGAGCACTGCTCCTTCCTCAGGTGAATGAAGAGGTATATTCCAGAAACTAACCTGGGGTTACCCCTATCTCTGGATCCGTAAAGACTTAATTACCTGCAAATGCTCGCATTCTAAGCATTGTCTTGCATCTTTGAATTTGTCTATATATATGTTTCTATGATTTTGGATAGTGGTGTCTTTAGGTTGTCTTGGGGCATGACTTTCTGCTGAGGAAGGTGGGACAGGCCAGATGGAGAAGAAGGAAGTCAGTCAGAGCCCATCTGGTGAAGCAGAAGAATTCTGCTCACCTAATTGTGGAGAGAGTATTAATGTCCTTCCAACATCACTGGCACAAAAAGTAACTATGCATATCAGAAATTTGCACCATGATCAAGAAAAATCCAAGAATCTTGGCTTGATTCCTTTGAAAAATAAGGTATTCTTGGACAAAGTTAATGTTATGGCATATACCGAAGCCATTGATTGAATTAGGATGTTTGGGATGAATGGAGTGGGGTGCGTGGGGAAAAGGCCAATGAAGCGGAACTATTTTTCTTAACTCTGGTGCAGAGGCTATGCAGTTAGCAGTCGGGGAAGCCAATATTGTACATGAAAGAATTGGATGTGTTTTTGGACAGACGAGGAATATGACCAGAAGCATCTGTTTGGAAGGGTCTAATGCTGTTTGCCTGTTTCTAAATATGTCTGCCATCGTGTTATAATAGTTATTTTATTGAAATAACAAAATGCACTTTAAGTGTGATGTCGAACATCCAATATCATTACTTCCCTGTTAATGTGAATTTTAATAATGCAATCCTAGAGTATTGCAGCACAGAGACAGGTGTACATTAATGTTCTCTCTGCAACTCCCCCCCCCATATCACCGCCTGCTAATTTGTCTCAAAGGACACATTACACATTCCAGCAACCTTCATTTCTTTGGATATATGAGTCTTACACATGCTAATGTTTCCTAAATTATAGGCTCCTGTTACCTGCTGATGCGGAGTGGCTTCATACTGGTAGTAAAGATATCATCAGGAACTCTGGTACGGCGTATTGTTGCTCAAATGGTTCTGACTTCCATTAAAGGCTAAAGTACCATTGTTACCTTCAGAAAAAAAACATTGGTAGCTGCTGGCATGTTGGCTGTCAATTTTTATTTGCATATTTTATTGCAATCAATTTAGTTCCAGAATAGATAATTGTTTCTGTCTGTTCAACTGCTGTATTCCTCTTTTGATCTGATGAACACAAAGCACCTTGGCCAAGATTTGTCAAATTTAAGAAACACTCATTTCAGAAATACCCGCAACAAAATATGGTACCCACTCATAACTGACTGAGTCAGAGTTTTCCGTTATACCTGGAGATCATCACTGTTCTGTTACTTTAGCAAAGAATAGCAAAACCAAGAACAGAGCTGTCGACAACTGATTTGAAATGCCATGCTCTGCTGTGAAGGTAAGTGGTGGGTACAGAGGCTTAATTTAGACTGCAAAGGTCCTGTTTCTCAAGTGCTACACAGCCACCTAAGGCACTGAAATGGCAGGAAGGAACCTCTGCACTCTTCAGCCTGGAATCTGCTGCTCATTATACCACGTTGGGACAAACAAGAAACATGCCTGAGGAAAGTATTGGGCCAGTTGAGGGGCAGTTAAGGTGCTAAATATCTGCTTCAGGGACCTGCTGCAACTTTGGTTTACTCTGATGCAGCTGGCACCAGTGTTGGCTACCTGAGGGAAAATCGACCCTTAAGCATCACCTGAACAAAGAAAATCACCATTTAGCCCAACCACCATCCTGATTGGCCCAGTCTTGACATCCAGGTTCTATGATCCATGTTCAAGGACTCAACTGCACAGGTACAGCTAGTTACCTGTGGGCAAATGCAACCCCTGCACTGCTGGACTGTCAGTTTGCGGCTACATTTCTCAGGACTACTAATTTCCAGGTAGTTAATGCGTACCTCCCAAACTGAGATGCAGCAAATCCCTTCAGAAGGAGGGAAAATGAATTAAAAATCAGTTTGGATTGTGTTTTTAAATGTTCCACCCCCTTAGAGCTCTCGTTGTTTGAGAATCTTGCAGGCAATGAAAGGTGTATGCAATTGAAGGTAAATTATTGATCTGGTTAGGGATGGGCTGGTACTCTTTAATTGGCAGGATGTGACTTATCGCGCCCTCCAAGAATCTATGATGGGGCCTCAACTATTCACGAATTTTATTAACCACTTAGCTGATAGGATAGTGTGTCCCATATCCAAGTTCACCAATGGCACAAAGATAGGCGGCATAGTAAGCAGTCGAGATGGAAGCAGAAAATTACATAAGTACTCAACTTAACTCAATGGACAGAACTGCGGCAAATTAATTTCAGTATGGGCAAATGTGTGGTCAACCACTTAGGCCCAGAAAGAAATAATTCCGAGTGCTACTAAATGATGAAAAGCCAGGCAACAGAGATCCAAAGAGACTGGAGGGTTCATGTACATATATTATTCAAATGTCATGAACCGGTAACAAAAATCAAAAAAGACTCGAGGAACATGCCTTTAGACCTAGACTGCAAAGGAAAGATGTTATTCCACAGCAGGACAAAGTCCGGGTTCACCACATCTGGAGTAATGTTCAGTTCTGGACACTGCTCCTTATAAAGGACCTATTAGGCCCTGGAGTGAGTGAAGGGCAGAGTTACCAGAATGTTACCTGGATCCCAATGGTGGGATTACAGAGACTAGTGCATATTAGCCTTTAATTTAGAGGATTAAGTGATGGGTTATTGCAAGTTTTCAAAATGTTACGGGGAACATATATGGTAGATAAATAGGAACTATTTTTTTTGGTTGGGGGATGGTGGGGGGGGGGGGGGGGGGGGGGGAACTAGAACAAGATGAGGATAACCTAAAAGATAGAGCCAGATCTTTTAGGAGTAAAGTGAGGAAACATCTCTATGCACAAAGGGTGGCAAAAGTTTGGAACCTTTTTGCAAAGGGCCATTGATGTTAGGTCAGTTGTTCATTTTAAATCTGAGATTAATATTTTTAGCCAAAGGGATGTGTTGCAAGGAAATGCCAGGATCTCATTAAATGACAGAAAGGCTCGAGGGGCTAAGCAGTCAACCCCATGTATTGGAAGATCAGTTTTGCTATTCCACATTAGCAAACACGGAATGTTAATGTGCAATTATAATGGTGCAATGTTTCCACTATAAGTAAGAAGTGCTCGGGATGCTAGCATCTCTTGTATTGCTGCCAAGATCATACTACATATGAAGGAGTTGGCCTGGCAGCTTTTTTTTCTAGTGTTCAGACAGTAAACGCTGGAATGTGGCAGAACATCCTCACCTAATTTATTACTGTCTCTAGATTTGGACTACATTAATTCTAGGAGCAACAGACATCAACTGTCAAATGGAGTTTGTGTCTTGTTTGTTGGAAATTATAAGCTTCAAAGTAAACTGAAGCAGCTAATGTTGAGAAGGGAGATCAATCTTTCTCCCATTCACAGTCACCTTTACTGCACACCTGTCTTTTTTTATAACTTTCCTAATTGTTGGTTGAAAGATGCCAATGTTTCAGCTCTAGCACCTTGGTCTATGCAAGGTGTAGATGAAAAATGAATGAAGAAAAACTGAAATGCAATTGCAATGTTAGTAAAAGATGGTGTGGTTTCTATGAAATTTCTATTTCTTTCTGCACCTCATGTGAAACAGCAACTGCTTAGCAGGAAGCTACCAATCAATCTCCCTGATTGGTCTCAAAAGTACCAGCTCCCATTCAAATCACTGTAGTTGCTCCTAGATGTACACATGCATTCTCAACCCACATTTGAGTCAACAGTGCAGTTCATGTAGTGACTCGTGACACAAAGTGACAATATCCCACAAAATCAAATGACACGTTTAAATCAAGGCCAGAGATGTGAGTCATTTCCTCCGCCTCGCGCTTCCCTCCCACACCAACCCCCCCCCCCCCCCCCCCCCCAAAGCCTTACACAGAAAGTGCTGTCTCCATCTTCCAAAAAACATGCGTATTTTGAGAAGCATTTCTCTTGACACGTTGACCGGCATTCCTTTTTACAATAACAATGCTTTCTCATTTTATCCAAAGCACATTCTAAGTTGGAAGAGGTCCAACTTTTATGTCTTTTGTTGTGCAGAAATGAATAAGAATTAACACTGGCACCAGCTGTCACACCTCCACACATGTCAGCCTGTTTCCTCATGCCCGTCTTACGGAAGAGTAGCTGACTCCTGCTGGTTTATCATCACAAAGTTGACTATTCCACACATTGTTCTTTCTTGCAGAGATCTCCAAGAATATTATTTATTTTGAATCGTATCACCGTACTCCTCTGCATATCTTCTGCATGCTGTTTATCATATATTTTTGTTCTTATGTCGCAACTCAAGAACAACAGCTTGTCTTGACCCTATTGTTGATTGTGACCAAAATGCCAGTATTCCAGAATAATCGTTTCTTCAAAATCCAGAACTGGCTCCAGTTTCTAGCTCCACTGTGCTAGTTAGCCGATGGAGAAGTACTGTACTACGATGGTATGTCTGGCATAACCAAATATTTGGACAGTAAAAACCTGGTTGTCAGGTCTGTTTTGTTGCATTTCTTAATCCCATGTCTTCAGCATTTTCTCAGTGTGATACAGTCATGTCAAATTTGTCAGTGAATTTTCTTTCACACTACCAGGAGCAGCGTAATAATGGATTTGCTTTCTACTGCAGAAAGCAATGTCCTGCCCTCATTATTTTCTTCTGGAAGGCTAATTAACCAACTGAAAGCGCTTATTAAATTACTGGGTGTATTTTTTTTCAGTCAGCCCCTCATATCTGTGCTCTTTTTGAAAAACAACTTTTCGTAATGCGTTCCTGACTAAAGCAGCTGTCTTGAATCCATTCAGAGTTGTAGATGTTATAATTTTCAAAGAAGTTGCATTGTGTTTTTTCCATTTGCAGTGTACAAGATAATTACCAGTGAACAAGTGCATTCCCTTAACTTGTTTTCTTCGAATACCTCAGTTGAGCCTTTTACCAAGTCCAGTCATTGATGGCTCTGAGCTACCCGAGAAGTTTGCATCTTGTTTGTGCTTTGCCAACTTCGGCTCAGAATTGATGAGCTGGAGACCGAGCTGCACACACTGCGGCACATCAGGGAGGGGGAAAATTACCTGGACGCTTTGTTTCAGGAGGCAGTCACACCCGGTAGAATAAGTACTGTTAATTTGGTCAGTGGTCAGGGACAGAGTGGTGCGACTGCAAGGGAGGCAGGTAGGGGGATCCTGATTTTAGGAGTTGAGGAGCCTCAGCCCTTGACCTTAGGGATGAGGTACTTACTCCCTGTGTGGATGAGGAAAAGGGCTGTAGGGAGGATGCGTTGACTGACCACTGCACCGTGTACAGGAAGCCATTCAAGTGGGGGGAGCAAAAAGACAAGTGGTAGTTGTAGGGGATTCTATAATTAGGGGGATTGATGGCATCCTTTGTAAGCCAGATCGTGAGTCCCGCATGGTATGTTGTCTGCCCGGTGCCAGGGTGAGGGACATCTCTGATCGGCTTGAAAGGATTTGGGAGGGGGAGGATCCAGTTGTTGTGGTCCACGTTGGGACTAACAACATAGGTAAGACTAGGAAAGACGACCTGTTTGGGGATTATCAAACACTAGGGACTAAATTAAAGAACAGGTCCTCCAGGGCTTTAATCTCTGGATTACTACCCGAGCCACGTGCCAGTTGGCATAGGGTTGAGAAAATTAGGGAAGTTAACACGTGGCTAAAGGAGTGGTGCGGGAAAGAGGGATTCCATTTCATGGGGCATTGGCATCAGTACTGGGGCAGGAGGGACCTGTACCGTTGGGACGGTCTTCAGCTGAACCATTCTGGAACCAGTGTTCCAGCGAATAGGATAAATAGGTTGGTCACAAGGACTTTTAAACTAGTAAGTTGGGGGAAGGGAAGGGTAAAGCTATGGACAGTATAATGGTTAATGGAGAGCAAGGCAGCAGGTTACGTGACAGGTTATTATGTAGAGATATGGGTTCAAAGACAAGGAAAATTAGGAGAAAGGGTAAGAGGAAAAATAATTTGCGAAAAGTTACTGATCAAGGTGTTAGGATTCATAACAAAGACATAAAAAACAGCATAAGTGTACTTTACCTGAATGTTCGTAGTATACGGAATAAGGTGAATGAGTTGATGGCGCAAATCATCATGAATGACTATGATTTAGTGGCCATTACTGAAACATGGTTAAAAGATGGTCACGACTGGGACTTAAATATCCAAGGGTATCCGACTATACAAAAGGATAGAATGGACGGGTAGGGCGGTGGTGTAGCTTTGTTGTTTAAGGATGGCATCCGGGCAATAGTAAGGGATGATATTAGTGCTATGGAGGACAAGGTTGAATCAATTTGGGTGGAAATCAGGAATAGTAAGGCGAAAAGGTCACTGATAGGAGCAGTCTATAGGCCACCAAATAGTAACAGGATGGTAGGGCAGGCAATAAGCAAAGAAATAACGGATGCATGTAGAAATGGTACAGCGGTTATCATGGGAGATTTTAATCTGCATGTCGATTGGTTTAACCAGGTTGGTAAAGGCAGCCTTGAGGAAGAGTTTATAGAATGTGTCCGGGATAATTTCCTGGAACAGTATGTAATGGAACCTACAAGGGAACAAGCGTTCCTAGATCTGGTCCTGTGTAATGAGGCAGGATTGATTAATGATCTCATAGTTCAGGATCCTCTTGGAAGGAGCGACCACAATATGGTGGAATTTAAAATACAATTGGAGGATGACAAGGTAAAATCAAACACTAGTGTTTTGTGCTTAAAAAAAGGCGATTACAATGGGATGAGAGAAGAGCTACCTAAGGTAGGCTGGGAGCAAAGACTTCATGGTGAAGCAGTTGAGGAACAGTGGAGAACCTTCCGAGCGATCTTTCACAGTGTTCAGGAAAGATTCATACCGACAAAAAAGAAAGACGGTAGAAAGGGGAAAAATCGACTGTGGATATCTAAGGAGGTGAGGGAGAGTATCAAATTGAAGGAAAAAACATACAAAGTGGCAAAAGTTAGTGGGAGACTAGAGGACTGGGAAGTCTTTAGGGGACAACAGAAAGCTACTAAAAAAGCTATAAAGAAGAGTAAGGTAGACCATGAAAGTAAACTGGCTCAGAACATAAAAGCAGATAGTAAAAGCTTCTACAAATATATAAGACAAAAAAGAGTGGCTAAGGTAAATATTGGTCCTTTGGAAGATGAGAAGGGAGATTTAATAATAGGAGACGGGGAAATGGCTGAGGAGCTGAACAGGTTTTTTGGGTCTGTCTTCACAGTGGAAGACATAAATAACATGCCAGTGACTGATGGAAATAAAGATATGATAGGTGAGGACCTTGAGATGATTGTAATCACTAAGGAGGCAGTATTGGGCAAGCTAATGGGGCTAAAGGTAGAGCAGTCTCCTGGCCCTGATGGGATGCATCCCAGAGTGTTAAAAGAGATGGCTAGGGAAATTGTAAATGCACTAGTGATAATTTATCAAAATTCACTAGACTCTGGGGTGGTCCCAGAGGATTGGAAAGTAGCAAACATGACGCCACTGTTTAAAAAAGGAGGTCGGCAGAAAGCGGGTAATTATAGGCCGGTAAGCTTAACTTCGGTTGTAGGGAAAATGCTGGAATCTATCATTAAGGAGGAAATAGCGGGGCACCTGGAGGGAAATTGTCCCATTGGGCAGACGCAGCATGGGCTCATAAAGGGTAGGTCATGTCTGACTAATTTGGTAGAATCTTTTGAGGACGTTACCAGTGCAGTAGATAAGGGGGAGCCAATGGATGTGGTATATCTGGATTTCCAGAAAGCTTTTGACAAGGTACCACACGAAAGGTTGCTGCATAAACTAAAGATGCATGGCATGGAGGGTAAAGTGGTAGCATGGGTAGAGGATTGGTTAACTAACAGAAAGCAGAGTACGAAGTCTTACAACACCAGGTTAAAGTCCAACAGGTTTGTTTCGATGTCACTAGCTTTCGGAGCGCTGCTCCTTCCTCAGGTGAATGAAGAGGTCTGATCCAGAAACACATATATAGACAAATTCAAAGATGCCAAACAATGCTAGGAATGCGAGCATTAGCAGGTGATTAAATCTTTACAGATCCAGAGATGGGGTAATCCCAGGTTAAAGAGGTGTGAATTGTATCAAGCCAGGACAGTTGGTAGGATTTCGCAGGCCAGATGGTGGGGGATGAATGTAATGTGACATGAATCCCAGGTCCCGGTTGAGGCCGCACTCATGTGTGCGGAACTTGGCTATAAGCAGAGAGTGGGGATAAATGGGTGTTTCTCTGGTTGGCAACCTGTAACTAGTGGGGTCCCTCAAGGAACAGTGTTGGGCCCGCAGTTGTTCACAATTTACATAGATGATTTGGAGTTGGGGACCAAGTGCAATGTGTCAAAGTTTGCAGATGACACTAAGATGAGTGGTAAAGCAAAAAGTGCAGAGGATACCGGAAGTCTGCAGAAGAATTTGGATAGGTTAGGTGAATGGGCTAGGGTCTGGCAGATGGAATTCAATGTTGCCAAGTATGAGGCTATCCATTTTGGGAGGAATAACAGCAGAATGGATTATTATTTAAACGGTAAGATGTTAAAACATGCTGCTGTGCAGAGGGACCTGGGTGTGCTGGTGCACGAGTCGCAAAAAGTTGGTGTGCAGGTGCAACAGGTGATTAAGAAGGCTAATCGAGTTTTGTCTTTCATTGCTAGTGGGATGGAGTTCAAGACTAGGGAGGTTATGCTGCAATTGTATAAGTTTTGGTGAGGCCACATCTGGGGTATTGTGTTCAGTTTTGGTCTCCTTACCTGAGAAAGGACATATTGGCACTGGAGGGAGTGCAGAGGAGATTCACCAGGTTGATCCCAGAGTTGAGGGGATTAGATTATGACGAGAGGTTGAGTAGACTGGGACTGTACTCATTGGAGTTTAGAAGGATGCGGGGGGGATCTTATTGAAACATATAAAATTATGAAGGGACTAGATAGGATAGATGCGGGCAGGTTGTTTCCACTGGTCGGGGAAAGCAGAACTAGGGGGCATAGCCTCAAAATAAGGGGAAGTAGATTTAGGACCGAGTTTAGGAGGAACTTCTTCACCCAAAGGGTTGTGAATCTCTGGAATTCCTTGCCAAGTGAAGCAGTTGAGGCTCCTTCTTTAAACGTTTTTAAGAAAAAGATAGATACCTTTCTAAAGAATAAAGGGATTCGGGGATATGGTGTACGGGCCGGAGAGTGGAGCTGAGTCCACAAAGATCAGCCATGATCTCATTAAATGGCGGAGCAGGCTCGTGGGGCCAGGTGGCCTACTCCTGTTCCTAGTTCTTATGTTCTTATAACTAACAGCGTAACTCCACCAGCATTATTTCTTGGCAACTACAACCCACAACATGACTGCTTTGCACCAAGTCTGGTGACTGCATTGTGATACGCCAATGCCTTTGTGACACCACAGTTTCTTTGATGAGCTAGTTCTTTCAAAGAAGATGAAATGGGACTTGTTGCACTAAAAAAATGTGTTTTTCCCCAAACGCCATGATTAGAATTTTGAAATTTGAATGCTGTCAGAACAAAGAACGGTTGCATTGAAAATTCCTGCTTGATGGGAGTATCAAAAAGTGGGAATGAGAAGATGTCCACCAGCCTAGCCAAGTTGAGTTATCTGGGGCGTGATTCTCCGCAATCGGCGTGACCTCCGCTGACCGGCGCCAAAAACGGTGCGAATCAGTCCGGCATCGCGCCGCCCCAAAGGTGCAGAATTCTCCGCATCTTGAGGGGCCGAGCCCTCACCTTGAGGGGCTAGGCCCGCGCCGGACTGATTTCCGCCCCGCCAGCTGGCGCGAAACTGACTTTGCCGTGCGGCGCGGGAGCGTCAGCGGCCACTCACGGCATCCCCGCGCATGTGCAGTGGAGCGGGTCTCTTCCGCCTCTGCCATAGTGGAGACCATGGCGAAGGCGGAAGGAAAAGAGTGCCCCCACGGCACAGGCCCGTGGGCCAAGCCACCGTGGGGGCACCCCCCGGGGCCCCGGAGCCTGCCCGCGCCGCCTTGTCCCGCCGGTAAGAGAGGTCATTTTATTCTCGCCGGCGGGACAGGCATTCCAGCAGCGGGACTTCGGCCCATCACGGGCCGGAGAATCGCCGGGGTGGTGGGGGGCCCGCCAACCGGCGTGGCGCGATTCCCACCCCCGCCGAATATCCGGTGCTGGAGAATTCGGCAACCGGCAGGGGCGCGATTCACGCCAGCCCCCGGCGATTCTCCGACCCGGCGGGGGGTTGGAGAATCCCGCCCCTGGTTCCTCATTCCAGTAATCGGCTCCCTAGTGACCCAAGAATCTCAGTTTCTTTTTTGAATGCTTCAGTAGTTGGCATCAATGGTTCTAGATAGTTAGGGTATGTAGTTATAAAATTCCTCCAGGTCATATTTATATGCCCTAGATCGGTACAAACTATGGTCAAAAGGAAGGAAAGAGAGTGAATCAACATAATTCAACAGAACAGCATTGCAGATTTAAGTAGAATTTGGAGTTAATAATTTTAGACCTGAAGATCTTGGGCTGGTTTCTGGTCTATGTGGAGTTAACTCATCTCAGCACAGGGAGCAGGACGGACAATGTAATTCTTGAGTTCTCTGGACTTGGAAGAAAAAAACTGAACTCTCATTGCTATTAGATTTGAAGTGACTCAACTTCCGGGTGCGGCGATGACCAGCCGAGTCGCACGTTTCGGCAGCTCCCTGTGAAACGGACTTTTGGGCTCTTGATAGGAGCCCCAACGGCAATTTTAACGGCTGAAAACACCGTGCGGTAAACCAGAAGGGTGTTCCCCCTGGACACGGATGGAAAAAGGAGAGGAAAGTGGCCGGATTGCAGCGGATCCTTTGGAGCAGCGGCAAGGAAGGCAAGCAGAAACCAAGATGGCGTCGGAAGGTGGCAGTTTCATATGGGGCCCTGAACAACAAGAGTTTTTGAAACGCTGCGTGGAAGAGATAAAAAAGGAAATGAAGAAAGAGTTGTTGGCCCCGATATTACAAGCGATTGAAGGGCTGAAAGAGGAACAAAAGACCCAGGAGCAGGAGCTTCGGGTCGTGAAGGCGAAAGCAGCAGAGAATGAAAACGACATACAGGGCCTGGTGGTGAAGTCGGAGATACAGGAGGCACACCAGAAACGATCTGTGGAGAGGTTGGAGGCACTGGAAAATAACGCAAGGAGGAACAACTTGAGGATTCTTGGCCTTCCTGAAGGTGTGGAGGGGGCGGACGTCGGGGCATATGTGAGCACGATGCTGCACTCGTTAATGGGAGTGGAGGCCCCGACGGGTCCGTTGGAGGTGGAGGGAGCATACCGAGTTATGGTGCGAGGATCGAGAGCAGGAGAAGCTCCCAGAGCCATAGTGGTGAGATTTCTCCGTTTTAAGGATAGAGAAATGGTCCTTAGATGGGCGAAGAAAACTCGGTGTAGTAAATGGGAGAACGCGGTGATCCGCGTCTATCAAGATTGGAGTGCGGAGGTGGCGAGAAGGAGGGCGAGCTTTAATCGGGCCAAAGCGGTACTTCACAAAAAAAAGATAAAGTTTGGAATGCTGCAACCGGCAAGACTGTGGGTCACATATCAAGGGAGGCACCACTACTTTGAGACGGCGGATGAAGCGTGGACTTTTATTGTAGAAGAAAAATTGGAATGATTGGACTACGAAAATGAACGTTTGGACAAAGTGGTGGGACGAGTGGGGGGGGGGGGGGCGAAGAGGGATTGTATGATTAATCCTGCGGTATGGTAACTTTTCTTTCTCCCACAGGTGGTGATGGGGGGAGGTGGGGAGGGAGAGGAGATGGGGCGTTGGCCATGGGAGGCGGGGCCGAGGGAGAGGCGCGGGCTTGGTTCCCGCGCTATGATAATTATGGCGGGAATAGAGAAGCAGGAAGGAGGGGGCGCCGCACGGGGCGAGCCGTGATCACGGGGGGAAGCCGAGGTCAGCCAGAGTTTGCTGACTTCTGGGAGCAACATGGGGGGAGTAATTACGCTAGCGGGGGGTCTAGCGGGGGGGGGAGGGGGGAATTACTGGGTTGCTGCTGCTGGGGAAAGGGGGGAGTGGGTACGGGAAAGGATGGGCGGGGGGGCACCGTCTGGGAGAAATACAGCTGCGTGGGAACTGGGCGAGAAGCTGGAAAAAGATGATGGCTAACCGGCAAGGGGGGGGGTGGGAAGCCCCCCAACTCGGCTGATCACGTGGAACGTGAGGGGGCTTAACGGGCCGATAAAGAGGGCACGAGTACTCGCACACCTTAAGAAACTTAAAGCAGATGTGGTCATGTTACAGGAAACGCACCTGAAACTGATAGATCAGGTTAGGTTGCGCAAAGGATGGGTAGGGCAGGTGTTCCATTCGGGGCTGGATGCGAAAAACAGGGGGGTGGCTATATTAGTGGGGAAGCGGGTAATGTTCGAGGCAAAGACTATAGTGGCGGATAACGGGGGCAGATACGTGATGGTGAGTGGCAAATTACAGGGAGAGATGGTGGTGTTGGTAAACGTGTATGCCCCGAATTGGGACGATGCCAATTTTATGAGGCGAATGCTAGGACGCATCCCAGACCTAGAGACCGGAAAGCTGATAATGGGGGAGACTTTAACACGGTGTTGGAACCAAGGCTGGATAGGTCGAAGTCCAGGACTGGTAGGAGGCTGGCAGCAGCCAAGGTGCTTAAGGATTTTATGGAGCAGATGGGAGGGGTGAACCCGTGGAGATTCAGTAGACCTAGGAGTAAGGAGTTCTCGTTTTTCTCCTATGTCCATAAAGTCTATTCACGCATAGACTTTTTTGTGTTGGGTAGGGCATTGATCCCGAGGGTGAGGGGAACGGAATATACGGCTATAGCCATTTCGGATCATGCCCCACACTGGGTAGACTTGGAGATAGGGGAGGAAACAAGAGGGCGTCCACCCTGGAGAATGGACATGGGACTAATGGCGGATGAGGGGGTGTGCTTAAGGGTGAGGGGATGCATTGAAAAGTACTTGGAACTCAATGACAATGGGGAGGTTCAGGTGGGAGTGGTCTGGGAGGCGTTGAAGGCGGTGGTTAGGGGGGAGCTGATATCAATAAGGACACATAAAGGGAAGCAGGAGAGTAAGGAACAGGAGCGGTTGTTGCAAGAACTTTTGAGGGTGGACAGACAGTATGCGGAAGCACCGGAGGAGGGACTATATAGGGAAAGGCAAAGGCTGCATGTGGAATTTGACTTGCTGACCACAGGCACTGCAGAGGCACAATGGAGGAAGGCGCAGGGTGTACAGTATGAATATGGAGAGAAGGCGAGCAGATTGCTGGCACACCAATTGAGGAAAAGGGGAGCAGCGAGGGAAATAGGGGGGGTGAGAGACGAAGATGGAGAGACGGAGCGGGGAGCGGAGAGAGTGAATGAAGTGTTTAAGACATTTTATAAAAAATTGTATGAAGCTCAACCCCCGGATGGGAGGGAGAGAATGATGGAGTTTTTGGATCGGCTGGAAATTCCCAAGGTGGAAGAGCAGGAAACGATGGGATTGGGAGCACAGATCACGGTAGAAGAAGTGGTGAAAGGAATTAGGAACATGCAGACGGGAAAGGCCCCGGGACCGGACGGATTCCCAGTTGAATTTTACAGAAAATATTTGGACTTGCTCGCCCCGCTACTGACGAGGACCTTTAACGAGGCAAAGGAAAGGGGACAACTGCCCCCGACTATGTCAGAAGCAACGATATTGCTTCTTTTAAAGAAGGAAAAGGATCCGCTACAATGCGGGTCCTACAGACCAATCTCCCTCCTCAATGTAGATGCCAAGGTCTTGGCCAAGGTAATGGCAATGAGAATAGAGGAATGTGTCCCGGGGGTGGTTCATGAGGACCAAACTGGGTTTGTGAAGGGGAGACAGCTGAACACGAACATACGGAGGTTGTTAGGGGTAATGATGATGGCCCCACCAGAGGGTGAAACGGAGATAGTAGTGGCGATGGATGCCGAGAAAGCATTTGATAGAGTGAAGTGGGATTATCTGTGGGAGGTGTTGAGGAGATTTGGGTTCGGAGAGGGGTATGTTAGATGGGTGCAGCTGTTGTATAGGGCCCCAGTGGCGAGTGTGGTCACGAATGGACGGGGATCGGCATATTTTCGGCTCCATCGAGGGACAAGGCAGGGATGTCCTCTGTCCCCATTACTGTTTGCACTGGCGATTGAGCCCCTGGCGATAGCGCTGAGAGGTTCCAAGGGATGGAGGGGAATACTTAGGGGAGGAGAAGAACACCGGGTATCTTTATATGCGGATGATCTGCTACTATATGTGGCGGATCCAGCGGAGGGGATGCCAGAAATAATGCGGATACTTGGGGAGTTTGGGGATTTTTCAGGGCAAAAATTGAACATTGGGAAGAGTGAGCTGTTTGTGGTGCATCCAGGGGAGCAGAGTAGAGAAATAGAAGACCTACCGTTGAGGAAGGTAACAAGAGACTTTCGTTACCTAGGGATCCAGATAGCTAAGAATTGGGGCACATTGCACAGGCTAAATTTGACGCGGTTGGTGGAACAGATGGAGGAAGATTTCAAGAGATGGGATATGGTAGCATTGTCAATGGCAGGGAGGGTACAGGCGGTTAAGATGGTGGTCCTCCCGAGATTCCTCTTTGTGTTTCAGTGTCTCCCGGTGGTGATCACGAAGGCTTTTTTCAAAAGGATAGAAAAGAGTATCATGGGTTTTGTTTGGGCCGGGAAGACTCCGAGAGTGAGGAAGGGATTCTTACAGCGTAGTAGGGATAGGGGGGGCTGGCACTACCGAGCCTAAGTGAGTATTATTGGGCCGCTAATATTTCAATGGTGAGTAAGTGGATGGGAGAGGAGGAAGGAGCGGCGTGGAAGAGATTAGAGAGGGCGTCCTGTAGGGGGACCAGCCTGCAGGCTATGGTGACAGCCCCATTGCCGTTCTCACCAAGGAACTATGCCACGAGTCCGGTGGTGGTAGCTACACTGAAGATTTGGGGACAGTGGAGACGACATAGGGGAAAGACCGGAGCACTGGGGGGGTCCCCGATAAGAAACAACCATAGGTTTGCTCCGGGGGGAATGGATGGGGGATATGGAATGTGGCAAAGAGCAGGTATAACGCAATTGAAAGATCTATTTGTGGATGGGAAGTTTGCGAGTCTGGGAGCGCTGACCGAGAAATATGGGTTGCCCCAAGGGAATGCATTCAGGTACATGCAATTGAGGGCTTTTGCGAGGCAACAGGTGAGGGAATTCCCGCAGCTCCCGACACAAGAGGTGCAGGACAGAGTCATCTCAAAGAAATGGGTGGGGGACGGTAAGGTGTCGGATATATATAGGGAAATGAGAGACGAAGGGGAGACTATGATGGACGAACTAAAAGGGAAATGGGAAGAAGAGCTAGGGGAGGAGATTGAGGAGGGGATGTGGGCAGATGCCCTAAACAGGGTAAACTCGTCGTCCTCGTGCGCCAGGCTAAGCCTGATTCAGTTTAAGGTATTACACAGGGCACATATGACTGGAACACGGCTCAGTAAATTTTTTGGGGTGGAGGATAGGTGTGCGAGGTGCTCGAGAAGCCCAGCGAATCATACCCATATGTTTTGGTCATGCCCGGCACTACAGGGGTTTTGGATGGGGGTGACAAAGGTGCTTTCGAAAGTAGTAGGAGTCCGGGTCGAACCAAGCTGGGGGTTGGCTATATTTGGGGTTGCACAAGAGCCGGGAGTGCAGGAGGCGAAAGAGGCCGATGTTTTGGCCTTTGCGTCCCTAGTAGCCCGGCGCAGAATATTGCTAATGTGGAAAGAAGCCAAGCCCCCGGGGGTGGAGACCTGGATAAATGATATGGCGGGGTTCATAAAGTTAGAGCGGATTAAGTTCGTCCTAAGGGGGTCGGCTCAAGGGTTTACTAGGCGGTGGCAACCGTTCGTCGAATATCTTGCGGAAAGATAGATAGGGGAGAACAAAGAAGGCAGCAGCAGCGGCCCAGGACTTGGGGGGGGGGGGGGGGGAGGGATGGGGGGGGGGTGGCCTGAGACAAGGCAGTTGCCAATTAGGGCTAGTTTTTATTTTTTGTTATTTAATATTTATTTATTTGTTGTTGTTTTTGTTTAAATTTAAAAAGGTCATTATTATCTGTATTGTTACAATGTTGTGTAAAGGATGCACAATGTACTGTGTTGGTTGACCAAAAATTTTCAATAAAATATTATTTAAAAAAAAAAAAAGATTTGAAGTGACTCCTATATGCATTATGTATAGATTGCGTCAGGCTTGACTCAGATGCCATGACTCAGTGTGTACTTCTCGCACCTCTGAGTCACAAGGTCATCAGTTCAAATCCCACTCCAGAGACTTGAGCGCGTAATCTAGGTTGATGCTCCAGCGCACTGCTGAGGGCGTGCTGCACTGATGGATGGGCTGGTGCTTGGATGGGATGTTCTCTCAGGTAGATTTAAAAGTTTCCGTTTCACGATTTTGAAGAGCAGGTGAGCTCTCCCCGGTGTTCCAGTCAATATTTCTCTCCCACCAACGTCACAAAAAGAGATTATCTACTCATTAACGCATTGCAGATTGTCGGATCTGGCTATCTGCAAATTGGCTGCGGTGTTTCCTATACAGCAGTGGGTAAACTCAAAAAGTACATAATTGGTTGCAAAGCACGTGGGCACACCATAATATTGAAATACAAGTTATTTTGTTAATGTTTCCTTACAACTTGTATTTTCATTCTTTGCTCAGATGAACGTGAGCAGTTAGAAATAACAGGCCCGGGAATTCTGAGACATGGCGCAATCACGGTGAAATGGTCATTGTCAGAATTTGGGGCTGTACTCATTCCTACTCGGTCTGTTGGCCCTTCCATTGACCTGAACATTAGCTCTGTTTCTCTCCACAGATGCTGCCGGATCTGCTGAGTGTTTCCAGCATTTTCTGGTTTTATTTCATTTTGTTAACATCTGCAGTATTTTGCTTCTATATTTACATTTTTCTTTAAAAACCCTGTTATCGTTCACTGGTTGCAGAGTGCTAGAGAAATCCATGCCTTTGTTTTCATGCCAGTTGTCTTAGATAATGTAATTAATTTAGATGAAAGAATTTGCTTTTCGACAATATCTTGCATTTCATGTCCAAAGTGTGGGATAGGATCTAGTAGTGAGCCTAGGTAGGGTGCTCTTTCGGAGGGTTGGTGCAGACTCGATGGGCTGAATGGCTGTTCCTGCACTGTAGGGGATTCTATCCTGTATTAGCACATCACAAAATGCGTTACAGCCAATAAAGTATTTTTGAAGTGTAGTCATTTGTAATGTAGGAAGTCTGCCAGCCAATTATTAAACACGGTCCCACAAACTACTATGTGACAATGAACAGACAATCTCTCTCTGTTTGTGATGTTGATTGAGGGGTAAATATTGGACAGGACATGAGGGAGAACCTTCCTGCTCTTTGTATTAATCTAATGGGACCTTTTACATCTGTTCGTGAGGCAGGTGGGCCTTTTAACATCTCAATTGAAACAAGGAATCCTTTCTCTTCCTTGTGTGTAACTGAACCATTTTTTACCGCCTACTTCTTTCCAATGCTCCCAAATTGACATTAATCAACAAAATACAAGTGGTAAACAATCATGATCCAAGGCAAAATATTCAAAATCACAAAGCAAGTAAAAAGATGAGCTTTCTCAATCTCTCAGTACTGCACTGGGGTGTCAGCCTGGATTTTGTATTCCAGAATTGGACTTGACCTCACAGCGTTCTGACTGGGGGGGCAAGGTGTGTATAAGAGTTGTTCTTAAAAGGAATGGCTACATTGAGTGGCATGGTGGCACTGCTACCTCACAGCGCCAGAGACGCAGGTTTGATTCCAACCTTGGGAGACTGTCTGCATGTGTGGAGTTTGCACTCCCCGTGTCTGCGTGGGTTTCCTCAGGGTGCTCCAGTATCCTCCCACAGTCCAAAGATGTGCAGGTTAGGTAGATTTGCCATGCTAAATTGCCGCTTAGTAACCAACGATGTGCAGGTTAGGTGGGGTTACGGGGCTCGGGCAAGAGAATGAGTATAGGTAGGGTGCTCTTTCAGAGGGTGGTTGCAGACTCAATAGGCCAAATGGCCTCTTTCTACACTGTAGGAATTCTGTGGTTCTACAGCTGTATCTGTGATATTGCATCTTGCCTGGTTGTATTTCTTGTGATCCTATGAATATCATAATGGGTAAATTAATAATCTTTATTAGGGTCAAAGTAGGCTTACGTTAATACTGCAGCGAAGTTACTGTGAAAATCCTCTAGGCGCCACACTACAGCACCTGTTCAGGTACACTGAGGGAGAATTCAGAATGTCCAATTCACCTAACAAGCATGTCTTTCGGGACTTGTGGGAGGCAACCAGAGCACCAGGAGGAAACCCACGCAGACATACGGAGAACGTGCTAACTCTGCACAGACATTTACCCAAGCCGGGAATCGAACCCAGGTCCCTGGAGCTGTGAAGCAATGGTGCTAATCACTGTGCTACCGTGCCGCCCCCCCAATGTACTGATATTCATACTGATTGCTTACATTGTAGCGTCAAATAGTAGGGTATCTACAAATAATAGAGGTTCATCTGGCTTGGGTAATTTTCTCAGTTGAAAGTGGCAGCCGTACCTCTAACTTGTCAGGATGCACAATGCTAAAATTAATCTTTTATTCATTTACAGTTATTTAGGCAGAAAGTTAATACCTTTTATTTGTTTTGTGATTTTGAATGTTTTGCTTTTGTTGTTATTGTTTGGCACTTGTATTCTGCTGATGGTGTCAACTCAGAGGAGTTGGAAAAAAGTTGAGGAAGAAAATATTTTATAGGGAGAAACATCAAGGTGAAAGAATGTCACTTATCCTAAACACTAGACATTTTTAAGAACAATCTATTTGAAACATTTTGTACTCATGTTTGTGTTGTGGATTTTGTGTTTCCAGGACAGGAGTGCGTTGCCAAATGCTAAAGCTAAACTCAGCAAAGAAGCACCAATACTAACACACACACCTAGAGCAAAGTAAGTAGCATACTTTTTTCATGTGTTTTAACTGCTTTTTTGCAAATCTCATAAACTACCTAATGCTGAGAGGATTATGTGTTTGCTTTCCTATTATATAACTTTGAAACTGAAAATTAATTAATTTCCTCGAAAGTAACCGTTTTATGCAAGTGATGATTCAATTCAAAATGTTAGCTACTGGGCGGGTTTCTCTGATCCTGAGGCTAAGTGTTGATGCTGTCGGAAATGCCATCGCGTTTCTCGGCGGCATCAACACGGCCCCAGGATCAGCAATTCTGGCCCCTCCAGGGGGCCAGCAGGGCGCTGGAGGGGTTCAAGCCGCTCCAGCTGCTGATCTGGCCATGGAATGGGTGCCGGTGGATGCGCGCATATGCAGTAGGTCTGGCGCGAACTCGCGCATGCGCAGTCTCACCAACGCAGTGTCTCCCTTGTCCGCGCTGGCCCCGACCCCAACATGGCGCAGGAGTACAGGCGCCGGCGCGGAAGAAAGGAGGCTGGGGGACAGAGAGGCCGGCTCGCCAATTGGTGGGTCCCGATCGCGGGCCAGGCCACATCGGACCCCACCTACCCCCCCACAGGCCGCCACCCGACCCTTCAACGCCCAGGTCCCGCCAGCTCAGAGCAGGTTAGAACGGCGCCGGCGGGTCTGTTTTTTTTTAAATGGCCACTCGGCCCATGTGGGCCAGAGAATCGCAGGGGGGCCGCATAGAGCGTCCCGGCAGCGTGGCATGATTCGCGCGGCCCCCCGGCGATTCTCTGACCCGGCACGGGGTCGGAGAATCCCGCCCACTTTCTATTTATCATTGTACTAGTTTACAATGTTATTTAATTTCATGCCTGTATCTTGGGAAAGCAAACCTCAACCTCTGACAAGATGCAAGTAGATCAAAAAAAGGTGTTGAACATAAATCGGTTAAGAAATATTTGATCTTGTTCAACAAAATATTTAAAACTGCTAGGTTAAGCTCTTGTTACCTGAACTAATATGCTTCCTTTGCTTTTGTTTTCTATAATTTTGTTTACCAAAGTATTGATGGTTAAAAGTGCTGGTAACTGTTACCCATGGATTGCATGCACAGTCATTGTGCATTTCAATTTTTGCTTGGTTTTAAAGCACATATATCATTGCTAATCATCATCCCCAGAGTTGGCACACTGCCATGGATGAGCACTCTTGAGTTTCAATCGTGTATGGAGTTAATATGTAATACTGTAATGTATTGGGTTTCCTCTTGTCATCACGAGAAAATCTTGGTATATTTTCTTTACTAATAAATGTCTCTCCCTTGGCTACAGTGGTTTAGCTTTGAGCCACTACTACATTAAAATTGTTCCATCTAAACTGGGGGGCCCCCACCTAGAGTTGTTTAAAATCAACGTGCATCTATATTGCACCTATAGCGTAGTAAAATGTCACAATATGCTTCATAGTCTTAATCAGACAAGAGCGAATGTTGAGCCAAAGGAAGAGACATCCCGAAGGGTGACTGAAAGCTTAATCAGAGAGGTGGGCATTAAGAAGAGTTTTCAAGGGATGTGGGTGTCACGAACGGCATTGGCATTTAGTGCCCATTGCGAGCTACCTTTCAGAGGATGGTGGTTTTGAACCACGGGCAACATGTGGTGGAGGTGATCCCCTAATGCTGTTAGAAAGGGTGTTCCAGGGTTTTGACCGGCAACTTTTAACAAACTGCAATATATGTCCAATTCAGGATGTATGATGATGTGGCTTGTAGAATATGATTAATCCTGTGTTATGAGATCTCTGGGACATTCTGTTTCATTTTTCTTACACCCCTTCGTGAATATAGAAATTGAGTTGAAGTTTAGACTATTTAATATTATGAATTTGCATAATACTTTTATTCGCAACAGTTTGAAATGCATTCTGAAGGACTAGTTTTTCTTGTTGCATGTTAAGCAGCGTAGATTAGAAAAGAGTGCTTTCCATAGGGAAAACAAGTCGAATGAAGAAGGTTCTTTCTTGGAAATGCAAAAATGTTGCTATTGTGCTCATCCTGTTCAAATTTCTGCAATTCGCTTTCTCCTCAATCTCTGTAAATTACCTCAACTGTCTAAAGGGCCTCGCTCATGCTGGAGGTGGGGGAAGAGGCGTCTGCAGATACTGGTAGCTAGCCAAATCGCTATTCTCCATGGCAATTCGTTCACTGAGCTGATTCTAGGCCTGGCTTAAAATGTTTCTCCCGTTCTCACAGGGTTACATTCAGTGCCAGAAATTATGGCCAAGTGTCTATTTTTTTTAACTCTGCATCCGAGTGCAGAGAATCTCAGGCTGACTGAATAATTTTATCTGCCTGATTGGCTCAAATAACTCAGCTCACATCAGGCACTGAGCATGTGAGCTTCTGAGACTATCAGTCATGTGGTAATTCATACATCATGACTGAGTGACCAGGGGAGCAAAATCATAAGATGATTTTATCCATCTAGTGGACATGGTGATAATTTAGTGGTTCTTGTGGCAAGGAATGAGTTTTCAGTTAAGCGTCTGAAAACCAGACATCTTAACTTGGCATAAGATTATGGAAATAATTCCGGTTTGAATCTTGGAGATCTTCCTTCATTTGACAGCAGGTTGCAATATGAATCCACTGTAGACCATCAGCCCTGGATAGCCTCAGAATATCCCCCAAAAGCTTTCACAGTTATAATCATTGAACACAGTGCACAGTGTATCAATATTTAATACCAGCTGTGAAGCTGAATTCCATGCTGTTAGTTAAAGTACAAAATGCAGAATTGGTCTCATCAGTAAAAAAAACTTGACTAAACATCACCGCATCCAACTCAGAATTGGGCATTCATTATTGTCCATGCTTTCCATATTCATTCAAAAATGCAAGTTTGGGAACTATATTACTTTGCATTAAAGATGACACTGAGCAATTGATTTATTTAATCAAGTCTATGGGAATTTATAGCATTCACAAATTAAATTCAGTGATGTTTATAAGTGTAATTCTGTCACTCGGAATTATACTGGTATTATGATTGTAATCTTGGAGGGAATAAATAGCTGTGAGTTATTTAATTGATTGCTCACGTGAAAGGGCAACTACTTGTTGCCCTTTCACATGAAAAGAGAAGGTCCCCCACCTCCTTAAAGAAGACTACCATAATACCAGTACCAAAGAAGAACAAGGTAGCCTGCCTCAACGACTACCGACCGGTGACCCTGACGTCTTGTTATCATGAAATGCTTCGAGCAGCTAGTCATGAGACAGATCAACGCCAGCCTTCCAGATGGTCTCGATCCATTGCAGATCGCCTATCACTGCTTCACAGCTCCAGGGTCCCAGGTTCGATTCCGGCACTGTCTGTGCGGAGTCTGCACACTCTCCCCGTGTGTGCGTGGGTTTCCTCCGGGTGCTCCGGTTTCCTCCCACAGTCCAAAGATGTGCAGGTTAGGTGGATTGGCCATGATAAATTGCCCTTAGTGTCCAAAATTGCCCTTAGTGTTGGGTGGGGTTACTGGGTTATGGGGATAGGTTGGAGGTGTGGACCTTGGGTAGGGTGCTCGTTCCAAGAGCCGGTGCAGACCCGATGGGCCGAATGGCCTCCTTCTGCACTGTAAATTCTATGAAATCTATGAAACCGGCCCACAGCAGATGCTATCTCCCTGGCCCTATCAACATTAGAACACCTCGACAACAAGGACACCTACGTAAGACTGTTGTTCATAGACTACAGCTCTGCCTTCAGCACCATTATCCCGACGAAACTTATAACCAAACTCTGCAATCTTGGACTTGACCCCTACCTGTTCAGTTGGATCCTTGACTTCCTCACCCACAGACTGCAATCTGTCAAGATACGCAACAGCACCTTCTCCACAATAGTCCTCAACACCGGGGCCCCGCAAGAATGTGTACTCAGTCCTCTACTGTTCTCCCTATACACACATGACTGTGTGGCAAGATTTAACTCCAACTCAATCTATAAGTTTGCGGATGAAAAGACTGTGGTAGGTTGTATCTCAAACAATGACGAATCAGATTACAGAAGGGAGATAGATCACTTGGTTGCATGGTGTACTGAAAACAATTCTCAATGTTGGAAAGACCAAGGAACTGATCATCGACTTCAGGAAGCGTAGCACAACACACACCCCTGCCTGCATCAATGGTTCCGAAGGGGAGATGGTCGATAGCTTTAAGTTCCTGGGGGTCACCATCACCAACAGTTTGTCCTAGTCCACTCATGTTGATGCAACAGTCAAGAAAGCCCAACAACGTCTCTACTTCTAGGGGCTGGTTTAGCACACTTGGCTAAATCGCTGGCTTTTAAAACAGACCAAGGCAGGCCAGCAGCACGGTTCAATTCCCGTACCAGCATCCCCAAACAGTTGCCGGAATGTGGCGACTAGGGGCAACTGCTCGGCCCAAGATTGCAAGAAACTACAGAGTGTGGCGAACTCAGCCCAACACATCACACAAGCTTGCCACCCTCACATTGATTCTGTATACACTTCCCGCTGCCTCAGGAAGGCAGACAGCATTATCAGAGACTCCTCCCACCCAGGCTTTGCCTTCTTGTAGACCCTTCCATCAGAAGGTACAGAAGACCCGCACATCCAGACATAGGAACAGCTTCTTCCCCACAGCTACTGGACTCCTCAACGACTCTCTCTCAGACTGATCTGTTCCCTGTAAGAACACTATTCATGACACCCTATGCTGTTCTTGCTCATGTATTTGCTTTGTTTGGAGCCTTGTTCCACACTGTAACCAATCACTGTTTGGCGATGTACCATTTGTCAAGGTGCTCTGTTGATTATTCTTTTTTTGTCTACTATGTACGAACTGTGTACGTTCCCTTGGCTGCAGAAAAATACTTTTCACTATACTTCGGTACATGTGACAAATCAAATCAAAATCAACTGGCAAATGCCTTTATTCTCTCGTCCAATCCATACATTATTTTAATTTTCACGTGCAGTCGGAATAGGTTCCTTCAGAATTTAACACTTTTTGTCTATTAAGAAGCAGTAGCAAAATGCTAAACATGGTACCAATGTCCCATGGCTTCTTGGATTTAATGCAAAAATACGTGGCTTATTGTAAAGTTACAAACTTTGGTCGACACTTTTGCTTTGAGCTCAGTTATGTAATACTTTGCAGATCTCAGTGAGGATTTCTGATACCTGTAATCTGTCCATGTTGCGATTGACCATAAGTGACCAATTTGCCTAAAGAAGCCCTATTGAAATCGGTTGTGCTCTCAGCAGCTTGGAAAAGCAAGGAAGACTTGAGTTTATGCAGTAGTGCCTTTAATGGCCTCGCACTGTCCCAAAGCCCTTTGCAGCCATTTAAATACTTGTGAAGTGTAGTCACTATTGTCATATAGGAAATGTGGCAGCCAATTAGCAGACAGACCCGCGCAAAGAACAATGTTAGACCAACTGGATAATCTATTTTGTTGATGTTGTTAGATGATAAATATTGGAAAAGGCCAATGATAGCACCCCTGCTCTTTGAAGTAAATGTAAATTACATCTACCTAAGAGGACCTCGGCTTAATGTCTCACCTAAATGCGGCATCTCTGATGCTGCAGCATTCCTTTAGTGCTGTGCTGAAGTGCCAGCCTAGATTTTGTGCTCAAGTCTTCAGAGACGGTTTTAAAAGTGCAACCTTCTTATTCAGTGACAAGAATGTGACTACTCAGCTACTGCTGACAAGAACTGTAAGAACGCTATGCTTAGGAAACATCACTGCTGCACATTTGTGATATTGAAACCCATCTGACAAGGTGGCTTATGACCACTTCCAGAGACAGCATAAATGTCGCTGTAGAAGGCAACTGATTGTCATTGTTTCTCTTTGACAAGATTAATCTGTCGATTACTTGTGGGCTGGATACATTTGCCAAACTCTAGGTATGGCAGAAATGCTTGAAGACCATGACTTAAGGGAATTGAGCAAACTTGATATTTTAGCGGACAAAGTGATAACCGGTACAGACCAAAATTTCAAGGTTTGATGAACAATTTGCTGAGTTAGCAAGGATTAGCTGAGGAAAGGTTTGGGGTTCTACAGTAACCCCCTGTATCCAGTGTCTTTTTATGGGAAGAATTAGCTTGGATTCTTTCGGATCTTATCCAGCAATCTTTGCCATAATGTGTGAATGTTGGTTCAAAAGAAGATTGAACTCCGCACGAAAAATCTTCATGAAGGAATAATCATTTGGTAATTATCGAGGCTTACAATGGGAGAAAGGCTACTTTGACAAAGAAGAATTGCAATTCCATATGGCCTTTCACTCCACAGGATACTCCAACGCTCTTTACATCCTGTGAAGTATATTTTGAGTATAGACAATGTTGGAAACACACAGTCAATTTGAGCTCAGCAAGCTCCCAGAAAGAGGACTGTGATAATGACCATGAAAATTTGCTTTCGAGATTTATATTTTGCGAGAAAAAATTGGTCTGAATATTCAGTTCTCTTCTTCGAAGTAGTGCCATGGGATCTCTCATGTCTACCTGAGGGTTGGAAATTTAATATCTCAGCCTAAAGATGGAACCTCCAGATATTGCACCACTTTGGAGTACTACACTGGAGTGCCAGCCTTGATCTTTGTACTCAAATCTTGGAGTGGGACTTGAACCCGCAACATTCTGACTAGGCGGCAACTGAGCCTCAGTTGATACATAAGAGATGGATTTTTCCACCAGCTTGCTGCGTGTTTTTCGGCAGTGGAGGCAGCCCGCCCACGGTATCTACAAGTCCCGCCATTGCCAACAGGATTTCCCATTGACAGCACCCCACGCCTCTTGTCGTCAAGAAACCCGTGCACCACCGTGGGACCAGAATTTCCCACCGGCGTAAACAGCCGGTAAATCCCACCCATACTTACTGCATGGTGCCTGGCAGCCTTTGAACCATACTCTGTTAAGCATCAATATCTTGAAGAGCAATTTGGAAAGAAAGAAAACCTAGCATCAAGCCCCCCCCCCCCCAAGAAAGATATTTTCTGTTTTCTTTTTCTTTTCATTGGTATATTTATTCATTTTTTCTTCGTTGTTTTTTGTTTTTTGAAATTGGAGTTGTTGAAGTTAACGGAAGGTTTAAGACATGGCAGGAGATCTCAGACCCGTGTCATGCTCCTCGTGTGCGATGTGGGAGCTGAGGGACATGTCCACTGTCCCTGGCTCCTTCACGTGCAAGATGTGTGTCCAGTTGGAGCTCCTGTTAGACCGCTTGACGGCTCTGGAGCTGCGGATGGACTCACTTTTGAGCGTCCACGATGCTGAGGACTTCATGGATAGCACGTTTAGCGAGTTGGTCACACCGCAGGTGAAAGGTACTGAGGTAGATAGAAAATGGGTGACCAAAAGACAGAACAAGTGTAGGAAGGCAGTGCAGGTGTCCCCTGCGGTCATCTCCCTGCAAAACAGACATACCGCTTTGGATACTGTTGAGGGAGATGGCTCACCGGGGAAGGCAGCAGCAGCCAGGTTCATGGCACCGTGGCTGGCTCTGCTGCGCAGCTGGGCAGGAAGAAGAATTGCAGGGCGAGAGTGATAGGGGACACAATCGTAAGGGGAATAGACAGGCGGTTCTGCGGACGCAATCGAGACTCCAGGATGGTATGTTGCCTTCCTGGTGCAAGGGTAAAAGTTGTCTCGGAGCGGCTGCAGGACATTCTGGGGGGGGGGGGGGGAATAGCCAGCTGTCGTGGTGCACATAAGCACCAACGATATAGGTAAAAAATGGGACGAGGCCCTACAAGCTGAATTCAGGGAGTTAGAAGTTAAACTAAAAAGTAGGACCTCAAAGGTAGTAATCTCAGGATTGCTACCAGTGCCACGAGCTATTCAGAGTAGAAATGTCAGGATAGATAGGATGAATGCGTGGCTCGAGAGATGGTGCAAGAGGGAGGGATTCAAATTCCTGGGGCATTGGAACCGGTTCTGGGAGAGGTGGGACCAGTACAACCCAGACGGCCTGCACCTGGGCAGGACTGGAACCGATGTCCTGGGGGGGGTGTTTGCTGGAGCTGTTGGGGAGAGTTTAAACTAATGTGGCAGGGGGATGGGGACCGATGCAGGAAGTTGGAAGGTAGTAAAACAGGGATAGAAACAAAAGGCAGTAAGGGGGAAAGTGTAAGGCAGAGAAACCATAGTCAAAAATCAAAAAGGGTGACAGTACAAGGTACAGTGACTGAGGGGAGTTCAGTGAATAGGACCAGTAATACTAAAAGGAATAAAACGGGAGGTAAAACTAATGGTAAGCGACGCGGCAGGTTGTTACATGAAGATAAGGGTTCAACGACAAGGAAAATTAGGAGAAAAGTTAAGAGGAAATATAAATTTAGGAGAGGTTACTGATCGAGGTGTTAAGATTCAGAACCGAGGTTAAAAAAAAGCCAACATAAGTGTACTTTACCCGAATGCTTGTAGTATTCGGAATAAGGTAAATGAGTTGATGGCGCAAATCATCGTGAATGACTATGATTTAGTGGCCATTACTGAAACATGGTTAAAGGATGGTCACGACTGGAAGTTAAATATCCAAGGGTATCAAACTATTCGGAAGGAAAGAGTGGATGGTAAGGGAGGTGGTGTACATTTGTTATTTAAGGATGACATCCGGGCAATAGTAAGGGATGACATTGGTGCTATGGAGGATAAGGTTGAATCCATTTGGGTGGAAATCAGGAATAGTAAGGCGAAAAAGTCACTGATAGGAGTAGTCTATAGGCCACCAAATAGTAACATTATGGTGGGGCAGGCAATAACCAAAGAAATAACGGATGCATGTAGAAATGATACAGCAGTTATCATGGGGGATTTTAATCTACATGTCGATTGGTTTAACCAGGTCGGTCAAGGCAGCCTTGAGGAGGAGTTTATAGAATGTATCCGCGATAGTTTCCCAGAACAGTATGTAATGGAACCTACGAGGGAACAAGCGGTCCTAGATCTGGTCCTGTGTAATGAGACAGGATTGATTCATGATCTCATAGTTAGGGATTCGCTCGGAAGGAGCGATCACAATATGGTGGAATTTAAAATACAGATGGAGGGTGAGAAGGTAAAATCAAACACGAGTGTTTTGTGCTTAAACAAAAGAGATTACAATGGGATGAGAGAAGAACTAGCTAAGGTAGACTGAGAGCAAAGCCTTTATGGTGAAACAGTGGAGAACCTTCCAAGCGATTTTTCACAGTGCGCAGCAAAGTTTTATACCAACAAAAACGAAGGACGGTAGAAAGAGGGAAAATCGACCGTGGATATCCAAGGAAATAAGGGAGAGTATCAAGTTGAAGGAAAAAGCATACAAAGTAGCAAAGTTTAGTGGGAGACCAGAGGACTGGGAAATCGTTAGGGAGCAACAGAAAGCTGCTGAAGAAGCTATAAAGAAGAGTAAGATAGATTATGAGAGTAAACTTGCTCAGAATATGAAAACAGATAGTAAAAGTTTCTACAAATATATAAAACAAAAAAGAGTGGCTAAAGTAAATATTGGTCCTTTAGAGGATGAGAAGGGAGATTTAACAATGGGAGATGAGGAAATGGCTGAGGAACTGAACAGGTTTTTTGGGTTGGTCTTCACAGTGGAAGACACAAATAACATGCCAGTGACTGATGGAAACGAGGCTATGACAGGTGAGGACCTTGAGATGATTGTTATCACTAAGGAGGTAGTGATGGGCAAGCTAATGGGGCTAAAGGTAGACAAGTCTCCTGGCCCTGATGGAATGCATCCCAGAGTGCTAAAAGAGATGGCTAAGGAAATTGCAAATGGACTAGTGATAATTTACCAAAATTCACTAGACTCTGGGGTGGTCCTGGCGGATTGGAAATTAGCAAACGTGACAGCACTGTTTAAAAAAGGAGGTAGGCAGAAATCGGGTAATTATAGACCAGTGTGCATAACTTCGATAGTAGGGAAGATGCTGGAATCTATCATCAAGGAAGAAATAGCGAGGCATCTGGATGGAAATTGTCTCATTGGGCAGACGCAGCATGGGTTCATAAAGGGCAGGTCGTGCCTTACTAATTTAGTGGAATTATTTGAGGACATTACCAGAGCGGTAGATAACGGGGAGCCAGTGGATGTGGTATATCTGGATTTCAAGAAAGCCTTTGACAATGTACCACACAAAAGGTTGCTGAATAAGATAAAGATGCATGGCATTAAGGGGAAAGTAGTAGCATGGATAGAGAATTGGTTAATTAATAGAAAGCAAAGAGTGGGGATTAATGGGTGTTTCTCTGGTTGGCAATCAGTAGCTAGTGGTGTCCCTCAGGGATCAGTGTTGGGCCCACAATTGTTCACAATTTACATAGATGATTTGGATTTGGGGACCAAGGGCAATGTGTCCAAGTTTGCAGACGACACTAAGATGAGTGGTAAAGCAAAAAGTGCAGAGGATACTGGAAGACTGCAGAGGGATTTGGATAGGCTAAGTGAATGGGCTAGGGTCTGGCAGATGGAATACAATGTTGACAAATGTGAGGTTATCCATTTAGGTAGGAATAACAGCAAAAGGGATTATTATTTAAATGATAAAATATTAAAACATGCTGCTGTGCAGAGAGACCTGGGTGTGCTAGTGCATGAGTCACAAAAAGTTGGTTTACAGGTGGAACAGATCATTAAGAAGGCAAATAGAATTTTGTCCTTCATTGCTAGAGGGTTGGAGTTTAAGACTAGGGAGGTTATGCTGCAATTGTATGAGGTGTTAGTGAGACCACACCTGGAGTATTGTGTTCAGTTTTGGCCTCCTTACTTGAGAAAGGACGTACTGGCACTGGATGGTGTGCAGAGGAGATTCACTAGGTTAATCCCAGAGCTGAAGGGGTTGGATTACGAGGAGAGGTTGAGTAGACTGGGACTGTACTCGTTGGAATTTAGAAGGATGAGGGGGGATCTTATAGAAACATATAAAATTATGATGGGAATAGATAGGATAGATGCGGGCAGGTTGTTTCCACTGGCGGGTGAAGGCAGAACTAGGGGGCAGAGCCTCAAAATAAGGGGAAGTAGATCTGGGACTGAATTTAGGAGGAACTTCTTCACCCAAAGGGTTGTGAATCTATGGAATTCTTTGCCCAGTGAAGCAGTAGAGGCTCCTTCATTAAATATTTTTAAGATAAAGATAGATAGTTTTTTGAAGAATAAAGGGATTAAGGGTTATGGTGTTTGGGCCGGAAAGTGGAGCTGAGTCCATAAAAGATCAGCCATGATCTCATTGAATGGCGGAGCAGGCTCGAGGGGCCAAATGTCCTACTCCTGCTCCTAGTTCTTATGTTCTTATTTTCTTACGTGCAGTTGTTTCTCCTATTCACTTGATGCCATTGAATCTCCCTGCAAGATAATCATTATCTTGATTTAGTTCAGCTTGGGGCTGGTTTAGCACAGGGCTAAATCGCTGGCTTTGAAAGCAGACCAAGACAGGCCAGCAGCACGGTTCAATTCCCGTACCAGCCTCCCCGAACACGCGCCGGAATGTGGCAACTAGGGGCTTTTCACAGTAACTTCATTTGAAGCCTACTTGTGACAATAAGCGATTTTCATTTCATTGATTCGATAGTCACAGAAAAAACCTGTATAAGCCTACTTAGTGCAGCATTTTATTTGTTCTATTTTTGATTTGAAATGCCAGCATTTCTAAATGACTTCTCTCCGGAACCCTTCAGATGCATTTAATAAATTGCATTATGATGACTATTGATCCACATTGTGTCATTTTGGCCAGCGTGTGGCCCCACAGACATTAATGAGATGATTGGCTCCCAGGAAGCCATGAGGATGATTTCTGGCACATTGAGACCAACACAATGGCTTCCTCTGCTGGCACTGATTTAACCTCCTAATATCTGACCAGAAGGCATGCTGTTTAAAAAAACACTACCGGTTGCCAGTGAATGAAGCACTCCCATTGACACAAGACTTCAAAAAGAAACCTGCACATTCGTCTGAAATGCACCAGCCTCTACTGGAAAACACCACACACTAAAAACTGACAATAGCCACACCTATTAGCCTAATAGCTACCTAATAGCCACAACAGCCACACAGGGGCTGGTTTAGCACACTGGGCTAAATCGCTGGCTTTTAAAGCAGACCAAGGCAGGCCAGCAGCACGGTTCAATTCCCGTACAAGCCTCCTCGAACAGGCGCCGGAATGTGGCGACTAGGGGCTTTTCACAGTAACTTCATTTGAAGCCTACTTGTGACAATAAGCGATTTTCATTTTTCATCTGTCAATGGTGTGCCTGTTCGCTGACTCCAAATATCCCCAAGTGCAACTTGGCAACTGACCCAAATGTAAACCCCTTGTCGATCGTCCAAGGAAGATATGGCCACTTGTTCCAAAAGTGAAACAGCTCAAATTGTAACTGTGGCCATCCAAATCGGGCCATATCCCCTGTGAGTTCAATTCCTGGCGACATCACCATTCACACTGCAAATGGATTGCTAACCTTGACATCAAACTATGACTGCTTACCCAGCGTACAAATAGAAAATAAAATAAAATGATGAGTTGATGTTTCTTTTTTTACTGGAGTTGGTTAAGTTGGTTTGGAGGAAGTTGTTGAGACCCCAGTTTAATGTGCTACCCAAAGGATGGCATCTCTCAATACAGAAATCCCTCAGTGGTGCCCTGAGATTTCAGCCTGGAATATGTACTCAAGATTGGGTTTGCGTCTACAAACATTTCAACTGAGCTCACAGTAATATCCAACTCTGATACCGTTCCATAATCATTACTTTGTTACTGATAATGTTTGTATCCTAACAAAAATGGAAATAGCTCAATATTAATGCTTGTTCATACACACATGAATGAAATTTATATTGGTTGATGTCTGACATAAATATTTAAAAAACTATAACTTAAAGACAAATTGCTCAGAGCAAGTTAGATATTTGTAGTCCAGTGCACCTGTTCCTATAGTTAGCAAGTTAATGAGATTTTGGTTTGGTACAAATTATAGTCATCATAAATGACAAAAAATGTGGTTCTGCCTGATATTGGGCCCCGTAGGGACCAATGACTCTGGTATCAATGATGAAAGAAGATTGGATGATAGTTCCTCAGCTGTTACTGGTGAATTATTGTATCACATTGGGAAGCCTCATAACAACAGTATGTAAATGAATTGAGGAAACTACATGCCAGGAGCTTCAGTTCATTTTAAACTCCAGCTTATTGGCCTCATCAGTGAGATTAATGTTACGTACGACTGCACGTGTGTAGCCATACTGTGAATTTCCATGTTCTGCAAAAATTGGAAAATATTCCCATCAAGTGGCGATGTATAGAAAGGAATATTGTGGAGGTGGAACAACCGAGAGGTTGAGGAAGTCTCAAAGTATGCAGAACAAGAAAAACCTCCAATGACCTTACGAACCCTGTTGCATTTGAAGTATTTTATTCCCATTGGTAGTATTTCAATTTGCAAGTTAGCCTTCACCTTTACAATGTGAACGGATATTTTCCCCATCAATGAGAAACTAATAGAAGGTGTCATCAAAAGTGCTATCTAGTAGAACATCATTGGCAGCAACCTGTTCAGTTTAGGCTCAACCCGACTCCAGACCTCATTTGATCCAAACGTGGACAAATAATTGAATTCCAGGTGAGGTGAGTGCAATTGCCCTTAACATCAAGGGAGTATTTGATCAAGTGTGGCATCAAGGAGTCCTAGCAAAATTAAAATTGATGGGAATTAAAGGGGAAACTCTCCACTGGTTATAGTCCAAGCACAAAGGAGATGTGATTATTGTTCAGTCCATTGTCAAAATCCTGGAATTCCCTCCTTAACAGCAGTATGTGTGAACCTACACCACATGGGCTGCAGTGGTCCAAGAAGGGAACTCGCCATCGTTTTCTCAAGGACAGTTAGAGATAGCAATAAATGCTGACCTAGCAAGCGACATGCATATCCTATGCACAAATAGGATAAGGTAATTTCCTGGTGTCAAAGTATACTTGGTTCATGTAGAGTGAGTGTATGTTGCAAGCAAATGGGGAATATGATTTCCACATGATTTGCTTTTTTAAAAAAAAGGTAATAATTGCCTTGCTTGGGCATTCAGTCTTTTTCGACTGGAAAACTCCAGTAAGAATAAGCTTTTATTTTGCTGCATCTGTTCTTACCAGGAACACAGGAAACAAAAATCACTTTTCATCCCCTTACAGCAAGTAGCATAGACAACTTTCTGAAACACTACCATCAGAATGTTTATATATATATATATATATATATTTTTTAAATTTCCAATTAAGGGACAATTTAGCATGGCCAATCCACCTCGCTTGTACATCTTTTGGGTTGTGGGGGCGAAACCCATGCAAACACGGGGAGAATGTGCAAACTCCACACGGACAGTGACCCAGAGCCGGGATTCAACCTGGGGCCTCGGCGTCGTGAGGCCGCAGTGCTAACCCACTGCGCCACCGTGCTGCCTCAGAATGTTTATATTAAAGGAAACATTTATTATTACTGCACCTTAAAATTCCATACTTCAGGAATTAGTTTCTTTAAGCTATTCGTTGGATCTTGTTCAAAATTCAAGAAATGTTTTAGAAGATTTTTTCAATATATTGACATTTGTGATAAAATAATGAATGGAATGAATAAGTTTGTTCATACATATCTTGTTCACGGTACAAAGGAAACAATTGATCTATCTGGAAATTTGGACCCAGAATGGCTTCTAATCTGTTATGGTGATTATGAAAGTTCCATGCCTCAGAATTGGTTCTGGATCCAGATCAGAGACTTATCCGAGTGTGAATGGGCGTGGAGAAAATCAGTGCACAGACTTGATCAATTCATATGCGCCAGGAAGTGGCTATCTCATTCTGTACAGCCACGAGTACTATGTTTGATCTCAGTCTTGTGTGATCTTTAAATGTTTTTTTTTGTTTTGTCTCTATTCTGAAAACATTTTGTAAAAGAATAACCTCTCTCAGTAAAATGTCGTGCATTGTTTTATCTTCATAGAATTTACAGTGCAGAAGGAGGCCATTCGGCCCATCGTGTCTGCACCGGCTCTTGGAAAGAGCACCCTACCCAAGGTCAGCACCTCCACCCTATCCCCATAACCCAGTAACCTCACCCAACGCTAAGGACAATTTTGGACACTAAGGGTAATTTATCATGGCCAATCCACCTAACCTGCACATCTTTTTTTGGACTGTGGGAGGAAACTGGAGCACCCGGAGGAAACCCACGCACACACGGGGAGGATGTGCAGACTCCGCACAGACAGTGACCCAAGGCGGAATCGAACCTGGGACCCTGGAGCTGTGAAGCAATTGTGCTATCCACAATGCTGCCGTGCTGCCCTAGCCACCAACCCACAGGAAGGAAGGGCCACATGGTCTTGAAGCCACATGTTCCACATAACATCGTTAGAACCCCGGTCCAGCATTATCATGCATCCATAGATTTTTGAATAGACAACATTATTTTCAACAGTGTCAGCTGGAAAAAATGTAATATAAACTACTCAACTGCTTCACTTGCATTCTCCTGCTTTACTTCATCTAAAATTGGTTGGACATTCGCAGTCTCTGTATTCTGGGCATAATATTTTTCTGAGAAGTTGTGTTGATGCAATCCAATAATGGTGTTCAGGGTAGTAATTAATGCCATGCTATCTGCAAATATAGGGCAAAATACTCCGTTATCGGCGCAAAGTCCGATCGGCGCCAAAAACGGCGCAAATCCGACTTTCATCACGCCGCCCAAAACGTCTCAAAGTCTCCGGCCCGGAATGGGCTAGCAGCGACGTGACGGGATCCGCGCTTGCTCACGTGCTTCACGCGTGCGGCGTCATACACGCCACACGGCGTGACGGCTCATCAGGACGCGCTGAGGAACACCCGACCGGAACACCCGACCGGAACACCCGACCGGATGGCCGCCCGCCGCTCAGCCCCGAGGTTCCAGTCACGGGATGTGGAGGCATTCCTGGAAGCAGTGGAGCAGAGGAGAGAGGCCCTGTATCCCGGACACGGCCGCAGAGTTGCCCCACGCCACAGCCGGCGTCTGTGGAGGGAGGTGGCAGAGGCCGTCACCGCTGTGGCCCTGACACCACGGATAGGCACCCAGTGCCACAAGAAGGTGAACGACCTCGTCAGAGCAGCCAGGGTGAGCCTCCCCACCCCGCCCTATATCCATACCCCCCATATCCCCCTCCCCCATATCCCCCCTCCCCCATATCCCCCCTCCCCCATATCCCCCCTCCCCCATATCCCCCCTCCCCCATATCCCCCTCCCCCATATCCCCCCTCCCCCATATCCCCCCTCCCCCATATCCCCCCTCCCCCATATCCCCCTCCCCCATATCCCACCCACCCCATATCCCCATCCCCCATATCCCACCCTCCCCCATATCCCCCTCCCCATATCCCCCCTCTCCCATATCCCCCCTCCCCCATAACCCCCTCCCCATATCCCCCCTCGCCAATATCCCCCCTCCCCATATCACACCCTCCCTCATATCCCCCACATCCCCCATATCCCACCTCCCGCATATCCTACCCTCCCCCATATCTCTCATTCCCCATACCCCACCCTCCACCATATCCCCCTCCCCATATCCCCACTCCCCTTTTCCCCGCTCCCCCATATCCCCTTCCCCATATCCCCCCTCCCCCATATCCCCGTCCCCCATATCCCCGTCCCCCATATCCCCGTCCCCCATATCCCACCCTCCCCCATATCCCACCCTCCCCATATCCCACCCTCCCCCATATCCCACCCTCCCCCATATCCCCCCCTCCCCCATATCCGCCTTCCCCCATTTCCCCAAGTGAATCCAGCCCTAACCTTAACCTCTGCAATACACGCGCAACCGATGGCGTGCATTCATATAACTGTCTAACACTGTTGCCTTTTACCCCTGCCACCCCCCCCCCCCTCACAGGAGAAACGCGCACACAACACCAGGGAGCATGTGAGGACTGGAGGAGGCCCCACTGATGAGAGGCCACTGACCAAACACGAGGAAAGGGCCCTGGAACTGGCTGGCGGACCTGAGGACCTGGACGTTGCTGATGCAGAGGTCGGGGGCGTGCTAGCAAGTGAGCCACCGACAGCCCGTCCCCATATCCCCCCCTCCCCTATATCCCCCTCCCCCATATCACCTGATCACTGCCTGCGTGTCTAACCATGCATGCTTCATTGTGTATCGCAGGAGCAAACGTCGAGGCACCCATCCCCACAGATGCAGACCGCCCGCATGATGCCCCTCGGAGGTCACGGGAGACAGAGAGACCTGGACCGTCCGGCATGCGACGCCCGCAGAATGTCCCTTGGAGACCACTGGAGACGGAGAGACCTGGAGCAACAGGGAGACGATGCCCCCGTCTCGTGCAGGTGCGACGACGCAGGTGTGTGCCACCCAGCGACGAGAGGGGCAGCCACAGGCCCCCGTCACAGCCGAGCCAGGACACCACTCCCCAGGACACCACTACCCAGGACACCACTACCCAGGACACCCCTACCCGGGACAGCACTACCCAGGAAAACGAAATACCGGACAGTGACACAGAGTGGATGGGTGGAGACGAACCCCCACCCCAAAGTGCCATGGACTCAGAGTGGGACAAAGAGCACGACACAACGCCACTGCTGTCACCAACACCGTCCACCATCGCAGAAACACTCACCTCGGTTGGGCACTTTAGTGATGAGGCGTCTGGGACACTCATTGGTGCGCACAACACAGCCGTCCCGGTACAGCAGGTGGAGGTAGGAGCAGCAGAGGGGCCGGGCGGTCGGAGGGCAGCCCAGCCCAAGCGAACATCTGCCGCCCAGATGGATCCCGGGTTCCTGGAGTTACCACACCCACCCATAGATCCCATGCAACCACCGAACCGGAGATGAGCGAAGAGGGTGACGGCCGGCTTGCGGCGGCTGCAGTCGCAGGTGGAGGAGTCCACCCGCGTCCAGGAGCTGGGAGTGGTGCCGGTCATGCGTGCCACCCAGGCCGACACCGCACGGGTGGCGTCCGCGGTGGAGGCAATTGGTGCGACGGTGTCAGACATGGGGAACGGTTTGCGAGGCCAGGGGCTTTCCGTGCAGGCGGCGTCTGTGGCCCAGGACATGGCTGCCCTCTCACAGGAGGCCATGAGCCAGTGCCAGCGCCAGATGGCAGAGGCGCTCAACGCCATGGCCCAGTCTCAGCAGTCCATAGCCCAGTCTCTGCAGGCCATGGCCCAGTCTCGGCAGGCCATGGCCCAGTCTCGGCAGGCCATGGCCCAGTCTCTGCAGGCCATCGCTGAGGGCATCGGCGCCAGTGGCCATGTGCGAGCCGGCGTCGCACTGTCACAGACAGGGTTTGCCAATCCCCTGAGCTCCTTGGCTGCAAACCTGCAGACCCCTGTCGATACCAGCACGGGGCTCCAGGACTGGCAGCGCCAGATGTTGGGGGGGCGTCGGATGGCCAGTCCGTTCGGATCCCCCACCTATGTAGAGGCCTGGGGGCCATCGGGCACCCCGAGGGAGAAGGAGGTGCTGTGGTCCGTCCCGGGTCCCCCTGTAGGGGAGGTCCCGGAACACCGCGACACCTCAGACCCCCCCCCTCCGTCCCAGGTGCATCGGATGGGCAACGAGCAGGACAGGGTGGCAGCTCGCCATCCCAGTCGCCCGGGCCGCAGCCTGGCCCATCTATGCCAGGACGCCCCAGGAAACGGCCGCCAAAGGGATCCCGTGTCAGAGGGCAGGAATCACAGGAGTCCACCTCCAGTTCTGCTGTGCCATTTGGGGAACCACGTAGACGTAGTCAAAGGGCCCGTAAGGCCAAACAATTAGACACTGAGTAAGTTGGCACGGGTGCAGGGCACAGATGGGTTTTAGGGGCTAGGGCACGTGCATGAACTTGTTTGGTTATTAAAGTCAATGTTACACCGACAGAAGTTGCCTTTGTGCTCTGTCCAAAGCGTGCGGGGGTGTCATGTACGTTGAGCGCAAGTGTGTGTGTGTGAGGGGTGGTCTTACCTCAGCCCCAGGTGAGTCTGCCCCCTTCCCCCTGGGCCGCCATCAACATCCCCCCGGGCAGAGGACGGGACCGTGCGCTGCAGTGTCACAGCCGCATGCAGAGATGGTCCGGGTGGATGGTGGTACTGTGGCCATGGGTCAGACATAGTCCAACAATGTGGAGCCAGGAGCTCATCGCAGGGCAGGTTGTCATCATCCTCCATGGCCTGCAATAGACACGCGTCCACCGACAACTGTGTGAGCACGGCCGTTGTGCCGCAGGTGGATTCGCAATGGGGGGGGGGTGGTGTGCATGCGGGTGGGGTGGGTGGGGTTAGGGTGAGGGGTGAGTGTGCTGGGTGGGTGGATGGATGGGGGTGTGGGTGGTCGGCTGTTGCCATGGTGTGCGGTCTGTGGCCATACTACCCGATTCCCACGCCGATCTAGTCAGTGAAGCGGGCGTCTATCAGCCTGTCCCGTGCCCGCTGGGCCAGCCGGTAACGGTGGACAGCCACCCGCCTGTGTCGAGCCCACCATTGCCCCCATCCCCCTCATCTGGGGAGGACTGCGCCTCTTCCTGCTGCCCCTCCACTCCGCCCTCCTCTGCCTGCGGCACATCGCCCCTCTGCTGGGCTATATTGTGCAGGATGCGGCCGACCCTATCTAACCGATACTGGAGGGCGCCCCCAGAGCGGTCCAGGCGCCTGAAACGCATCTTCAGCACGCCAAAGCACCTCTCTATCACTCCCCTTGTCGCTACATGGGCATCATTGTAGCGGTTCTCCGCCTCATTGCGTGGCCTCCGTAGAGGCGTCATCAGCCACGATTGCAATGGGTAGCCCCTGTCGCCCAGCAACCAGCCCCTCAGCCGGGGTTGGTGTCCCTCGTACATGCCGGTGATGGATGACCGCGACAACACGTATGAGTCGTGTACACTGCCCGGGTAACGGGCGCAGACGTGCAGGATCATCATGCGGTGGTCGCAGACCACCTGTATGTTCATCGAATAGGTCCCCTTCCTATTGGTGAACACGGCTCTGTTATCTGCAGGTGGCCGCACGGCGACGTGCATCCCATCAATCGCGCCCTGGACCATGGGGAACCCGGCCACGGCAGAGAAGCCCACGGCCCGGGCATCTTGGCTGGCCGGGTCCACAGGGAAACGGATGTAGCGGTGCGCCATGGCATATAGGGCATCTGTCACTGCCCCGATGCACCGATGTCTGCGATATGCCGGACAGGTCCCCACTCGGTGCCTGGAATTACCCCGTTGCATAAAAGTTCAGGGCCACCGTAACCTTGACGGACATGGGGAGAGGGTGTCCCCCGCCAGTGCCACGCGGTGACAGGTGTGCCAGCAGGTGGCAGATGTGTGCCACGGTTTCCCGCCTCATCCGGAGTCTCCTCCTGCATTCCCGGTCCGTGCGGTCCTGGTATGACTGCCGGGGCAGGTACACACGGGGCGCCCTCGGGTGCCTCCGTTGCCGTGGGGCCGCGACGTCCTCCTCCCCCTCCTCGTCCTGTCGGTCAGGTGTCCCTCCAGCCTGGGTGGCTGCCACCTGCCCCTCTGCGGCAGCCTGCGCCGCCTCTCTGGCACGCTCCTCCTCCTCCTCCTCATCCAGGGCAACTTAGACATTAGCGGCTGCCGCCACGGCGGCCAACATCGCTGGCTGATCGGAAAAGATGACGGCCTGGTTGCGGGGGGGGGGGGGGTGGGGGACAACAACGACATGTCGTCATTGCCCATACCCCATCCTCCCCCCAGCCAGGTGGCATGGACCGCATGGGTCCAACTGTTGGAGCCTGGCACCTGGCCAGGTGGACCAACTCACTTGCCCTCGCACCCCCCCTCCCCGGCACGGACCCCCCCATCACCCTCCCCGGCACGGACCCCCCCATCACCCTCCCCGGCACGGACCCCCCCATCACTCTCCCCGGCACGGACCCCCCCATCACTCTCCCCGGCACGGACCCCCCCATCACCCTCCCCGGCACGGACCCCCCCATCAACCTCCCCGGCACGGACCACATCCTCCTCCCCGGCACGGACCCCATCCTCCTCCTCGGCACGGACCCCATCCTCTCCGGCACGAACCCATCCCCCTCCCCGGCACGGACACCCCCATCCCCCTCCCCGGCACGGACCCCCCCCCCCCATCCCTCTCCTCGGCACGGACCCCCCTACCCCCTCCCCGGCACGGACCCATCCCCCGGCACGGACCCATCCCCCTCCCCGGCACGGACCCATCCCCCTCCCCGGCACGGACCACCCCATCCTCCTTCCCGGCACGGACCACATCCTCCTCCCCGGCACGGACCCCCCCCCATCCTCCTCCCCGGCACGGACCCCATTCTCCCATCCCCCTCCCCGGCACGGACCCCCCCCCATCCCCCTCCCCGGCACGGATCCCGCCCATCCCCCTCCCCGGCACAGACACCCCCCATCCCCCTCCCCGGCACGGACCCCCCCCCCCCCATCCACTTCCCCGGCACGGACCCCCCCCCCATCCTCTTCCCCGGCACGGACCCCATCCCCCTCCCCAGCACGGACCCATCCCCCTCCCCGGCACGGACCCCCCCATCCCCCTCCCCGGCATGGACCCCCTCATCCCCTTCCCCGGCACGGACCCCCACCCCATCCCCCTCCCCGGCACGGACAGCCCCATCCCCCTCCCCGGCACGGACCCCACCCATCCCTCTCCTCGGCACGGACCCCCCTACCCCCTCCCCGGCACGGACCCATCACCCGGCACGGACCCCCCCCCCCCCCCCCATCCCCCTCCCCGGCACGGACCCACCCCCCTCCCCGGCACGGACCACCCCATCCTCCTTCCCGGCACGGACCACATCCTCCTCCCCGGCACGGACCCCCCCGCATCCTCCTCCCCGGCACGGACCCCATTCTCCCATCCCCCTCCCTGGCACGGACCCCCCCATCCCCCTCCCCGGCACGGATCCCCCCCATCCCACTCCCCGGCACAGACACCCCCCATCCCCCTCCCCGGCACGGACCCCCCCCCCATCCACTTCCCCGGCACGGACCCCCCCCCCCCATCCTCTTCCCCGGCACGGACCCCATTCCCCCATCCCCCTCCCCGGCATGGACCTCCCCCTTCCCCGGCACGGAGCCCCCCCCCCCCCATCCTCCTCCCCGGCACGGACCCCCCCCCCATCCTCTTCCCCGGCACGGACCCCCCCCCCCATCCCCCTCCCCGGCACGGACCCCACCCCATCCTCCTCCCCGGCACGGACCCCCCCCCATCCTCCTCCCCGGCACGGTCCCCCCCATCCTCCTCCCCGGCACGGACCCCCCCCCCCCATCCTCCTCCCCGGCACGGACCCCGTCCCCCCCATCCCCCTCCCCGGCACTCATCCTCCCGTCCCCGGCACTCAACCCCCCTCCCGGCACTCCCCCGGAGCCCAGCCCACTCTAACCACCCTCCCCGCCGCACACACACACACACCTAGACACACCTCTCCCCCACACATTCAGACTGCGGTCACGCCATCGCCTGTCCAGTGGCCAACCCCCCAGGCCGTCACCCACCTCCACGCTGGTTGGCGTAAACCTTGAGCACAGGTTGACGCCGATTAAAAGGAGGTTTGTTTTACACCAACGTGACTCGTCATCCAGTCGACGAGACTTCGTCCCATCCGGACGGGAGAATATCGGCAGGCCCAAAATCGATGGCCTTCGCACACCCGTGCCATTCTCCGAGGTCTGCGGCGCCGTTGACGCCCCACCGACTTTTCTCCCTTCGGAGACTTCGGCGGGTGGCGGGGGCGGAATTCACGGCGGCCAACAGCCATTCTCCGACCCGCTGGGGGGTCGGAGAATCTCGCCCATAATTTCCGGCTCACTGGGTTTTGGCTCTCTTTGACCTTAATCATAACCAGGGCAGAATCTATTTGTCCTCTTCATGATATCAATCCTCCCTTAATTGTTGGTGATCTCACTTCTCAGTCAAAAGGTTGTGGGTTCAAGTCGCACTTTTGAAAACCTAATCCAAGCTAGCTCCTCAGTGTAATACTGATGGGTGGTGAACTGTTACAGGTGCCATCATTCAGACTCTTTCGTTCCACACCTGGAGCGGGCATTAAACATCCCATGGCACTGTTTCGTATCTATACAAAACCTGTTACAACTCTGGTAGCCAGAGAGTGACGGATAGAACACGGATAGGCCTTGCCTTGTTTACAGAGATGCACATTACGTAGCATGCACCTCCATGCCAACAATCACTCCAATGAAGTACGTCTGATTCAGAAGGTTGTACACTAGAACCTTGTTCCAGGATTTGAGTGCGCAGTTAACTTTGGCACTCCAGCATGGTACCTGGGAACATAGAACATACAGTGCAGAAGGAGGCCATTCGGCCCATCGAGTCTGCACCGACCCCCTTAAGCCCACACTTCCACCCCATCCCCCTAACCCAATAACCCCTCCTAACCTTTTTGGATACTGAGGGCAATTTAGCATGGCCAGTCCACCTAACCTGCACGTCTTTGGACTGTGGGAGGAAACCGGCGCACCCGGAGGAAACCCACGCAGACACAGGGAGAACATGCAGACTCCGCACAGACAGTGACCCAGCGGGGAATCGAACCTGGGACCCTGGCGCTGTGAAGCCATTGTTCTAACCACTATGCTCCGGTGCTGCTGTGTTAGAGGGAGATTTTTTTACAATAAGTTATTAAACCAAGATCCTACCTGCTTCTGCAGTGGTCCAGGAGCATGCTAAAAATATTAATGACACTTAAAAAAAAAAAAGAGAATTCTGCTACACTTGCTATCATTTTCTGTTAAGTACAACCCTGCTGTGTGCAAAATTGCTGTTGGAATTACCTACATTATAACAATCAGTTGCATGGGAAGCACTTGGAAATGTTCCTGGGAAATTTGATAAATTATGTGGAATCCTAACACAAATTCATGTATAAAATTAAAGTCCACTTTGCAATTTCATTAAATCCCATCAGAATGATATGTTGAGTTAGGCCCAGAATGTCTTGAAACAATGGTTAGAAATTGAGTGATTGGCTGGTGGAGCAGGTGACGACATTGCACTGTTACCCTTGTGAGTTGAGTTGAAGCCTGCCCAAGCTGATGCAGCAAAAGCACCTTTGTTGAGATCCAAAGGTAAAATACAGCTAATAATTTGACTGAATTAGAAAGTAGGTTGGACTCTTTCACTCAAAAGAAGCTTCAAGAAATGTTAGTGCCAAAAAGAATGGGCTTTGCAACCTCCATGCTTCTGAAGAGTTTGAAGGGCATCATTGGATTTGCAAAAAAAGATTCACCTGTGGGGAGCACTTTGGAATATCCCCCAGCACTGGTGTCCATTGGTTTGATCAACCAAAGATTGAGCAACAACAACTTGCATTCATATAGCATAGGTTTAACAGAGTAAAATATCCTACTGCTCTTCTCGGAAAGTTCTGAAACAGAATTTAACACCGAGCTGCATAAAGGGCTAGTGGAACAGCTGACCAAAAGAGGTAGGATATTAAACGGAGATGTTACAATTTTGGCAAAAATGTTGGCTCTTAGATTAAAGAGGTGCCTACCATGGATAGTGGGGGAAGACCAGATGGGATTCATAAAGGGGAGACGGTTAGCTTCGAATGTGGGACATCTGTTAAATGTGGTTTTGACTCCGGCAGAGAGGAAGGAGCAGGAGGTGATGGTGTCGTTAGATGCAGAGATAGAGTCGAATGGGAGTATTTGTTTGCGGTGTTGGGACAGTTTGGAATTGGATCTAAATTCACTGCTTGGGTCAATTTATTGTACGCAGACCCGAGGGCAAGGGTATAAAAAAAAAGGAAATAGGCTTGGAGTACTTTCAGCTGCAGAGGGGAATGAGACCAGGGTGCCCCATGTTCGCTCTACTATTTACTTTAGTAATAGAGCCGTTAGCCATTGCACTGAGGAGCTCAAATAATTGGAGGGGACAATAAGGGCGGGGGAGGTGGGGGAAACACAGGATATCATTAAATCAGATCAAAACCTGATACCTACGATTGGAGACATTATGGGATTACGAAGAAGGTTCGGATCCTTCAAGGGCTTTAGATATATGCAGATACAGGTTTTCCTAAAGAAGATCTTCCCTACATCGCCACTGTTACCCCCTTCTGCTTTGCTGGAAGAGGTGTTGATGGTGTTAGGGATAGAAGAGGGAGTTACCTCAGGGAAAATTATGGAAGCAGGACCAGAGTCGCTGGATAGGGTGAAACCAAATGGGAGGAGGATTTGGGGGAGACATTTGTAGAAGGGCTCTGGTGTGAAATTTTACAGAGGGTAAATGCATCAACTCGTGTGTGAGGTTGGCACTTATACAATTGAAGGTAGTTCACACAACACATTTGACGAGGTATGGGGAGAATGGGTCTCATGTTTGAAGGGATTGAGGACATTTGTGAAATGTGCGGGAAGGGGCAGGCCAATCAAGTGCACATGTTTTGGTCGTGCCTAAAACTGAGGAAGTTCTGGAGCACCTTCTTTCGCACTATCTCGACCATATAATAATGATAATGTTTATTATTGTCACAAGTAGGCTTACATTAACACTGCAATGAAGTTACTGTGGAAATCCCCTCATTGCCACATTCTGGTGCCTGTTCGGGTACACAGAGGGAGAATTCAGAATGTCCAATTCACCTGACAAGCGCGTCTTTCAGGACTTGTGGGAAGAAACTGGAGCACCCACAGGAAACCCATGCAGACACAGGGAGAGCGTGCAGACTCTGCACAGACAGTGATCCAAGCAGTCTATGTTCAGAGTAACAGACTTGGCAGAGATCCAGAAAGGGGTGGGAACAGATGTTTTAGCCTTTGCCTTGCTGCTGGCGAGAAAGCGGATCCTATTGGGTTGGAGGTCAGTTACTCCACCTTGTGCATCGGCATGGCTGGGAGACTTAATGAAGTTCCTAAGCCTACAGAAGGTTAAATTTAGCTGAAGTGGTAATGAGGAGGGGTTTCACAAGAGATGGCGTCCCTTTATATTTCACACAGTGATTAGCACTGTTGCTTCACAGCGCCAGGGTCCTGGGTTTGATTCCCGCTTGGGTCATTGTCTGTGCGGAGACACGTCCTCCCTGTGTCTGCGTGGGTTTCCTCCGGGTTCTCCGGTTTCCTCCCACATGTCCCGAAAGACGTGCTGTTGGGTAATTTGGACATTCAGAATTTCCTTTCTGTGTACTCAAACAAGTCGGCGTGTGGCGACTAGGGGATTTGCACAGTAACTTCATTGCAGTGTGAAGCCTGCTTGTGACAATAATAGAGATTATTTAAAGATTATTTATTTTAAGGAATTAGCCTCAGTTTGCAGCTAAAAGGGGGGGTAGTTAGTTGGTGGATTGTGTTCGGGTTGAAGGAGGGATTGTTAAATGTTAATTAAATATGTGTAATGTAAATTATATAAAATATTTTGGAAAGTCTGAAAAAGTATTTATAAAGTGTGGGGGGAAAAAGCCTCTTAAAGGATGAGTGAGAAGTAGAGGGACCAGAGAGGGTTAGGAAAAAATTCCACATCTTAAGACCGAGACAGCTAAAGGTACAACTGTTGATGCTGGAGTAATGAAAATCAGGAATTCTCAAGAGATCAAAATTAGAGAAGAGCAGAGATCTCTGAGGGTTGTAGATGTGGAGAACATAACAGAATTGGGTAGGGGCAAGGCCATGATGGGATTTGAAAAATGAGAATGTGAATATTAAAATAGAGATATTGCCAGGCTGGGAGCTAGAATAAGACAGCGAGCACTGGTATTATAAAAAGATTAAGTTGTCGCACAAATTAGTCATTCAGTTAAATTGGACTTAACTTTTGATTAATCTGGCAGCTAGATTTCATTGAAGAGAAAATGTCAAACTTGTCTTAAAATAGTTTTATGTTAAGTGAAAATATCCATTTTCTTTTTATCATGGAGAGACTCTTGAGCAGGGTTCTCCTTCCGTGTGACTATTTAGGCAACTAGGAGTGTCCTGAAGGGACTTGACTGCAAACAGTACATGAGGGGCGTGACTTCAAACCACTTATGTGTCGGGCTGTTGCCACCATCCTGTAAACTTGTGGTACAAACTGGGAATGCAAAAGTTGCAGCTCCCAGCTTTAGCTAACCTGTAGCAGATCTCGAGTCCTTCAACTCACATCGTTAACAGTTACTCACTGACCACCTTATGCAGTCTGTCGCACCAGCCAATCATAGAGTTCCCATCCACCTATAATATGGATACACTCTTCCCATCGTCTGTAATGCAAATGACAGAGTTCCCTCCCTTAAGAGTGACTTTTCTCATTTGGGCATAAAAGTGGCAATTCTGATTATGAAAAGGTGCCCTCAAGCATAGTCGATGATTTAGAAATACTTTGCACCTGATAGGAACTACGTTAGCTCAACTGTGTTGCTGCTCTTGAGGTTTATAACAGAATTGTACAGCATGGAATGAAGCCAATCAGCCTGACTTGTCTGCCCCAGCTCTCCGAATGAGCAATTCACCGAGTGCCATCCCTCTCTCTGTCTTTTGTAACCTTACACGTTCTTCCTTTTGAGATAATAATCCCAAGTCTCACTTCAATACCACAATTGAATCTGTCTCCACCGCTCTCTTGAGCAGCGCATTCCAGATCGTGACCACTGACTGCATGCAGACATTTCTCCTCATGTCTCCATTACATCTTTTGCCAAATATCTTAAATCTGTGCTTTCTAGGGCAGCACGTTGGCACACTGGTCCGCACTATTGCCTCACGGCACCAAGGACCTGGGTTCAGTCCTGTCCTTGGATCACTGTCCGTGTGGAGGTTGCACATTCTCCCCGTGTCTGTGCGGGTCTCATGCCCACAACCCAAAGATGTGCAGTGTGTGCAGATTGACCATGCCAAATTGCCCCTGAATTGGAAAAATTAAATATAAACAAAATCTGTGCTTTCTCATTCTCGATCCTTTCATGAATAGGAACAGTTTTTTTCCCGTGTTTACCTTGTCCAGCCCCTTCCTGATTTTGAATACCTCCATCAAATTTCCTCACAGTCTTTTCTCCAAGAAAAGCAGTCCCACACTTTCCAATCTATCCATGTAACTGAGGTCCCTCATCCCTGGAACCATTCTCATGATTCTTTCCTGCACCCTCTCCAATGCCTTCACATCTTTCCTAAAGTGTGGCACCTAGGACTGGGCATAATACTCCAGTTGAAGCTGAACCGTTTAATCTAATTTTAACATAAGCTCCTTGCTCTTGTACTCTATGCCCATAATAAAACCGAAGATACTGTACACTTTATTAACTGCGCGCACAACCTGTTCTGCCACAGACTTGCGTGCATATACACACATGTTGAAGATGAACAAATTTTCAAAAGTCAAAACTGGGACACATTACAAAGCCTTGGTAAGGTGGTACACCGTATCCTAGGGATATATGGTGCAAGAACAAGGAGGTTATGTTAAAATTATAAAGCATTGGCTCAACCTCCGCTGGAGTATTGCTTCCAGTTCTGGGTGCCACATTTTCAGGAAACTGAAAGCATTTGAGAGAGTGCTGAAAATAGTCACGCCAACTTGGCTATAAAATCCTGACTGAAGTCACGGCCTTGTATTCTATTAATCAAACTTTAGTTTATTTAGGAAATGTGTAATTTTCTCATAATGTGGGAATATATAAACTATTTCATTGAAATACCACATTGCTGACACACGATAGCACAGTGGTTAGCACAGTTGCTTCACATCGCCAGGGTGCCAGGTTTAATTCCCGGCTTGGGTCACTGTCTGTGAGGAGTTTGCACATTCTCCCCTAGTCTATGTGGGTTTCTTCCAGGTGCTCCGGTTTCCTCCCACAGTCCAAAGATGTGCAAGTTAGGTGAATTGGACATTCTGAATTCTCCCTCTGTGTACCCGGACAGGCGCCGGAGTGTGGCGACTAGGGAGTTTCACAGTATCTTCATTGCAGTGTTAATATAAGCCTACTTGTGACAATAATAAAGATTATTAGATTATTACATAGAGAGGGATTTTCAAGCCGTCCCTGACAACGGGATCTTCTGGTCCCCCGCCAACGGCACCTCTCTTGTGCGGATTCCTCAACAGCAGAGGGTGCGACAACGGGAAATCCCATTGACAGAAGCGGGACCAGCCAGTCCCACTGCCAGCTAATGGCAGGCTGACTCCACCGCAGCAAGACATGCTGTGGGGTGGGAGGAGGGTGAAAAATCCGTTCCAGTTGGTCGTACTCTCGTCTCTGAGCCCCAAGGTTCTGGGTTCAAGTCCCACTCAGAACTTAGCACAAAACTGCTGCAGAAATGAAAGTCTAAATAAATAAATTAATGGAGCAAAATAATGATTTCATCAAAGCCTTTAATATTTTACATGCTCTTTAGAGCTAGCCTGAAGATTGGCTGAGTTTTTTTTTTAAAGCAACAAGCAAAGACGTATATTTCAGAAATTTAAAATGAAAAAAATTAATGTTAATACATGAGCATACTATTTAGTATCTGAGTGAGAAAGATAGATGAATGATTGATTCAGTAGAGCCTTTCATAAGGATTCTGAATTTATAAAAAAGGCACCTCACTTGAAATGTTTTCCAAAAGCTGACCAATTTGAAGTATACTTCAAGCATTTGCAATGTTATTAACATCTGCTACTTTTCTTTAGTCAGGAGCTTACGTTTAAAGTAACAAGGTATTGCGCAATAGTTTGTCGACACTGATGTGTTAAGTAAGTTGGTTCAACGTTGACTGCAACTGGATGCAGTGAAACTAGAAACAGGCTTCTGACACAGGAGATGGTCCAACACTGTTTTATTGAACTTCCTGATTGCTGTACATACTCACTGCTGTGAGTTGACATTCTATCAATCTAACTGATAACCTCCTACTGGCTTGACCAGACTAACTCTCTACCTCATGGTGATAGTGCTCACTGGCTTGTGCACTCTAACCATCTCAGTAGCTGTGTCCTGTAGAGAGAGAGAGAGTCTTACTGCCCTGTTTGCTTTATAGTGCTGGTGTCCTGTCTGGTGATTAGTTGTTATGTGTCATGTGTGTTCATTGGTTATCCTGTGTGTCAATCACTGCCTGTCTGCATCTCATTATAAGACCATAAGACATAGGAGTGGAAGTAAGGCCATTCGGCCCATCAAGTCCACTCCACCATTCAATCCTGGCTGATTTCAACTCCATTTACCCGCTCTCTCTCCATAGCCCTTAATTCCTCGAGAAATCAAGAATTTATCAACTTCTGTCTTAAAGACACTCAACGTCCCGGCCTCCACCGCTCTCTGTGGCAAAGAATTCCACAGACCCACCACTCTCTGGCTGAAGAAATTTCTCCTCATCTCTGTTCTAAAGTGACTCCCTTTTATTCTAAGGCTGTGCCCCCGGGTCCTAGTCTCCCCTGCTAATGGAAACAACTTCCCTACATCCACCCTATCTATGCCATTCATTATCTTGTAAGTTTCTATTAGATCTCCCCTCAACCTCCTAAACTCCAATGAATATAATCCCAGGATCCTCAGACGTTCATCGTATGTTAGGCCTACCATTCCTGGGATCATCCGTGTGAATCTCCGCTGGACCCGCTCCAGTGCCAGTATGTCCTTCCTGAGGTGTGGGGCCCAAAATTGCTCACAGTATTCTAAATGGGGCCTAACTAATGCTTTGTAAAGCTTCAGAAGTACATCCCTGCTTTTATATTCCAAGCCTCTTGAGATGAATGACAACATTGCATTTGCTTTCTTAATTTCGGACTCAACCTGCAAGTTTACCTTTAGAGAATCCTGGACTAGGGCTCCCAGGTCCCTTTGCACTTCAGCATGATGAATTTTGTCACCGTTTAGAAAATAGTCCACGCCTCTGTTCTTTTTTCCAAAGTGCAAGACCTCGCACTTGCCCACGTTGAATTTCATCAGCCATTTCTTGGACCACTCTCCTAAACTGTCTAAATCTTTCTGCAGCCTCCCCACCTCCTCCATACTACCTGCCCCTCCACCTATCTTTGCATCATCGGCAAACTTGGCCAGAATGGCCTCAGTCCCGTCATCTAGATCGTTAATATATAAAGAGAACAGCTGTGGCCCCAGCACTGAACCCTGCGGGACACCACTCGTCACCGGTTGCCATTCCGAAAAAGAACCTTTTATCCCAACTCTCTGCCTTCTGCCTGACAGCCAATCGTCAATCCATGTTAGTACCTTGCCTCGAATACCATGGACCCTTATTATATACATGAGTGGACATTATGACAGACACCAGATGCTCGGCCATAATACTGTGTGATGTGTTTCCTCTTAAAGGTGATCAGATCTGGGACACACTAGTACTAATAAGAGGCAATGGCCTAATTCTGCCTTTGATTAGCCTGAAGACGATGTTCCGTCAAATATTGCAAAACAAAAGAAGGAGGATTAAACTGAATTGCAATACTTGAAGATCCACAAACTTCTTTCAATGCCTTCCACTGTCTGAAAGATCGCTGCATATAATCATCCTCATGCACAGATAGTTCATGAATTTGGGCTCCGATTACCCAAAGAGGAAACTATTAATCGTCCGGTACATGCAAACATGCAATGACAAAGGTGATATGGAGACCGTCTATGTTTCCAAAGTGGAAACAAATGAAGAAAAGGGTTCTTTCATATGCAAGGTGGAGTGAACGTTATCCATGTTGTTTTGCAAGGCCCAGTCAGCTGCAACCACAATCTCATGAATTTCAGATGAGCAGTGTTGTGAAAACGGTACTGGTATTGAACTAACAGATTTGAAATGATGAAAAGATTGTACCATGTTTGATCTATGTTGCATCCTTGATCTGTTGTACTGGTGCTGTTTCTGTTAATTGCATTTGATCAAACATTTTTTTCAAGCTTAAATAGGATGAGTATAAAAATAAGCATCAAGGACCAGACAAAATGATGTGTAGTAATATATCTGGTCTTGACTCTCTGTAGTAATTAATTGTTCTGATAGCAAAACACAAGGTCTTGTTTCTTTTAAAATTATTGTGAGCATTTTATACATGACTCATTGATATGGAGCATGATTTAATGAAACAAAAATAAAACAGTCCTGATTTGGGCGCAAATAGCCCCTGTAGCGCCGAGATCGATCCGGCTATCAAACGGGATTTTGTTTTTTGGGGGCCTCTGCAGGGAACGCCCTGCCGAGGCCGCACTTACCTCACTTGCTGCAGGAAGAGAGCGGGGCGGTATTTAAAAATGGCACCCAATCTCTGGAACCCCCCTTAGTAAGTTCTCGAGCCCCCCTCACCCCACTTAAGGGCAGGGCATCTCTGGGCCTGATTCCATTGTAACCTGGTGGCACTGCCAGGGTGCCCAAGTGGCAGCAAGAGTGCCAGGGTACCACTTTGCGCAGAGCCTGTCAACCTGGGTGCCTCCCTACGATGGCCTGGGAGCCATCCCCCCAGATGCCGTTAAACCTGGTCCACATTTATGTGGGCTAGTGCTAAATGGCTCTGTGGCGAGGTCTCGCAGGTGTAGGCGTACAATCTCAGGCTTATCGGGCGCAGATGTATTTAAATGAGCATAATCGCTCATTTAAATATGTTAATCTGGATCTCTCCCAGCGAGGGAGAGGTCCAGTACGTGAGGTCAAGATCTGATGAGATCTCGCGAGGCATTCCGAGCGTTGCAATCATAACATATGGAGCACGATTTAATGAAACAAAAATAAAACAGTCCTGATTTGGGCGCAAATAACCCCTGTAGTGCCGAGATCGATCCGGCTATCAAACGGGATTTTGTTTTTTGGGGGCACTTACCTCACTTGCTGCAGGAAGAGAGCGGGGCGGTATTTAAAAATGGCACCCAATCTCTGGAACCCCCTTCTTAGTAAGTCCTCGAGCTCCCCTCACCCCACTTAAGGGCAGGGCATCTCTGGGCCTGATTCCATTGTAACCTGGTGGCACTGCCAGGGTGCCCAAGTGGCAGCAAGAGTGCCAGGGTACCACTTTGCGCAGAGCCTGTCAACCTGGGTGCCTCCCTACGATGGCCTGGGAGCCATCCCCCCAGATGCCGTTAAACCTGGTCCACATTTATGTGGGCTAGTGCTAAATGGCTCTGTGGCGAGGTCTCGCAGGTGTAGGCGTACAATCTCAGGCTTATCGGGCGCAGATGTATTTAAATGAGCATAATCGCTCATTTAAATATGTTAATCTGAATCTCTCCCAGCGAGGGAGAGGTCCAGTACGTGAGGTCAAGATCTGATGAGATCTCGCGAGGCATTCCGAGCGTTGCAATCATAACAGCCTCTGCGTGACTGAGCCAGATGGGACGAGGCTGTTCGATCAGGCCCATAGTTGATTTGCTGAAGAAAGTTAGAAGGCCAGGGGCTGACTTGAGAAAGTTGTGCTCAGGTACTCTTTCCCCCCCCTTCCCCCCCCCCCCCCCCCCCCCCCACCCCCCCCCAACCCCTGCTTGGAGTGTGGAGTAAATGTAATAGCCTTGTTGAGATATGTCCTGTACCTCTGGACTTGTAAATTTATTATGGCTTTTTGTGTTTCCCAAGTAATACAATTTGTTTCAGTTGGCCTTTGTATCCAAAATTCAAATATTTTCTCAAAAGATTGCCATTCTGCATTCTCGCTATTTATCTGCCTCTCACTCCCAAGCTTTTTCAGACGAGTGTGCACACAGTGTCTGCTGTTGCTTGTGGGATACTGATGGTTCAGATGAGAATCCTTTCTGGTGATGAGTTAAGAGTATCGTACAAGAATCCTATTGGTCTAAGTGTGAATGTTCTTTCAGCACATTTATGCAGTGGCATTTCTAGGTCGTTTGAACTGGGCACAAGCACTTGGGGTGAGATTCTCCAGCCACTCCTGCCCGGTGACCAAAAATTCCGCCCAAGGTCGATGGACCTTTACATGGTCTGCATCCTGTCCGTGGCGATCTTGCGGCAAGCGCGGCCGAAGAATCCAGCCCTTAATGAACAAATGAGATTTGATAATCCAAAACAGAACCTTCAGCTTCCCATTAGCATTTCCTGTTATCTATTTATTGCGCACCCTCAACCAGCATAATAACATAATCCTGTAACCTGGTTAACATTTCCAGCATTCGTCTTACTGTACATAGAAGAGTTTGTGAATATTTGGTACTTGGCTCATCAGAAGAACATGCACATATTAAATAATTCTAATTGCGTGGTTCCTTTTACAAAAGTACAAAATATGATTATTTGTTTTAAAGCTAATGCTCATTTTTAAATATATTTTTTAGCATTCACACCTCGGACAGTCAGCAAGAGTTCTTCAAGATGTTGGATGAAAAAATTGAAAGGGTAAGTTTTTAATTAGAGTACAGTTTCTTTATGCGTTTCATGACTAATTAATTATGACATGATGTACTTTTCTTGAGTTTAAAATTACTTTCCCCCTCCCTTCAACTGTCTTTTGTTCTTCCACAACTTGTCAGAATTTAGTTACCTCCTCTAAAGTTTGGCAATCTGCGAGAATACATAAACCTTATAGTCAGACTCGTCTCCCAAGAGAGGAAAATGTGCACTTAAAATGTCAGCATGATTGATTTTAATGCATTTATTAGCAGTTCTCTATAACGTGGTATGCAGGGTTGTATGGACAGAGAATATTCAGATATACCCTCATGATTTTTTTTATTCTCTAATGGAATTTGGGCATCACTGATGAGTCCAGCGTTTGTTGCCAATCCCTGATTGCTCTTGACCTGAGTAGCTTGCTGGGCCATTGCAGAGGGCAGTTTAAGAGTCAACCACATTACTATGTGCCTCTAGTCACATGGATGCTAGAATGGGTAGGGAGAGCAAATTTCCTTCCCTAAAGGACATTAGTGAACAGATGAATATTTACAACAATGGATGATAATTTCATGGGTAGACTGAAACTGGTTTTATATTCCAGATTTATTAACTGCATTTAAATTCCTCCTGTCCCCAAGAGCATTAGCCTAGGCCTCTGAATTACTCGTCCAGAGAGATTACCACTGTGCTACCTGCCCTTGAATATACTTGTTATCTAATTAAAATTTGCGATGTGATGAATTCATTTTTTATTACCTACCAAGAAATCTCAACTTAATTTTGTCAGTTAATAAAAATGTTGATAAAGATAACTTGAGGGAAGCTTCAAATGACAATGACAATTCATGAGGCATATCCCCACTTTACTAAGAAAACCTAGGGGAAAATTGCGCTCCCAACACCATTGTGGTTTTTAAACATTGTAGCATACAACAACAATAAAACGTTCGCTAAATAAACTCAGTTATAGTTTTAAGACTGTTCAACAGATTGTTGACCTGTGAAGTTGATGGTGTACATTCTGTTGAGCATTCCCAATATCCAGGTGCTGAGTTTAAATCACTATGCAAATAAAATGCATCATCGACTTATCCAAAAAAACAGCCCTCAGACAGCCAGTGCCAGGTGCCTTGTTTTGATCGAGTCAGTACTAATGCATTCTTCAGATGTTAAAATGCCTAGCTTGGCTTGTGAAGAAGGGAAACTGCAGTATGCTAAATGGCACAAAAGCAAAAAACACCAGGTACACTGAACAGACAAGGTAGCACCTACAGATTAAGCAGACAAATTGACATCTTGGATGGGGACCATTGGTTAAAACCGGAAGATATTACTCCATGATAGCATTTAAAAAGAAAAGAGAGATGGGAATGGGGATGGAAACACCAGCACACTCTCATTCACATACCCCATAAATGGAATGATCTGTAAAAAAGGAAAATACAACTGATCAAATTGAAAAAGAAATACTGGCATGAGATGAGGTTATTTCTGCCATTTAGAGTTGGGTGATCAGCCATGATCGTGATGAATGGCGGAGCAGACTCGAAGGGCCAAAAGGCCCCCTCCTGCTCCTATCTTCTATGTATCTATGTCAACCACATGCTCCCTTCCCATTAAGTATTTTATAAACCTTTATTTCCTTTCCCTCCACATTCCCCTTTTTATGTTTGTTTCTAACACTGTTTATCGGCAATATCTTTAGATGTTGGCTCTTGTCAAACCTGCAGTGTGTCAGCATGTTCTCTCTTCACAGATGCTGCCTGACCTGAGCTTTCCCAAGATTGTGTCCCTGATTTCCAGCATCTGCTTTTGTTTCTATTTGATTTTTTTTTTTGTTATTTCAGTTTTATTCAAGTGGAAATGTTCAGTTGCCTTCCACCTCTGCCACATTTTCTGCTCCAAATATGAATGAATACATTCTTATAGATACCGGAGTAAATTTACATAGCCACACAAATTATTATTGACTCGTGCATCCTCTTTACTGAGCACCAACTTTTGTTTTACACCAGGAAGGCAGTCTTTCTCAGCAAATTTAACGTTTCAATTTTTAATTCGTAATACTATACACTACATGTATTGAATCAGATATTCTTTACATAATTCATGTTTTTAGTCAAATGGAAGTATTTTGCCCCATGTGACAGAAGAAAGCTAATCTTTGCCTCAAGTAGTCTGAAGTTATTGCCACTTTTGTATGTAACTGTTTAAGATTAGCAAATGCAGATCGCAGGCATTGATTTCCCTTATTTTGAAGTAGGATAAGGATCCGGAGCGCTGTGGCTCGGAAAGGCCACTTCCTCTGTTAAATGTAGATGTGAAATTGCTGGCAAAGTTCTTGACCACACACATAGAGGATTGTGTTCAGGGGGTAATAGGGGAGGACCAGACGGGATTTGTTAAGGGACAACACCTGACGTCCAACATTAGGTGGCTCCTAAATGTAATAATGATGCCTGCGGAGGGGCACGAGGTCAAGGTGGTGGTGGCCATGGATGCAGAAAAGGACTTTGATCGAGTGGAGTGGAAATACTTGTGCGATGTTCTGGGAAGGTTTGGGTTTGGGCAGGGATTTGTGGATTGGGTCCGGTTGTTATATCAGGCACCGGTGGCGAATGTGAGGATAAACTGGGCTCGATCAGAATATTTTAGTTTGTGCCGGGGGACAAGACAGGGGTGTCCACTTTCCCCAGTACTGTTTACCTTGGCCAATAGAGGCTTTGGTAATGGCACTGAGAGCATCGAACATTTGGCGGGGGATAGTGAGATGGGGGGTGGAACATAGGGTCTCGCTCTATGCGGGTGATTTGCTCCTTTATCTAACAGACCTGTTGGGGGGAATTGCAGGAATTATGGAGATACTGGAAGAATTTGGCCAGTTCTCAGGTTGCAAACTGAATATGGGCAAAAATGAGGTTTTTGCGATCCAGGCAAGGGGGAAGGAGAGGTGACTGAGGGAGATGCTGTTCAAAGTGGTGGGAGAGAATTTTAGGTACCTGAGGATTCAAGTGGCAAGGGACTGGGGTCAGCTTCATGAACTATATTTGGCCAGGTTGATTGAGCAAATGAAAGGGGACGTCCGTAGGTGGGACGTGCACCCGCTGTCACTGGCGGGGAGGATACAGACTGTGAAAATGACAGTCTTCCCGAGATTGCTGTTCGTGTTTCAGTGCCTTCCAATCTTCATCCCCAAGGTATTTTTTAGGAAGATGAATGCGGCGACCTCGGGTTTTATATGGGCCGGGAAAGCCCCGAGGATGAAAAAGGTCCTTCTTGAATGGAGGCGCGGGAGGGGGGCCTGAACTTTATTAATTACTACTGGGCGGCTAATATATCAATGGTCAGGAAATGGGTAGTGGGGGGAGAGGTCGGTGTGTGAGCGAGTGGAGGCTGCACCTTGCAAGGGCACGAGTCTGAAGGCTTTGTTAACGGCACCTCTGCCATTCTCGCCGGCTCGGTACTCCACAGGCCAGTGGTAGTGGCAGCCCTAAGAGTGTGGAGGCAATGGAGGCAGCACATGAGACTGGAGTGGGTGTCAGTGTGGTCACCGATCTGTGATAACCACTGATTTGTTCCGGAAGTGCTGGACGGGGGCTTCAGGAGATGGCAGCGGGCAGGGATTGAGAGATTTGGGGACCTCTTCATTGAAGAGGGCTTCCCGAGCCTTGAGGAGCTAGAGGAGGAGTTTGAGTTATATGGTGGGAATGGGTTTCGGTACCCGAAGGTACGGAATTTTGTTCGGAGGCAGGTCTCGAGCTTTCCTCGGCTCCCACTATGGGGGCTACAGGATATGATACTGTCCAAAACGGGTTAGGGAGGGAAGGGCCTCGGATATATACAAGGAACTGATGGAGTGGGAAGGGGTCCCAATCGGGAGGTGAAGAGGAAGTGGGAGGAAGAGCTGGGCAGAGAGTTGGAAGTCAGGTTATGGGCGAAGGCCTGAGGGGAGTCAATGCATCCTCGTCATGTGCCAGGCTTGGCCTGATCCAGTTCAAGGTGGTCTGCAGGGCTCATATGACTGTGGCCCGGATGAGTAGGTTTTTTGAGGAGGTGGAGGACAGGTGTGGGGTGGGTGGAGGGGAAGGGGGGTGGGGGGGGTCCCACGAATCAGGTACATACGTTCTGGGCATGTCCGAGGCTATGGGGATTCTGGCAGGGATTTTCAGATGTCATGTCAGCGGTCCTGGAAGGGAGGGTGATTCAGAGTCCAGTGATGGCAATATTTGGAGTGGTGGAAGATCCGGGAGCCCGGGGGGGGGGGGCCGACGTTTTGGCCTGTGCCTCCCTGGTGGCCCGGAGACAGATTTTGCTGGAATGGAGGGACTCGGAGCCCCCAAAATCGGGGGTTTGTGTCAGTGACATGGCAGGGTTTCTTAGGCTAGAGAAAATTAAGTTAGCCTTAAGGGGTTTGTTGCAGGGTTTCGCTCGGAGGTGGCAGTCGTTCATCGACTTCTTCAAGGAAAATTGATCGTCAGCAAGGGGGGGGGGGGGCGGGGAGGGGAGCCATGGAAGGGACGGATAAGGGCAGGGAATTTAAAGTATGGGTAGTTAAGGTTTAGGGCTGGGGGGAGTTGTGTATGTTATTGCGGGGTTCTTGCGTGTGTTGGATCTCTATGTTTAAAATGTTAAAATTATAAATGCCTCAATAAAATATATATTTTAAAAAAAGATTAGCAAATGCAGTTTGTCTACATTCCAGTTGATGGGTTTTCTCTGGGGTCTTTTATTACCTATTTGCGGTTCGTACCATAGAACAACCCTCCTACTTGACATTTCATATTTGTGATCTTTTGTCAAGAACGTGTCGCAAACAGCAATGAAAAGTTGCTAAATGAAGAAATACACAATTAAATGGTTCTTCAAGTTATTGAGAACATGGAAAAAAACTGGTCCACTATTGGTTTGGGATTCCAAATACCAGTGATCCCATGCTATTATTCTGCTGTTGTGTGGAAACATTTAAGAACTGTTGGAGTATTAGAACCATGTGTGTTTAGGATTCCAATCATTTTAATTTGTTCACAAGATACTTACTGATCAGAAATGCCATTCAGCTCATACTAGTTTGTCGATCCATCAAGATCCTAATGTTTCCCAATTCCACTACTTTAAAGGGAATTGTATTCCATACATTCTTTTACTTTGATATATCACCAACCCATTTCATAATTTATCATCTCCCTCTTCTGATTCCACTGCTCCTCCTAGTTGAGTATAATTTGCACAAGTTCACTTTATTAAGTCCTTATGCAAAATGGAAAAGTTGGTCATCACATCACTGAGTGATGCCCACTCAGCCCAACATTACTTCTCAAACTAACCAACTCTCAGAGTTTGCTCTGAATTCTCATATCTTTGTCAGTTGCCTTTAAGAAACCTAGATGCATGATGCCATGGGAAATTTCAAAATCCAGTTGGAAAAAGCACAGGAGATTAGCCAACTACAATCTTTACCTTCCAAATCCACGACTGCAATGTACTACATTGTTACTGTGCAGCTAACCATGTTTACATAGCGTAGTAGTGAGATTTTGGGGTCAATGGATGCTGGTGTCTGTCTTATTTCCCCTTCTTGAATATGGGCACCACGTTAGTCTGGTTCAATTCTATAGGTAGCTTGCTGGTCTCCATTAACGTCACCCCATAAGTCACATGGTCTCGGTACTTGGAGATACCTTGGTTATCTCCATTTTGTGCCTGTTGTTAATGTTTTCCCTTGTGAATATTTCGAAGAAGGAATCATTCAGAATATTTACTCTCTTTGTGTTCACCCTTGGTCTTCAGCATCTGTAAGTTTATCAGCTTTTCTCTGCACTCCTACCAATGTTGCTCTGAAGGAATTTTTTACTGCTGCTTTTATCTTCTGTTGGTGTGCAGTTTTCTAGGTCTCTCTTTACCTTCAAAATATTTATGCATTTTCTCATCTTTGTCCAATTAATCTCCTTCCTCCCTGTAGGATTTGCTTGATTTCTCCTCTTTATTTCACTTTTCCATAAGATTTTAAATTGAGATTCATTCTTTGCTCAGTTCAGTACTCTCCAGTCACCACAATGCCATCTGCAACTGTTTGTGAAAGTGGTGTGACTGAATTGCATGGGATTGGCTGGAGCTATTGATGAAATTCCTTATCTTGCTCATTCAACCCTATAATGAGTAAAAACAAAAAAAAGTGAACAGAAAAGTAAAGTGAGCAGAATCAACATTTCATGTGACAAATCAAAGCAATTTTTCTGGTAAAGTGTGTCTGTTTGCAGTAAATATGTTACATAGGCAAGTAAGCAATGATTAAACAGCACTAAGTACGCATGAGACGATGTTTAAGCTGTTTTTATTTTGCAGTGGGTATCTCATGTCATAAGTTCTTTTTAGTAATTTGTAATGGAAATATGCTGATTTTTGTACCGGTTTCCATGTGTTTTTGAGGTACTCCTCCCTTTCTCTCCAATTATTAAGTTGTAGTATTCAGATCATTTGCTGTCACTATTTCAGCCTTTTCTCAGCTAAAAGGTGAAGGTACTTCTATCCATTTTATGATTACATACAATAAAGAGACGTGGGGATTTGGCTGTCCTCAGTCCCATAAATCTGCTCAATACCACGTCCCTGGTGATTGTAATTTTTCGGAGTTCCTCCCTCCCTTACATTTCCTGACTTACAGCTATTTCTGGGATGTTACTTTTATCCGCTATATTGAAGACTGATGTAAAAAATACCTGTTCAATTCATCTACCTTCTCCCTACTTTCCATTATCAATTCCCCAGACGCACCTTCCAAAGGACCAGTGTTCACTTTAACTCTTCTAATGTGAATATCTATAGAAACTCTTAATATGCATCATTATATTTCCAGCTATCTTTCTCTAGTACTGTAATTTTTCCATCCTTATTAACCCTTTTGTCATTCTTTGCTTTATATTCTGCCCAGTTTTCTGACCTGCCACTTATCTTTGCGCAATTATATACTTTTTCTTTAATTCTGATACCGTCTTTAACTTTTTTTTGATTAACCAAAGATGGTGGGCCTTCCCCACGGAATTTTCCTTTCTCATTGGAATCTGCCTATTCTGTGTATTCTGAAATGTTCCTTTAAATGTCTGCAACAGCATTTCTATTGACCTATCTCTTAACCTAATTTCCCAGTTCCAGGACAGTTCAGGTATAGACCGTCCCAATGATACAGATCCTACTTTCCCCAATATTGGTGTCAGTGCTCCACAAACTTGAAGTGTGTCAAGCATTCTGGGTAAATGACCAGTCCATTCAGTTGTGATTGTCTCAATATGATGTCGATGTTTGGCATGCTAGTTCAGGTGAGCATCTGTGTCTGGTATTTTGTCCCGCCATCTGATCTTCAGAAGCTTCCAATGGCAGCTTAAGTGAAACTGGTTGAGCTTTCTGGCATGACAACTGGCACACAGTCCACTCTCACATGCATAGCGTGGGCAAGACTATTGCTCTGTAGACTTCCAGTTTGGCAGGTAGACTTACTGATGTTCATTCCCAGCCTGATGGTGGAAGCCTGTCAAAGGCTACACTGAATTTAGCAATTCTTCCATATGGCTTGTCATCAATATAGATAGCTTGAGAGAGAGTGTGCTGCCGAGGTAAGTGACTTTGTTCATTGCTGGCTGGTTCCTTTCGTGGACTGAAACCTTGAGCTACAGGCTTTCCTGTAGCAGCTGGTCCATTATTTCAGTTTCCAATATTCCAGGAAAATTGCCAAGAATAGAACATGGATTTCTACACCATGTACACAATGTTACCAAGGTCTCTGACCTAGTCAGCCATGAGGGCCCTGGGAAAGTAATGTAAACATTTGACTGCCCTGAGGAATTAATCGCCATGGTTCTACAGCTCCATGACAGCAAGCTGGGGCGGGATTCTCCAACCCCCCGCCGGATCGGAGAATCGCCGGGGGCTGGCGTGAATTCCGCCCCCCCCCCCCCCGCCGTGTCCCGAAGTCTCCACCACCAGACATTTGATGGGGGCGGAAATCGGCCGGTCGGCGGGCCCACCCCCGCCGATTCTCCGGCCCGCGATGGGCCGAAGTCCCGCTGCTGGAATGCCTGTCCCGCCAGCGTGGATTAAACCACCCTTTGAACGGCGGGACAAGGCGGTGCGGGTGGGCTCCGGGGTCCTGGAGGGGGGGGGGGGCACGGGGGGATCTGGCCCCGTGGGGTGCCCCCACGGTGGCCTGGCCCGCGATTGGGGCCCACCGATCCGCAGGCGGGCCTGTGCTGTGGGAGCATTCTTTTTCTTCTGTCTTCGCCATGGTCTTCAATATGGCAGAGGCGGAAGAGAACCCCTCCCCTGCGCATGTGCGGGGATGAAGTCAGCAGCCGCTGACGCTCCCGCGCATGCGCGGACCCGCGTCGCCCGGCGAAGACCTTTCGGCCCCGGCTGGCGTGGCGCCAAAGGCCTTTCCTGCCAGCCGGTGGAGTGGAAACCGCTCCGGCGCGGGCCTGGCCCCTAAAGGTGCGGAGACTTACGCACCTTTGGGGCGGCCCGACGTCGGAGTGGTTCCCGCCACTCCATCACGCCGGGACCCCCCCCCCGCCCCTGGTGTGTGTTTTGGATGATACTGAATCTTCTGACCCATTCCCAGTCAGGGTCCCATGCTGGCACCAACCGCCTTCAGTATGTTTTTCTCCACCAAGCTATCGGATGTCTTTCGTGATGGTGATCCCGGCATCAAAATCAGATATTTAATGAATGGAAGCTGCCAAATCTGAGATGACTCCGGGCAAAGTCTACAGGAACATTAGTTGTGATTTCCTGTTTGCTGATAACTGTGTAATAGTTGCTGGTTTATAGCTTGAAATGCACTGTAGCATGGACTTGTTCTCCAATGTATGTGCCAACATTACCCTTGCCCAGCCTGCTCCAGGAAAGTCCTATTTTGATTCTAATGTTTCAGCCCATGACCAGAACCTGTTGGTAGTGGATAAGTTCAAAAATTATTTATAGCAGAGAAGGAGGCCTTTTAGTCTGTTTTGTGACATTTGTCGTTATCAGTATGAATACTTGCTCCTTTTTGAATATGACAGGGTTTTTTGTGGCAACCAGACACGTGCGTGGTTTCTTTCTCAAAGTTCAAGGGATGGTCTTTATCTTTCAGCTATTGGCATCAGTTGCTATATTGTTTCTGTTGAAGTTAAAACATAATTTTTCCTGATCTGAGCACCAAATAGAATTTCCTTGCACTGAATAGGTTTGTTGCTATGCTTTGACTTAGTGTTAAAATCCACATTGAGTGCTTCAATGAAGCTGTCCACATCACAGACCACTATGACTGTGGTCTGTTGATTAAGCCTGAGTGACCCATGTTTCCATATCCAGCTTTGATGTCTATGAGAGATGATAAACTATTTGTCTGTATCCTAAGATGCAGGAAGCACGAGATCAGACAACTCCAAATCTAGCCAGGGTTCCATTTCTTACAGTCAGGAAGGAGTCCGACACAGACAGAAAAGTGAGAAAAATAGTTGTTAACAGTGTCCTTTGGTAAGCACACTAGAAATGTACAGAAGAAGAATTTCATGCGTGAAATCTTTCAAAGGCCACTTAGTTCCTCCTGTGCAACAGGTGTCATTGATCAAATTTTCTGTTTCACTCTACTGACTGCATTTTGTCTCACCCAACTTTAATACTTGGAGCCCAGTTCTAAAACAGAATCAAATGATTGCAAAAGCTTATCTTCATGAAATCAGGTGATATTGATGCACTATTATTGTAGACCAATGGCACCTTCTTTCACAAAGCAATTTGAGCACAATGTTTTACGGTAACCATGATCAAGGCAACATGTGCTTTTGTAAGAATTATTTCCGTGATGATCCTTATAATAAGGAATGAGTTTAATGAGGGGATTGATCCATTTCCACAAAATTTGGTTTTTGTATTGCAATTGCTCCATTCTGTAGGATCCAGCTCATTTCTGTGTTATTGATTGAGAGTGAACGAGCATAAAATGCATCTACATTGAACTGTGAAAACACTGAGCAAACTTGATCATTGTAAGAGAAGCAAGGATCAGAAATTGAGAATCCCTTCGTGCCCTTTAAGGGCAAGAATAGACAGAATTCAGTTTTTCTCCCCCATTAAAAATTCACCAAATTTTAATGGTGTAGAAGGAGGCCATTTGGCCTATAGTGTCTGCACCAGCTCTCCACATAGAAGCTAACCACGGATACTTAAATGTTTGTTTAATTGAACACCTTCTAAATAATAGACAAAGGGAACACCGTTACAAAGGAGAGAAGTGATGGGTATGCTCCAAAATGGGTTTGGGGAGAGAATCCACAATTGGATCCAACTGTTTTACATAATCATCAGTAGCAGTTTCAATCAATGGGTGGTAATTGGAAAGCTTTCCAATCAAATGTGGAGTCAGTCAGGGCTGTCCTCTCTTCCCTTGTCTTGTTTGTGCGTTGTATCGAACGATTTTCCAAGTTCATCAGGGGAATACAGAGGGATAACTCAAGTCAGAGCCTCCCTGTACATAGACTACATCACCATTGCTCGGTTCTGCTGTCAGTGCACAGACTGAGAAACATCTGCAGTCAGTTTAAACTATCCTTCGGACCCAAAGTAAACCATGGCATGAGAGCATGATCATGTACTTTGGGAACTGGACCAACCGATCCTTTGCACCTTTCCTCGCCAGGTTAGTCTATCTGAAGGTCCTGGGAATATGGTTCAGAGGACGAGCGCTAAAAACAGACTATGATGAAACAAAAGCTGGGTACGTGAGAGCTCCCTCTCCATTGCAAATAAATACCTGATCATTGGTGTTGCTGTCGATGCCGCAGGTCTGGCCCAAAGCCCAGTCTTGCTTTGATTACGCATGCCAAATAAAGTATCCACCTGTAAGATGGTTAGTTTGATCAATGTGATTGCAGTACAGAATAGTACGATCAGTCACACAGTGAAATGTACACAGCTAAAATTTGATAGTGTTAGGTTGGGTTTCTTGCCTGCTCTGATTAAGTCAGTAGGCTGTGAGTTTCCTTCCCTAGTCAAGGTGTTGATGTCTCCCATGTGTGTTAACTGTTATTAATTCTAATGAGAAAATGGAACAGTTGTAAGCTATAACATGGTAAATTTGCCATGCTTAAAATGAATCAAAACATTCCAGGACCAGTATTCGAATGAATTAAATAAAGACTACAGATCCTTTATATAATCCAAAAACCTGCCTGAAAGTCAGCATAGGAATGCAAGAGTTGTTGCAGCGGTAGAGATGGAGGAATTTGCTAATGATGAGGATTTTAAAAGGGAAACTAGGGTGGATGATGAATACCAACCTTGTCATGGAAAAGTTTTTTTTAAAGCATAGATGCAACTGGGACAGCAGGTTAATGTGTACCAGCAAGTATGGAGGTGTGGGTTGAAGTAATGGAGAATAAGATTTTCACGTGTTCAGTGTTGAGCCACATAGTCTTAGCTGATGTGGAGGTCAGTGACTGCAGACTTCAGTCTGCCGGAGATTAAAACATGGTGAAGATGTCCATAATTCAAATACAGACCAAACTATCTGGATATTTTCCATGAGAGTTCCAAGTGAAATGAGTTTGGTCTTTTCCAGCATTGTGCCAAGTGGATGTGGCTTCACTGCACACCAAGAGCTTATTCTTTGTCATTAATTTGGCAGTGTCAGGAGAAATGTAGCCAGTGGTTTTGAGGCTGCTATTCCAAAGCTACCAATTGGGCTGATTCTTGTTTGGATAAAGGATCTTTAGTCTGCATTTGATCCATGCTATTGCTGCCCCTGGAGTGCTTGATGCTTTCCCCCATCAACTTATCAATTTTAATCTTTGGTGTCAGTAATTTAAGAGATGGAATTATTTGTCTCAATCCCCTTCCTGTCAACAACTCAGTCCATCACTATTTGGATAGCATAATGTTTGATTGCCACCTTTGCTAATACCTGTTACACCATTGTGGGACATGCCTTTATTTCTTGAAAACATACCTTTTCCATATAGTATATTTTACAGTCTTTGCTTAAACTTACTATGTCTTCAGCATTATGTCATGTTAAGCTGAAAAGGTTGCAGTAGAATTTTAAAAATGCAATATAATTTGAAAAAAGAACTGTCATGGGCTGGATTCTCTGCTTGCGGGATACTCCGTTGCGCTGACAGCGCACCCACGCCTAGGGATTTCCCAACGGCATTGGACTGCCCACCATGGGAAACTCCATTGGCCAGCTGGTGGTATGGAGAATCCCGCTGCTGGTGGGGGCGCACTGGTGTGAGATGGAGAATCCCGCCCCATATGTTTATCGAACTGGTCATTCAATTTATAATCAAATTGATTTCATGTATATTATGAAATGTACTTGTATCCTAAGATGTGCACTATGAGTAAAAATAAAATTGGTAATAAATGCTAACAAAGCAGTTTTACATTGGATTCTAGATGGCAATAGATAATTTTCAAAGAAAGCTGTCATCTACATTGATTATTTTTTGCATTTAAATGCATTAAGGTGAAGTTGGTTTCAGGAAGAAGAACATTCTTTATTCAATTTTAAAAAGTGTTTATATTTTTTTAGGGACGTGACTACTGTTCAGAAGAAGAGGACATTACATAGTGCCAATCCTTTCACACAATGTATGACTACCACTGTGTATATAGACTAAAGCCAGACCAGTATGTACTAGTTACCACTGCGAATAAGACCTCATTGGAGGTGGAAGTCTTTTTGGCATTGCGTTCTACATTATGGGACTAATGTTTCCTTGCGAATGGAAATGAAAGCATCGCTGAGGACTATCAATGCTCTTTGCTGCCAATGATTTCCTTTCTGCATTCTTACTTTTTGTGCCCGCAAGTATGCAACTTTGAACATCACCTCAAATTCCAAGAAAGGCAACTGGTGACATAAGTAATAGGAAGTCTATTTGAAAACTCTGCATGGTTGACTTGGTGTTCTCATCATGTCTAGAAGCACAAGCTTTCTCTGAACTTTCAAAATCTGTGAAAGGCGCCTGTCAAGTCTTGTGAATTTGGATTGATGCGACCATGGATAGATCTCTTCCTGTTCTTGATTCCTTCAGTCATGGCTACAAGCAGTGAGCGGGTGAAATGCACAGCAAGCGGCAAAGGGCCTGTTACTTTCTACAAAGACGCTGTTTCATATACCCAACAATTGGATACACAATGTTGAATATAAAACTTTTATTCTCTCTGTTAGAACTGATAAGCACCTGTCCTATCCCAAAAAAATATATAAAAAGCTTTTTGTCTCGGTGCTGGATAATATGGTTGCTTTTAGCAGATAATGGTGTTCTCGGCGACATTTTGAATTTTTTTTTCTATTAATAAAAACATTGTAGTTTCTTCCTGTGGTTTGCTATTGCTTTTTCATTTCATGAGTATGTAAACAGAAGTTGGTTTATGAAATTGTTTTCCGATTTGTGATTATCACTAAACTTAACGGGCCATATGAATACTCAATCACAAAGATTAATCTTTGGAGCCCAGTTTAATTGAATCTTCAGAAAACCTCGGTAATGCAGGTCAACATGTTTATCGTGTTCTCTTACAGGATCACATCAAATCAGAAGTGAATGCAAGAATAAAGGAATCAATCACACTGGAAATATGCATGAGTGCACGAGGTTGCATTATATGACACATTTAAAAGGTATTGCATATTTAAATGTGACCCATCTCCAACTGCTTCATCAATTACCTTTCATCCAACACAATGTCAGAAGTGGGGATGTTCACACTTGATTGCACAAAATTCAGCACCATATACAACTCCTTCAGCACTGAAGCAGTCCATGTCCAAATGCAGCAAGACCTGGACAGCATTCAGGCTTGGGCCGATAAGTGGCAAATAACATTTGCCAGGCAACGACTATCTTCAACAAGAGAGAATCCAACCATCTCTTCTTGACATTCAATGGCATTGTCATCGCTGCATCCCCCATTATCAACATCCTGGGGGTTTAATTGACCAGCCATATAAATATTGTGGCTACCAGAGCCGGTCCAGAGGCTGGGAATTCTATGGCAAATAACTCACCACCTGACTCTCCAAAGCCTGTTCACCATCTAAAAAGCACAAGTCAGGACTTTGATGGTGTACAGTTCACTTGCCTGGATAGGTTCAGCTCCAAAAACATTTCAGGTGCTCAACATCATCCAATACAAAACAGCTCCCTTGATTTGCACCTCATGCACAATCGTAAACATTCCTTCCCTGCCCTGCCAATGCACAAGATACACTACAGTAGCTCAGCAAGGCTGCTTCAAAAGTGCCTTCCAAACCCGTGATCTCAACACAGAGAAGGACAAGGGCAGTAGATGCATGGGAACACCTGCAAAGGTCTCCTCCAAGCCACACACCATCCTCACTTGGAACTATATGTCACTGGGTCAAAGTCCTGAACTCCATCCCTCAGAGAATTGTAGGTGAACTTAACGCACATGGACTGCAGCAGTATAAGGTGCTCTGCAGCACCTTGTCAAGGGCAACCAAAGATGGGCAATAAATCCTGGCCTAGCCAGCGATGCATACATCCTGTGAAAGAATTTTTAATAATATTTACTGTTTAGTTAAAATTTGAAGACCAAGTGTCTGGCAAGGAGTCTTGAGTATAGTTTTGTTAGGGGTCATAGTTTGAGGATGAGGGACAAACCTTTTAGGGCAGAGGTGAGGCAAAATATCTTCACCCAGAGAATGGTAAATCTGTGGAATTCACCACCACGGAAAATAATTGAAGCCAAAACGTATAATTTCAAGAAAAAATTAGATATCGCTCTTGGAACTAACGGAAACAAGGGTTCTGGGGGGAAGGCGGGATCTGGGTATTGAAGTTGATGATCAGCCACGATCACAACGAATGGTGGAGCCGACGCGTAGGAAAGGAGGCCCCCAGCCACAAAGGCCGGCCCGCCAATCGGTGGGTCCCGATCGCGGGCCAGGCCACATCCGAGGCCCCCCTCACAGGCCGCCACCCGGCCCTTCTATGCCGAGGTCCCGCCGGCTGAGAGCAGACTAGAACGGCGCCAGCTGAACTCTGCTCTTTTCCTACGGTCGCTCGGATGGAGAATCGCCAGGCCGGCCACGTAGAGCGGCCCACGACTGGCGCCATGCCAACCACGCTGGCGCCAATGGTGCCGATGTTCCGCACTGCGGAGAATCGCGTGCTGGTGTCGGGGCAGCGTGGCCCGTTCGTGGAGTTTCTCCGGCCCGGCGCAGGGCTGGGAGAATCCCGCCCAGGGTGGGGGAATGAGCCTAAGTCGGGTGCTCTTTTGGAAGGTCGGTGTAGACTCGATGGGCCAAATGGTTTAATCCTGCACTGTAAGGATTCTGCTTTATTCTATCTGGAATGCAGTGAGATAGATTTGTAGGTTCAATCAGGATTTTCAGAAGTGTATCAAAACAGAACATTTAGATCCCAAATGTTAACTCTGTTTCTCTCTCCACAGATGCTGTCAGACCTGCTGAGTTTATCCAGCATCTTCTGTTTTTTATTTCTGATATCCAGCATCCACAAATGTTGCCCTTCCCTGTTAGCCACACAATCCACTTCTCACACTCATAGCTGGTGCTGTTGACGTTGCTGCTCCTCTTGTTCCTCATCAGAGGTGCAAGAAGGAGCTGCATAAGCCACTGCTATGACATGGTGAAGACTGGCAGCAGGGAAATACAGCTGAAGGCGAGTGAAGTGCAAGACGGGTGAAGTGAATTCCAGAGGTTGACAATCACATGTTGAGCAGTAAAAGCGCACACTCTGAAAAGGAGTGCAGTGTATAGCAACCTCTCACCTGGATATGTCTGCAACTCTTCAGTTTTACTGATCAAAGGTGGTCCAGTCTGGCAGCTTCCCTGAAGGAGCAATTGCTGCTGTGAATCCACCTTGATGATACCAGACAGTTCTAAATAGCTGAGGAACTAGCTGCTGGGCCTGTTAATAGGCCGAATGGACCTATTAAATGCAGAATCCTTGGTTAAAACATGGATTAATTATTTATTATAATATTTAAATATCTAGTGTGACCGCTGCTCAGGGATTAATTGCTCATCTTCAAGACCGTCCAGCTGAAAGAGTGTAGGGTGTTGTCGGGCTCAGGAACCAACATCACTTTTAGGGTCTTTGACTACCATTGTTTCCCAAATCTGCCCACCTTGCCTTGGAAAAAGCCCGTTGCTACTTGCATTGAGTTCAGAAAGAGTTACAAGAAAGTATAAGGCAAATAAATAATTTTGTCGGGCAAGGAAATCTGCTTTTTCCAAAATAGTGTAAGTGACCAGGAATTTTTAAAAGGCATCTTCTGTGCTCTCTGCTCTGGGCAATATTTGGAACATGCAACATGTGAATTCCATCACTGACGATGCAAATGAACGTAGACTGAATCTATTAGGATTATATTTGTTTAGAGTAATGAAAATGAGGGTAAGTCATCTAAATCTAGTGACTATTGAACACTCCTACTTCTAAGATCCCATACTTCCTTCTTGGTTTTGGCTTCAAGAGTATGCAAGCTTTCAGAAATACTTCAATGTTTAAAAGTGCATAACATTATTGTTTTAGATCATGTTCTGTATTTGTGTACTTGCCTCCCCGAACAGCTGCTGGAATGTGGCGACTAGGGGCTTTTCACAGTACTTCATTGAAGCCTACTTGTGACAATAAGCAATTATTATTATTATGATTATTATAAAGTGTTTTTTCTTTGTATGTCTTAAGACATGTGTATATATACACATAAACAAAATATTGTGTATAGACATTTATATGTCAAAAGACTTGCACAAAGGAAATCCATACTGTCTTTATGTTCCCATTACTTCTTAATATCATGATGTGGAGATGCTGGCGTTGGACTGGGGTGAGCACAGTACGAAGTCTTACAACACCAGGTTAAAGTCCAACAGGTTTGTTTCGATGTCACTAGCTTTCGGAGCGCTGCTCCTTCCTCAGGTGGATGAAGAGGTATGTTCCAGAAACATATATATAGACAAATTCAAAGATGCCAAACAATGCTTGGAATGCGACCATTAGCAGGTGATTAAATCTTTACAGATCCAGAGATGGGGTAACCCCAGGTTAAAGAGGTGTGAATTGCATCAAGCGGGGGGTCGGAGAATCTCGCCCATGGTTTCCCAACACAGCTCCACCTTCAGCCAACCGAGAAAGACAGTACGTCTTACTTTATTAGTAGTTATAGCTCTGTAGAGTGTGCAAACTCTATTTAATTTAATCGTTAACCAAAGACCAAAGATCTAAAACCAAAGAATAAGTTTATACTTTAGTGGGCTGTAATCTGCATTCCTAAACGCTTTGGAGGCTTAGGCAGCACCTCACAATGTTGTCTTCATAAGATCCTCCAAATCCAGTGGCATGATGGGCAGTCCAATAGCAATGTACCTCCCAAGCAAACCTGTCCAACAGTAAGGTGTTAATTACTCAAAACAAGCTCTGCTGGTCAGGGTGTGGTAGTCCTATGCCTGACACCAGACTCCCAAAGCAACTGCTCCACTTGGAATGCTATAGGATGTCTTCAAACATTTCTGAATGTGTCAAACATCCCACTAATTTATGGGATTCTTGGCTTGTGACCAACTGAAATAGAGAAGCTTGGGGTGCCTATCGTTTCCCATTGCTTTCTTGGAGCTCAGTCGATCGGTTGACTTGCCAATCAATCAACCTATTTCACCTTTCATATAAATTGTTGTGACTGTTTGAAATTTGGCATTCTTGCATTTTCCTGAAGAGTGCGAGACACAAAGCTTCACCAACATGTCTCTCATTTCAGCAATATTAAAATGGAGAAAGTTCATTCAGGCAGTCACCAAACTAATGTTGCCAATATTCTCGGAATGACTGAGTCTCTTGGAATCGGCATTGGTCTCCCACCAATCTGGGAGATTTTAAAATGTGAAGGGTTCAATTTTAACCTTCCTTGCACGTCCCACCGGGTAAAGAATGAGCAAATTTATGAAATAAACATAAATTCTGGTTGATAGGATTGTTACCCTACATTATCTTGGGAACGACACACGTTTCTGAAATGATATATTCACCTCATTCAGTGCTTAGAAAATCATATATCAGTCAGCGTAACTCAGCAGCAGGGTTACAGTTCTGTTACGCCGTGGACCCGGTTTGTGTGCCGAACAGTTCCAGCTTCTGCAAATGCTGTTAGAGTGGAGTATGCGACTCTGGCAGTTGGTGCCATTGGAGTGGGCATGAGATTAAAACAGTTAAGTATTGTCATTCCAAACATGTCTCAGTTTGAGTAGTTCTGTCGTAGACAGGTGGAGCTTTCTGTATCCATGCTAGTTAAAGGCGTTGGTTTAGTTGTTCATATCACTGAATTGGGAAGGTAGTCCAAAGACTTTTATAAAGTTTAGTGTTATATTATGCTTTGTGGTAATATGTCGTTATTCTTTGCCTTGTGATCGAGAATGGTCAGATGAGTTGATGATAAAGAAACCACCAATCTTTAGATTGAAGCAAAACTGATTTATTGAATAACGATTAAATTAAATAGAGTTTGCACACTCTACAGAGCTATAACTACTAATAAAGTAAGATTGAGTCTGTTAAACAGTAATCTATAATCTACTAATGATGTCTTTGTGCTACTTCTCTCTAATTTAAACTATTCCTTGAGCTGCGATCAATACTTCTCTGCTAACACGAAGACTACCCAAAATTCCCTGAGATCTGATATTTAGACTGGGAACTGGTGATGCTCTCATTATTTGAATTACACTGAGATGTAATAATTAATCCTTCACTGGCGTACCTATATACATATCATTACCATTAGCATCGCATCAGTTGCAGTTATTGTGAAAGTTGATACATTACGCTAACTGAGGTAACAGTGCGAGTTTTATTTTATTTCTCCTAATCTTGGAACGTTGAACAAAACTGTTGTTGGAAGTCATAATTAAACATTTGACGTCTCTGAGCAGTTGTTGTGGGGGAGAGAAAGGAGAACACAAAGAGAAATAAATGTTTTATTTTAAAATGAATCGGGGAGAGTGACCAATTGAAGTGGGGTAAAATGGTGGGATGGATGGCAAAATGCACCAGTGAGGATAATTCTCACACTGCACCGCTAACTTTCCATGAACCCTTCCACTGATATCTCCCAGAATATATCCAGCCCGAGTTGGCAACCATATCCTGAGCATATCAACAGACTTAGTCAGGAACATGCAGAGCCAAAGTTGATGCATCGGAGAGAGTTGGCAACCATATCCTGAGCATATCAACAGACTTAGTCAGGAACATGCAGAGCCAAAGTTGATGCATCGGAGAGATGCAACTCATCTACCCGACCGTTCAAGCACCCCCTGCAAGTGGCAGTCATAGATCATAGAATCCCTAGAGTGCAGCCCATCCAGTCTGCTCCAACCCTCTGAAAGAGTACCCAATCTCGGCGCACTCCCCCATCCTATCCCCGCAACCCCACTCAACCTGCACAGCTTTGGACACTAAGGGGGCAATTTAGCATGGCCAATCCAGCTAACCTGCATATCTTTGGACTGTGTGAGGAAACCCACACAGTCACGGAGAGAAAGTGCAGACTCCATACAGACACTCACCCAAGGTCAGAATTGAACCCGGGTCCCGGGCATCGTGAGGCAGCAGTGCTAACCACTATTACCTGCACATCTTGCATTGGATTGTCAGCCATCTTAGTCCCTAGCCATCAAGCCAGAGTGGAAGTAAGACATCCTCAATCCCGAGGGGCTCCCTTAGAAGAAGAGGCTTTTGTTTATGTCGCCATTTATGCATGCGTTTTTGTGTGTGTGAGATTTGTGCCAAAAACCCCTGTAATTTTCTATTTTTCATTTAACTTTACTGTCTCACTTGTCATTTATTATAATTACAGGCTCTGCCTCCGAGATGGTCCCATATATTTTCTTCACAAATCTTTCATAAATACTTGCCAAAACACATTCATTTAAATTGTTTCCCCTCATTAATTTGACATTTTAATGTGCTTTTTAAAAAATTATGTATTTGGAACGAAGAACTATGTTTACCTATTGAATTGCCTTTTGTGGTTTTTAATGCAGATATTTAAAAATGCTTGAAAGACTCGGCATTTCCCAAAAATCTGGACCTGCAGTTGTTAATTTTGCCCAAAGCTATATGTCTATTAGTTAAATGTAAATTGTAAATTTTCCAGGAGGTGTAAGTGATGTTTAGTTAGCTGTACTGCCTGAATATTTAGCATTATACAGTTTCTGTTCAGCCTTTGTCAAATCATTTCAATAATAAATAAACAAAACATTTTTAAAAGCATTACTCAGATAGAGTTTAACTGAGCAGTTAAAAAAGTGTGTATGAGAAAAACTGACTTCATTGATTATACATAGGCTCAAACATTTATCAGGAAAGTATTAAACTGAGAGAAATTATACCTTTCCTCATTCTAATCCGAGTTCAAATTTTTTAATTCATTTTTTACGGGATGTGGGTTTGGCTAGGCCAAAATTTGTTGCACATCCCCCTAATTGGCAAGTGGTGGTGAGCTGCTACCTTGAACCTCTGCAGTCCATGTGGTGTAGGTACACCTACTGTGCTCTTAGGGAGGGAGTCCCTGAATGTTGACCCAGCGACAGTGAAGGAACAATGATGTATTTCCAAGGATAGAATGAGGCTTGATGGGGAACTTCCAGGTGGCAGTGTTCCCATGTATCTGCTGCCCTTGTCCTTCTAGATAATAATCTTTGTTAGTCTCACAAGTAGGCTTACATTTCCAATGGAATGAGGTTACTGTGAAAATCCCCTAGTCGCCACACTCCGGTGCCTGTTCGGGTACACTGAGGGAGAATTCAGAATGTCCAATTCACCTAACAATCACATCTTTCGGGGCTTGTGGGATGGAACCGGAGCACCCAGAAGAAACCCATGCAGACACTGGGAGAACATGCAGATTCCACACAGACAGTGACCCAAGGCCGTAATCATACCCGGGTCCCTGATGCTGTGCTACCGTGCCGCCCAATGGTAGGGTCGTGGGTTTGGAAGGTGTTGCCTAAGACAGGCATTGTCAAACTTGGGGGCGCGACCCGCGGGAGGGTCGGGGGCAGGTGTCAGAAGGGTCGTGGAGCCATCCGTCGTGGCACTCCCGATCGCGCAAATCCGCAGCAGCCGGCTTTTAATAATGCCGGCTGCGAGCGGCCTTCAAAATGGCCAGGAACAGATTTTTAAAATTTGGCCGCATTGCGCATGCATGCCCAAGCATTGGGGGGCATGCGCAAAACTAGGTTGCATCCTTTTTTTTTCAAGTTAGAGGGGCCAAAGGGACCCCAAACCATTTCTTCCATTTTGTCAGCAACAAACAAGGTAAGAGAAAATGGTGTGTCGCGCAGATCGGCTGGCGTGGGTTGCGAAGGTCGGCTGGCGTGGGTCGCGAAGGTTGGCCGGTTCGTAAAAATGGGTCCCCGGAAAAAAAGTTTGAGAAACACTGGCCTAAGAAACCTTGGTGAGTTCCTGCAGTGCAGCTTGTAGATGGTAGTGGAGGGAGTGAATGCATGTGGAAGAGGTGCCAATCAAGAAGGTTGCTTTTTCTTGGATGGTGTGAAACTTCTCGAGTGTTGCTGGAGTTGGTGTTCCATCACAGTCCTGACTTGTGTCTTGTAGGTGGTGGGCAGGCTTTGGGGAGTCAGGAGGTGAGTTACTCGCCGCAGGATTCCTAGCCCCTGACCTGCTCTTGTAGCCACAGTATTTATGTGGCTAGTCCAGTTCAGTTTGTGGTCAATGGTAATTCCCAAAATGTTGATAGGGATTCAGGGTGGTAATGCCAGTGAATGTCAAGGTTTCATTCTCTCTTATTGGAGATGGTCATTACCTGGCACTTGTGTGGCATGAATGTTACGTGTCACTCATCAGCCCAAGCCTGGATATTGTCCAGGTCTTGCTGCATTTGGACACAGACTGCTTCAGTGTCTTAGGAGTCGTGAAGGGTGCTGAATATTGTGCAATCATCAACACGCCCACATTTGACTTTATGTTGGAAAGAAGGTAATTGATGAAGCAACTGAAGATGATTGGGCTTGGGACATCAGCCTGAGGAACTCCTGCAGTGATGTCCCGGGACGGAGATGATTGACCTCCAACCACCACAAACATCTTCCTTTATGCTAGGTATGATTCCAACCAGTGGAGAATTTTCCTCCTGATTTCATTGACTGCATTTTGTTAGGGCTCCTTGATGCCATACTTGATCAAATCCTACCTTGATGTCATGGGCAGTCACTCTCACCTCACCTCTGGGATTCAACTCTTTTGTCCATGTTTGAACCAAGGCTGCAATGAGGTCAGGAGCTGAGTGACCTTGGCAGAACCGAAACTGAGCGCCAGTGAGCAGGTTATTGTTAAGTAAGTGCCGCTTGATAGCACTGTTGATCACCCTTTTCATCACTTCACTGATGATTAAGAGTGGACTGATAAGGCGGAAACTGGCCCGGTTGGATTTGTCCTGCTTTTTGTGTACAGTGTCATGATATTCAGGTAAACATCATGGTGCAAACATACATACATACTGATGGACAGATCAACGGACCAATCAATACACACACAACATCACAGGCAAGAGCATACACTATAAAACGGGGAACACGACACTTCCCGCTCATTCCAGCAGGAGACATCTCCGGGCACAGAGCTTACAGCAAGCCACTCAGACATCCACCATGTGCTGAGTGCCACTCCAAGATAGTGTTAGGGGTAGGTCCACAGATTCAAGGGTAATGAACAAACCACAGTAACCAGTTTACCATTGTAAATATTGTTCGTAATAAAACTGAGTTGTACCATCCGCAACCGTGTTGGTTCGTCTGTGTAGCAGAGCACCCAACACGACATACAGGAAGCACCTGGGTGATTTTTCACATTGCCGGGCAGTTGCTAGTTTGTAGCTGCACTGGAACAGTTTGGCTGGGGCGTGGCATATACTGGAGCACAAGTCTTCAGCACTATTGCCGGAATATTGACAGGGCCCATAGCCTTTGCAGTATCCAGTGCCTTCAACTGTTTCTTGACATCACATGGGGTGAATCAAATTTTTAGCAAAAGCACAAAATAAATATATTGCATGCAAATGACCACGTTTTATTGGACGTGTTTTGTTGCCCATTATCAGGTAGAAACCTCTAAGAGCATAATTCTGAGAGAGCGATGAGATGAACAAGTACCTTTCCACAGGAAGTGTAATAAGTTAAACATGATAAATTTATCAGCTTGATTTGAATTTTAATTGTGTTGAATTGAGGCAGAGAAAAAGGAAAAGAGATTTGCCAGGTAATCATTTTATAATTGGAAAACACTATATAATTATTTATCATTATGATTTGTTGATGGACCAATCAAACCACTCAAAATGCTTATTGAAAGGCGTTTAATCTATTTTTCTTCAGTAACTGAAGTTTTGAATGTCTAGAATATGGGGCGAAATTCTCCGTTATCGGCGCAAAGTCCGCCGACCGGCGGCAAAAACGGCGCAAATCCCACCTGCATCACTCCGCCAAAAATGTCGCAAAGTCTCCGGCCCGGAATGGGCTAGCAGCGACGTGGCGCTATCCGCGCTGGCTCACGTGGTTCATGCCGTGCGGCGTCATACACGCCGCACAGCGTGACGGCTCATCAAGGACGCGCTGCTCCCCCCACCCGACCAGAACACCCGACCGGATGGCCGCCTGCCGCTCAGCCCCGAGGCTCCAGTCTCGTGACATTGAGGCGCTCCTGGACGCAGTGGAGCAGAGAAGGGAGGCCCTGTATCCCGGGCACGGCCGCAGAGTTGCCCCACGCCACACCCGGCGTCTGTGGAGGGAGGTGGCAGAGGCCGTCACCGCTGTGGCCCTGACCCCACGGACAGGCACACAGTGCCACAACAAGGTGAACGACCTTGTCAGAGCAGGCAGGGTGAGCCTCCGCCACCCTGCCCGATATCCATATCCCCCATATCCCCCCTCCCCCATATCCCCCCTCCCCCATATCCACCTTCCCCCATTTCCCCAAGTGAATTCAAACTTAACCTCTGCAATACACGCGTAACCGATGGCGTGCATTCATATACCTGTCTAACACTGTTGCCTTTTACCCCTGCCACCCACCCACCCCCCCCCCCCCCCCCCACAGGAGAAACGCGCACACAACACCAGGGAGCATGTGAGGACTGGAGGAGGCCCTGCTGATGAGGGGCCACTGACCGAACATGAGGGAAGGGCCCTGGAACTGGCTGGTGGACCTGAGGACCGGGAAGTTGTTGATGCAGAGGTCGGGGGCCCACCAGCAAGTGAGTCACCGACAGTCCGTCCCCATATCCCCCCTCCCCTATATCCCCCTCCCCCATATCACCTGATCACTGCCTGCGTGTCTAACCATGCATGCTTCATTGTGTATCGCAGAAGCAAACGTTGAGGCACCCATCCCCGCAGATGCAGACCGCCTGCATGATGCCCCTCGGAGACCACGGGGGACGGAGAGACCCGGACCCTCTGGCATGTGATGCCCGCAGGATGCCCCTCTGAGACCACGGGGGACGGAGAGACCTGGACCCTCTGGCATGTGACGCCGGCAGGATTCCCCTCGGAGACCACGGAGAACGGAGAGACCCGGACCCGCTGGCATGCGACGCCCGCAGGATGCCCCTCGGAGACCACTGGAGATGGAGAGACCCGGACCCTCTATGCGACGCCCGCAGGATGCCCCTTGGAGACCACTGGAGATGGAGAGACCCGGACCCTCTGGCATGCGACGCCCGCAGGATGCCCCTCGGAGACCACTGGAGATGGAGAGACCCGGACCCTCTGGCATGCGGCGCCTGCAGGATGCCCCTCGGAGACCACTGGAGATGGAGAGACCCGGACCCTCTGGCATGCGACGCCCGCACGATGTCCCTCGGAGACCACTGGAGATGGAGAGACCTGGAGCAACAGGGAGACGACGCCCCCGTCTCGTGGGGGTGCGATGACGCAGGCGTGTGCCACCCAGCGACGAGAGGGGCAGCCACAGGCCCCCGTCATAGCCGAGCCACGAAACCACTACCCAGGACACCCCTACCCAGGACACCACTACCCAGGAAACTGAAATACAGGACAGTGACACAGATTGGATGGGCGGAGACGAACTGCCACCCCAAAGTGCCATGGACTCAGAGTCGGACGATGCGCACGACACAACGCCACTGCTGTCACCAACACCCTCCACCATCGCAGAGACGCTCACCTCGGTTGGGCATTTTAGTGATGAGGCGTCTGGTACACTCACTGGTGCGCACAACACAGCCGTCCCGGTACAGCAGGTGGAGGTAGGAGCAGCAGAGGGGCCGGGCGGTCGGAGGGCAGCCCAGCCCAAGCGAACATCTGCCGCCCAGATGGATCCCGGGTTCCTGGAGTTACCACACCCACCCATAGGTCCGATGCAACCACCGACCCGGAGACAAGCGAAGAGGTTGACGGGCGGCTTGCGGCGGCTGCAGTCGCAGGTGGAGGAGTCCACCCTCGTCCAGGAGCTGGGAGTGGTGCCGGTCATGCGTGCCACCCAGGCCGACACCGCACGGGTGGCGTCCGCGGTGGAGGCAATGGGTGCGACGGTGTCAGACATGGGGAACGGTTTGCGAGGCCTGGGGCCTTCCGTGCAGGCGGCGTCTGTGGCCCAGGACATGGCTGCCCTCTCACTGGAGGCCATGAGCCAGCGGCAGATAGCAGAGGCGCTCAACGCCATAGCCCAGTCTCAGCAGGCCATGGCCCAGTCTCTGCAGGCCATGGCCCAGTCTCTGCAGGCCATGGCCCAGTCTCAGCAGGCCATGGCCCAGTCTCTGCAGGCCATGGCCCAGTCTCAGCAGGCCATCGCTGAGGGCATCGGCGCCAGTGGCCATGTGCGAGACGGCGTCGCACAGACACAGACAGGGTTTGCCAATCCCCTGAGCTCCATGGCTGCAAACCTGCAGACCCCTGTCGATACCAGCACGGGCCTCCAGGACTGGCAGCGCCAGATGTCGGGGGGGGGCGTCGGATGGCCAGTCCGTTCGCATCCCCCACCCATGTAGAGGCCTGGGGGCCATCGGGCACCCCGAGGGAGGAGGAGGTGCTGTGGTCCGTCCCGGGTCCCCCTGTAGGGGAGGGCCCGGAACACCGCGACACCTCGGACTCCCCCCCTTCCGTCCCAGGTGCATCGGGTGGGCAACGGGCACGACAGGCTGGCAGCTCGCCATCCCAGTCGCCCGGGCCGCAGCCTGGCCCATCTAGGCCAGGACGCCCCAAGAAACGGCCGCCAAAGGAATCCTGTGTCAAAGGGCAGGAATCACAGGAGTCCACCTCCAGTTCTGCTGTACCGTCTGGGGAACCACGTAAACGTAGTCATAGGGTCCGTAAGGCCAAACAATTAGACACTGAGTAAGTTGGCACGGGTGCAGGGCACAGATGAGTTTTTGGGGCTAGGGCACGTGCATGAACTCCTTTCGTTAGTAAAGTCAATGTTACACCTACAGAAGCTGCCTTTGTGCTCTGTCCAAAGCGTGCGGGGGTGTCATGTACGTTGAGCGCAAGTGTGTGTGTGAGGGGTGGTCTTACCTCAGCCCCAGGTGAGTCTGCCCCCTTCCCCCTGGGCCGCCATCAACATCCCCCCGGGCAGAGGACGGGACCGTGCGCTGCAGTGTCACAGCCACATGCAGGGATGGTCCGGTTGGATGGTGGTACTGTGGCCATGGGTCAGACATAGTCCAACGATGTGGAGCCAGGAGCTCATCGCAGGGCGGGTTGTCATCATCCTCCATGACCTGCAATAGACACGCGTCCACCGGCAACTGTGTGAGCCCTGCCGTTGTGCCGCAGGTGGATCGGCAATGGGGGGGTGGGGTGGGTGGGGTTGGAGAGGGGGGTGAGGGTGCTGGGTGGGTGGATGGGTGGGGGATGTGGGTGGTCGGCTGTTGCCATGGTGTGCGGTCTGTGGCCATACTACCCGATTCCCACGCCCATCTAGTCAGTAAAGCGGGCGTCTATCAGCCTGTCCCGTGCCCGCTGGCCCAGCCGGTAACGATGGACAGCCACCCGCCCGTGTCTAGCCCGTCTGCCCTGACCATTGCCCCCATCCCCCTCATCTGGGGAGGACTGCGCCTCTTCCTGCTGCTCCTCCACTCCGCCCTCCTCTGCCTGCGGCACATCGCCCCTCTGCTGGGCTATATTGTGCAGGACGCAGCACACCACAATGATGCGGCCGACCCTATCTGACCGATACTGAAGGGCACCCCCAGAGAGATCCAGGCACCTGAAACGAATCTTCACGCCAAAGCACCTCTCTATCACTCCCCTTGTCGCTACATGGGCATCATTGTAGCGGTTCTCCGCCTCATTGCGTGGCCTCCGTATAGGCGTCATCAGCCACAATCGCAATGGGTAGCCCCTGTCGCCCAGCAACCAGCCCCTCAGCCAGGGATGGCGTCCCTCGTACATGCCAGTGATGGATGACCGCGACAACACGTATGAGTCGTGTACACTGCCCGGGTAACGGGCGCAGACGTGCAGGATCATCATGCGGTGGTTGCAGACCACCTGTATGTTCATCGAATAGGTCCCCTTCCTATTGGTGAACACGGCCCTGTTATCTGCAGGTGGCCGCACGGCGACGTGCATCCCATCAATTGCGCCCTGGACCATGGGGAACCCGGCCACGGCAGAGAAGCCCACGGCCCGGGCATCTTGGCTGGCCCGGTCCACAGGGAAGCGGATGTAGCGGTGCGCCATGGCATATAGGGCATATGTCACTGCCCGGGTGCACCGATGTCTGCGATATGCCGGACAGGTCCCCACTCGGTGCCTGGAATTACCCCGTTGCATAAAAGTTCAGGGCCACCGTAACCTTGACGGACACAGGGAGAGGGTGTCCCCCGCCAGTGCCACGCGGTGACAGGTGTGCCAGCAGGTGGCAGATGTGTGCCACGGTTTCCCGGCTCATCCGGAGTCTCCTCCTGCATTCTCGGTCCGTGAGGTCCTGGTATGACTGCCGGGGCCGGTACACACGGGGCGCCCTCGGGTGCCTCCATTGCCGTGGGGCCGCGACGTCCTCCTCGTCCTGTCGGTCAGGTGTCCCTCCAGCCTGGTCAGCTGCCGCCTGCCCCTCTGCGGCAGCCTGCGCCGCCTCTCTGGCACGCTCCTCCTCCTCCTCATCCAGGGCAACATGGACATTAGCGGCTGCCGCCACAGCGGCCAACATCGCTGGCTGATCGGAAAACATGACGGCCTGTGGGGGGGGGGGGGGGGGGGAGACGGCATGTCATCATTGCCCATACCCCATCCTCCCCCCAGCCAGGTGGCATGGACCGCATGGGTCCGACTGTTGGAGGCTGGCACCTGGCCAGGTGGACCAACTCACTTGCCCCCCCCCCCCCCCCACGTCCCTCCCCGGCACGGACCCCCCATCCCCCTCCCCGGCACGGACCCCGTCCCCCTCCCCGGCACGGACCCCATCCCCCTCCCCGGCACGGACCCCATCCCCCTCCCCGGCACGGACCCCATCCTCCTCCCCGGCACGGACCCCATCCTCCTCCCCGGCACGGACCCCATCCTCCTCCCCGGCACGGACCCCAACCTCCTCCCCGGCACGGACCCCAACCTCCTCCCCGGCACGGACCCCATCCCCCTCCCCGGCACGGACCCCATCCCCCTCCCCGGCACGGACCCCATCCCCCTCCCCGGCACGGACCCCATCCCCCTCCCCGGCACGGACCCCATCCCCCTCCCCGGCACGGACCCCATCCCCCTCCCCGGCACGGACCCCATCCCCCTCCCCGGCACGGACCCCATCCCCCTCCCCGGCACGGACCCCATCCCCCTCCCCGGCACGGACCCCATCCCCCTCCCCGGCACGGACCCCATCCCCCTCCCCGGCACGAACCCCAACCTCCTCCCCGGCACGGACCCCATCCCCCTGCCCGGCACGGTCCCCATCCTCCTCCCCGGCACTCTCCCCCCCCCCCCCCCCCGCCGCGCACACACACACAAAACCCTACACACACCTCTCCCCACACATTCAGACTGCGGCCACGCCATCGCCTCTCTAGCGGCCAACCCCCCAGGCCGTCACCCACCTCCACGCTGGCGTGAACCTTGAGCACTGGTTGACGCCGATTAAAAGGAGGTTTGATTTACGCCGACGTGACCCGTCATCACGTCGGCGGGACTTCGGCCCATCCGGACAGGAGGATATCGGCAGCCCCAAAATCCATTGCCTTGCGCCCACCCGTGCCATTCTCCGAGGTGTGTGGCGCCATTGGCGCCCCGCCGACTTTTCTCCCTTCGGAGACTTCGGCGGGCGGCGGGGGCGGAATTCACAGCAGCCAACGGCCATTCTCCGACCCGCTGGGGGATCGGAGAATCTCACCCATGGTTTTAAACAAAATTTTAAAAGTTACCCATTTCAAAACATAAGGTAAATGTATTCATTCAATTTTGTGGGTGGGTGGAGAGTGAACGTTTAACGTCTGCACTATTTCTCCTGACACTGGGTGGGAGGCATAGCTTTCATAATTATGTCATCTATCAGATATTGTGCTGGTCCTGCCTTTGCCGCCATACGGAGAGTAAATCTGCATCACACACACCTACATGAAATAGTCCAGTGCATTTGAAGCCAGTTATGTCATTCTTCTAATGGCAACCCTTCACAGAGTAAACAGCTGCTGAGAACGTTTAAATCTGGCAGGATTTTCAAACCCTATGATAGTCTTCAGCCCAACTTGTCCAGCTCTCCTCCCAACCAGGTACCTCGCTGATATTATGAACCTGCTAGCGCTCCATGTGCCAAGCACCAGGAGGCGCCAACAGACTAACAATTTACCAGATTTGATGTTGTATTTTCAACAGGAGGACTTTCTATGTCTTTTATTCCATATTCTCTTCCCCCCCCCCCCCCCCCCCCCCCCCCCCCCCTCCAACTACCAAGCACACGTTTAGTTGCCTTTATACTTGGATCTGCGCCTCAGTGTTATTTGCAAGATATTTTGTTTCTTAGCCACTTTTGATCACTTTCCTGGCGATTTGGTCTATTTTCTGACTGAGACAATCTTATTATAACATCTAATGTTTTTTCCTTTGCAGGCTATGGGTGAATCAATCCATTAACTACATGGGCTTGTGTGGGCAGGATATGTATGCATGCTCGTGTATGTACTTGTGGGTGGGTGTGGGCACGTGCGTTTGTATGCACGCTTGTGGACATGTGTACTCTTATTTCTGGGGGCAGGTGTGAATTTCAAATGAAAGTGAACATACCTCTTGGAAGAAAATGCAGTCTCGTTCTCTTGGAAAGAAATCGGGGCAAGATCAGAAGAACCACATCAAAGAACACATTAACAGGGGTCACTTGGTTTACTGCTCACTCATCCTCAACTTCAATTATTCATCCTTAAATGCACAACATGAAATAAACCACAGCACCCTACCACGGCAAGAGCCAGAACACTTGCTCAGACACAATCTAAAAATTACACATGGGAATGGTATTTCAAATTAATATATAGTTGTTCTGTGGCTTCAGCAAACACAGCTCATCATATAAAAGTGTTCTGGGGTTTGACAGTGGCTACTCAGCATTCAAAATGTATTCTGTCTGCTAATCAAGGGACAGAGAGGCTAATCATAGAATCACCCATACCAGTGACCTCAGCCAAGAGTGTGTCTGGTCCAAGTGACCTAATACCACAGTGAGTGGTCCATCTCCAAATTGACCATCACAGTAGCTTGATCTTCAGGCAGTGTGGATCTATAGAATTCCTACAGTGCAGAAGGACGCCCTTTGGCCCATCGAGTCTAGACCGACCCTCCTGAAGTGCACCACACCCAGTCCCACTCCCCTATTCCCGTAAACCTACCTAACCTGTACATCCTTGGCCACCAATGGACAATTTAGCATAGCCAATACACCTCACCTGCACATCTTGCGATTGTGGGAGGAAACCCGGAACACCCGGAGGAAGCCCACACAGACACGGGGAGAACATGCTAACTCCATACAGTCACCCTCGGCTGGAATCGAACCAGAGTCCCTGGGACTGTGAGGCAGCAGTGCCACCTTGAGTACAAGATCTGATTTAACAATTGGAAACCAAGATGGTGATTGAAGTGTTAACATGCTACAATTTCTCACTTTACCCAGTACCCATTGCATGTTTTCTGTACTCAGCATTTAATATGAAGTTGGCAGTGATGAAACCATCCATATTGTTTGTAGAGACAACTGCAGATGTACACATTTGCGTCATTTTCAGCTTGATGGACACACTTACTTCATGTATAATCTAGTACACCTACAGTTCTGTTTAATTTATAAGCAAACTGATCTGTGCAACCATCTCATTGATAAATTAACAGATGTTCAATGGTGCACAGGATGAATAGAGGCTCAGAGTCTTCCGTAACGAAGCAAGGCAGGATTTAGCAGCATCTCTGCTGAGGTTGAGAGAAAACAGATAGCAACACTGGAGTTGTCTGCAGCCTGCAGAGACAGGTAGTGACACTGAAGCTGTTGTGACATTGTGAAGCTGTCTGCCGGCTGTGTCTACAGGTAGTGACACCGTGAAGTTGTCTGCAGGCTGTACATGCAGGTAGTGACACTGAAGCTGTCTCCAGGTTTTGGCTATAGGTAGTGACACTGAAGCTGTCTGCAGACTGTATCGACAGGTAGTGACACTGAAGCTGTCTGCACGCTGTATCGACAGGTAGTGACACTGAAGCTGTCTGCAGCCTGTATCTACAGGTAGTGACATTGTGAAGCTGTCTGCAGGCTGTATTTGCAGATAGTGGCACTGAAGCTGTCTGCAGGCTGTGTCTACAGGTAGTGATACAGTGAAGCTGTCTGCAGGTTGTTTCTCCAGGTACCGACACTGTGACGCTGTCTGCAGGTAGTGACACTGTGAAGCTGTCTGCAGGCTGTATCTACAGGTAGTGACACTGAAGCAGTCTGCAGGATGTATCTACAGGTAGTAATACTGAAGCTGTCTGCAGGCTGTGTCTACAGGTATCGACACTGTGAAGCTGTCTGCAGGTGCTGACACTGAAGCTGTCTGCAAGCTGTATCTACAGGTAGTGACACTGTGAAGCTGTCTGCAGGATGTATCTACAGGTAGTGACACAGAAGCTGTGTGCAGGATGTATCTACAGGTAGAGATACTGTGAAGCTGTCTGCAGGCTGTATTTACAGGCAGTGACATGATGAAGCTGCAGACTGTGTTTACAGGTAGTGACACTGAAGCTGTCTGCAGACTGTATCTACAGGTAGTGACACTGAAGCTATCTGCAGGCTGTATCGACAGGTAGTGACACTGAAGCTGTCTGCAGGCTGTATCTACAGGTAGAGATACTGTGAAGCTGTCTGCAGGCTGTATTTACAGGCAGTGACATGATGAAGCTGCAGACTGTGTTTACAGGTAGTGACACTGAAGCTGTCTGCAGACTGTATCTACAGGTAGTGACACTGAAGCTATCTGCAGGCTGTATCGACAGGTAGTGACACTGAAGCTGTCTGCAGGCTGTATCTACAGGTAGTGACACTGAAGCTGTCTCCCGGCTTTGGCTATAGGTAGTGACACTGAAGCTGTCTGCAGCCTGTATCTACAGGTAGTGACATTGTGAAGCTGTCTGCAGGCTGTATTTTCAGATAGTGGCACAGAAGCTGTCTGCAGGATGTATCTACAGGTAGTAATACTGAAGCTGTCTGCAGGCTGTGTCTACAGGTATCGACACTGTGAAGCTGTCTGCAGGTGCTGACACTGTGAAGCTGTCTGCAAGCTGTATCTACAGGTAGTGACACTGTGAAGCTGTCTGCAGGATGTACCTACAGGTAGTGACACAAGCTGTGTGCAGGATGTATCTACAGGTAGAGATACTGTGAAGCTGACTGCAGGCTGTATTTACAGGCAGTGACATGATGAAGCTGCAGACTGTGTTTACAGGTAGTGACACTGAAGCTGTCTGCAGACTGTATCTACAGGTAGTGACACTGAAGTGGTCGGCAGGCTGTGTCTACAGGTATCGACACTGAAACTGTCTGCAGGTACTGACACTGTGAAGCTGTCTGCAAGCTGTATCTACAGGTAGTGACACTGTGAAGCTGCCTGCAGGCTGTGTCTACAGATAGTGACAGTGAAGCTGTCTGCAAGCTGTATCTACAGGTAGTGACACTGTGAAGCTGTCTGCTGGCTGAATCTACAGATAGTGACAGTGAAGCTGTCTGCAGGATGTATCTACAGGTAGTGACACGATGAAGCTGCAGACTGTGTTTACAGGTAGTGACACTGAAGCTGTCTGCAGACTGTATCTACAGGTAGTGACACTGAAGCTGTCTGCAGACTGTATCTACAGGTAGTGACTGTAGCGCACAATGACTTACGAGAGACGAGAAGTGATGAAGTCGATCCAGGCTTTATTAAGCGATGCTTGTCCCCAGCAGCTCAGCAACAGAATGAAGCTGTGGGGAGAAGCTCGGGTTCTTATACTCTGCCTTCAGGGCGGAGCCAGGAGTCGGCAGCCAACCAGGACCCGGGATCTGTCAGCCAATAGCATCTCAGCTTCACAGTCCCACATGACCCCTAATACATACCACCACATTCACCCCTTGTTAAAAAGGAACCCGGCGGGGTGGTGGTTCGCATGGTGGTAGGGGCTTACAAGGCTGGCCCTGGAAGGAAAATTTCGGACAGTGTTACTACAGTTTTAGCCCTACACTGGGCTATGTACAAGTTTGTGAGAACTATTTACAATATTAGCAAAAAAAATTTTTTTTGTTACAACAACATTCTTGGTGTCACGCGGATTCCACGAGTCGAGCGGGCGGTCTGGTCTTCCTCGTCGATCGCCTCAGCCCCAGTGGTGGTGCAGGTGCTTGCTCAGGCGTTGTCGTCTCCGGGAGCGTTTCGGTGTTTGTTCCTGTTTTACTTCAGGGCGGAGCCAGGAGTCGGCAGCCAACCAGGACCCCATGAACATCTTTTTGCCTTCCCCAGGAAGTCCACATCCGGGGTGTCACTCCCGACTTGGCTCACAGCTCCAGGACCAGTCCTGCTCCGTAGGCACGTCCGCCTCCTCAAGGCGGATCCGTTGGTGGAAAGGGTGCAATTGCTCCATGCCAACCCCCAGTATGCCTATGTGGCGTACCCCGACGGCCGCCAAGATACTGTCTCCCTCAGGGTCCTGGCACCAGCAGGTTCCACACACACACCTCTCCAGCCCGGCGCCACCCTCCACTCCCCCGGCGCTCCCAGCATTAACCCCACCAGGACCATCCGTCCTTCCCCTGCCCATGCCTGAGGATGAAGAGGATTTTGGCACGCTCCCAGAGTCACCGAACGTCAGGCCAGCGTTGACATCGCCGCCACCACTACGTCGCTCCCAGCGGGACATCAAGGCACCGGACCGGTTAAATCTCTTACTGGCACCGGACTTCAAAAGACATTTTTTTTTCTGATCAAATACTGCAAATATAAATTCATTGCTGTATATAGTTCTCCACCACCACCGCCGGACTCAATTTTAACAGTGGGTGAATGTGGTAAACCACTGTTGCACATGTATTAGATGATGTAAGGTAGGACCTGTACTTCAGGTTCGCCGGTCGTCCCTGACTGCTGGCTCCACCCAGTAGGCAGAGTATAAATATGCGTGTCCTCCATTCAGGAGACATTTCACCAGCTGCTGTAGGAGGCCACACATCTTAGAGCAATAAAGCCTCAGTTGTATTCAACTCTAGTCTTTGTTCAATTGATCGTGCCTCACACAGCCTGAAGACAGTTTCAGTATCACTACCTGTAGATACAGCTTGCAGACAGCGTCACAGTGTCACTACCTGTAGATACAGCTTGCAGACAGCTTCACAGTGTCACTACCTGCAGACAGCTTCACAGTGTCGGTACCTGTAGATACAGCCTGCAGACAGCTTCAGTGTCAGTACCTGTAGATACAGCTTGCAGACAGCTTCACAGTGTCACTACCTGCAGACAGCTTCACAGTGTCGGTACCTGTAGACACAGCCTGCAGACAGCTTCACAGTGTCACTACCTGTAGATACAGCCTGCAGACAGTTTCAGTGTCAGTACCTGTAGATACAGTCTGCAGACAGCTTCAGTTTCACTCCCTGTACACACAGCCTGCAGACAGCTTCACAGTGTCAGTACCTGTAGACACAGCCTGCAGACAGCTTCAGTGTCACTACATGTAGACACAGCCTGCAGACAGCTTCAGTTTCACTCCCTGTACACATAGCCTGCAGACAGCTTCTCAGTTTCGCTATCTCCAGACATAGCCTGCAGATAGCTTCAGAATGTCAGTACCTGTAGATACAGACTGCAGACAGCTTCACCGTGTCACTACCTGCAGATACAGCCTGCAGGCAGCTTCAGTATCACTACCTGTAGTTACAACCTGCAGACAGCTTCACTGTCACTACCTGTAGATACAGCCTACACACAACTTCACATTGTCACTACTGTGTTGGTAGCGGTGCACAGCAGTGACTGAATGGAGTGGAGTGCATCAGGGAGGACCTCCTGCCAGCGAGAGGCTGGGAGGTTCCTGGACTGTAGGGCCAGTTGGACGGCCCTCCATACCGTCCCGTTCTCCCTCTCTACCTGCCCGTTTCCCTGGGGGTTATAGCTTGTTGTCCTGCTGGAGGCGATACCCCTGCTGAGCAGGAACTGACACAGCTCATCACTCATGAATGAGGATCCCCTGTCACTGTGGATGTAGGCGGGGAAACCGAACCGAGCGAAGTTAGTGTTTAGGGCTTTGATGACTGTGGCAGACGTCACGTCGGGGCATGGGATGGCGAAGGGGAACCTGGAGTACTCATCGACCACACCGAGAATATACGTGTTTCGGTCGGTGGAGGGGAGGGGCCCTTTGAAATCCACGCTGAGGCATTCAAAGAGGCAGACCTGGCAGTCCCTGGTGATTGTCCGTACTTCCTCGGCGGAGTAGGGCAGGTTGCGGGCTTTTATGAAATGGTACAACCGTGTGACTCTCGGGTGACAAAGGCTGTCGTGCAGGATCCGGAGTCGGTCTACTTGTGCGCTGGCACATGTACCTTGGGATAGGGCGTCTGGGGGCCCGTTGAGTTTGCCGGGGCGATACAAAATCTCGTAATTATAGGTGGAGAGCTCGATCTTCCACCGCAAGATTTTATCGTTTTTGATCTTGCCCCGCCGTGTGTTATTGAACATGAAGGCTACCGACCGTTGGTCAGTGAGGAGAGTGAATCTCCTGCTGGCCAGGTAATGGCTCCAATGCCGCACAGCTTCAACGATAGCTTAGGCCTCTTTTTTGACGGATGAGTGCTGAATTTCTGAGGCATGAAGGGTGCGGGAAAATAATGCCATGAATCTGCCTGCCTGATTGAGCGTGGCGGCTAGGGCGACGTCCGATGCATCGCTCTCTACTTGAAAGGGCAGTGTCTCATCTACTGCGTGCATCCCGGCCTTGGCGATATCGGCTCTGATACAGGTGAAGGCCTGCTGTGCCTCGGCCGTCAGGGGAAAATGGGTGGACTGAATGAGTGGGCGGGCCTTGTCCGCACAGTTTGGGACCTACTGGGCATAGTACGAGAAGAACCCCAGGCAGCGTTTGAGGGCAATGGGGGAGGGGAAGCTCCATGAGGGGGCGCATGCTGTCGGGATCGGGCCCCAGAACTCCGTTTTGGACCACAAAGCTGAGTATGGCTAAACTCGCACTTCTCCTTGTTGTAGGTGAGGTTGAGGAGAGTGGCGGTGTGGAGAAATTTGGCACGGTTGGCATCATGGTCCTGCTGGTCATGGCCGCAGATGGTGACTTTGTCTAGGTACGGGAAGGTGACCCGCAAACTGTACCGGTCGACCATTCGGTCCATTTCCCTTTGGAAGACCGAAACACCATTAGTGATAGAGACGACCGTCCGCCTCGAAAGCGGTGTATGGACGGTCTGATTTACGGATGGGGAGCTGGTGGTAGGCGGATTTGAGGTCTACCATTGAGAAGACCCGGTACTGTGCAATCTGATTGACCATGTCAGATATGCGTGGGAGGGGGTACGCGTCGAACTGCGTGTACCTATTGATGGTCTGGCTGTAGTCCACGACCATTCTGTGTTTCTCCCCAGTTTTAACGACTACCACTTGGGCTCTCCAGGGGCTGTTGCTGGCCTCAATAATGCCTTCCTGAAGCAGCCGCTGGACCTCGGAACTGAGAATGTCCTGTTCTGGGTGCTGTACCATCTGCTCCTGGTGGCGACGGGTTTGCAATCCGGGGTTAGATTGGCGAAGAGGGAAGGCGGATCGACCTTTAGGGTCGCGAGGCCGCACACATGTGAATTTGAGGGTTAGTCACTGGAGGTTACACTGGAAGTCCAGGCCGAGTAGTAGGGCAGCACAGAGGATAGGGAGGACATAGAGGCTGAATTCTATGCCCTGGACCGTGAGTGTGACCGTGCAGAACCCCCGGATCACGACGGAATGGGATCCGGAGGCCAGGAAGGTTCTTTGGTTGGCGGGGTGTACCGCGAGAGAGCAGCGCCTTACTGTATCCGAGTGTATGAAGCTTTTGGTGCTCCCGGAGTCCAGCAGGCAAGAGGTCACGTGGTCGTTGATTTTCACACTGGTCAATGCGGTGGCCAGGTTGTGTAGACGAGACTGGTTGATCGTCACTGAGGCGAGTCGTGGTCAGTCGTCGCTGACGTCGGATGATGGGGAGCCTGGGGGGCGCAGGTCCTGGAATGTTGTCGGTATCCATGTCCCGTGGAGGAGACAAGATGACGGCGCCTGAAGATCCTGCGGGGAACAAAATGGTGGCACCCATGGGCCGCATGTTGCGGGGGCTGGACAAGGTGGCGGCTCCCATGGGCAGCACGTGGACTGAGGCGGAGAAGATGGCGGCGCCCACTGGCCGCGCGTGGCCCTGGCAGGTGAAGATGGCGGCGCCCACTGGCCGCGTGTGGCCCGGGAGGTGAAGATGGCGGCGCCAACTGGTCCGGGGAGGTGAAGATGGCGGCGCCCATTGGCCGCGCGTGGTCCGGGGAGATGAAGATGACAGCGCCCATTGTGTGTAGGCTTGGAGGGTGGGGCGATAGCGGCAACTGCGCAGCCTGGCACACCGTGGCGAAGTGCCCCTTTTTGCCGCAAGCCTTGCAAAGGGCAGCGCAGGCCGGGCAGCGTTGGCAAGGGTGCTTCTGCTGGCTGCAGAAGTAACATCGGGGACCAGGGTGCGCGGGCTGGCGTGTGGCGCAGGCGTACTGGCTGGGTAAGGCTCCCGCTGGGGCGGCCGTCTGTGGGGTCCACGAGGGGTAGGAGGGTTGGGCCGCGTGGTTGGTAGGGTAGGCCTGAGTGTTATGTGAGGCAACCATCATGGAGAGCGCTAGCTTCTTTGTTTCAGCTAGGTCGAGCGTTGCCCCTTCTGACAGTCTTTGGCGTATGAGGTCCGAGCCAATCCCCGTTATGAACGCGTCCCGCATAAGAAGTTTGGAATGTTCGGTGGCCGTAATGGCCTGCCAGTCACAGTCCCGGACGAGTGGGATTAGGGCCCACCAGAAGTCTTCTATGGACTCACCAGGGAGTTGAGAGTGAGTGGCGAGTACGTGCCTGGCGAAGAGTGTGTTCGTTTTCTGTGCGTAGTTTTCTTTGAGAAGCGACATGGCATTGGCGTAGTTCGGGGCGTCCTGGATCAGCGGGAACACGTTGGAGCTCAACCTTGATTACAGGATCTGTATCTTCTGAGCCTCTGGAACAGGAATGGTCGCGGAGTTGATGTACGCCTCGAAGCAAGCTAGCCAGTGATTAAAGTCCTTTTTGGCGTTGCTTGATTGCGGATCCAGCTGCAGGCGATCTGGTTTGATTGTGAGGTCCATCTTTTAGAAAATCTTAGAGCAATAAATTGAGGCACAATCAATTGAACAAAGACTAGAGTTGGTTATAACTGAGGCTTTATTGCTCTAAGATGCGTGGCCTCCCACAGCAGCTGGCAAAACGACTGCTGAATGGAGGACACGCATATTTATACTCCGCCTACTGGGCGGAGCCAGTTGGCAGGGACCACCGGCGAACCTGTAGTGCAGGTCCTACCTTACATCACCTAATACAGGTGCAACAGTGGTTTACCACACTGTGTCTACAGGTAGTGACACTAAAGCTGTCTGCAGACTGTATCTACAGGTAATGATACTGAAGCTGTCTGCAGGATGTCTCTACAGGTAGTGAAACTGTGAAGCTGTCTGCAGGATGTATCTACAGGTACCGACACTGAAGCTTCTGCAGGTAGTGACACTGTGAAGCTGACTGCAAGCTGTATCTGTAGGTAGTGATACTGAAGCTGTCTGCAGGATGTATCTACAGGTAGTCATACTGAAGCTGTCTGCAGGCTGGGACACTGAAGCTGTCTGCAGGATGTATCTACAGGCAGTGACACTGAAGCTGTCTGCAGGATGTATCTACAGGTAGTGACACTGAAGCTGTCTGCAGGATGTATCTACAGGTAGTGACACTGAAGCTGTCTCCAGGCTGTGTCTACAGGTATCGACACTGTGAAGCTGTCTGCAGACTGTATCTATAGGTAGTGATACTGAAGCTGTCTGCAGGCTGTATCTACAGGTAGTGACACTGAAGCTGTCTGCAGGATGTATCTACAGGTAGTGACACGGAAGCTGTCTGCAGGATGTATCTACAGGTAGTGACACTGAAGCTGTCTGCAGGATGTATCTACAGGTAGTGACACTGAAGCTGTCTCCTGGCTGTGTCTACAGGTATCGACACTGTGAAGCTGTCTGCAGTTAGTGAAGCTGTGAAGCTGTCTGCAGGCTGTATCTATAGGTAGTGATACTGAAGCTGTCTGCAGGCTGTATCTACAGGTAGTGACACTGAAGCTGTCTGCAGGATGTATCTACAGGTAGTGACACTGAAGCTGTCTGCAGGCTGTATCTACAGGAGACGTCATTGTGAAGCTGTCTGCAGGCTGTGTCTACAGTTTGCGACACTGAAGCTGTCTCCAGGCTGTGTCTACAGGTATCGACACTGTGAAGCTGTCTGCAGGCTGTATCTATAGGTAGTGATACTGAAGCTGTCTGCAGGCTGGGACACTGAAGCTGTCTGCAGGAGGTATCTACAGGTAGTGACACTGAAGCTGTCTGCAGGATGTATCTACAGGTATTGACACTGAAGCTGTCTCCTGGCTGTGTCTACAGGTATCGACACTGTGAAGCTGTCTGCAGTTAGTGAAGCTGTGAAGCTGTCTGCAGGCTGTATCTATAAGTAGTGATACTGAAGCTGTCTGCAGGCTGTATCTACAGGTAGTGACACTGAAGCTGTCTGCAGGATGTATCTACAGGTAGTGACACTGAAGCTGTCTGCAGGCTGTATCTACAGGAGACGTCATTGTGAAGCTGTCTGCAGGCTGTGTCTACAGTTTGCGACACTGTGAAGTTGGCTGCAGACTGTGTCTACAGATAGTGACACTGAAGCTGGCTGCAGGCTGTGTCTACAGGTATCGACACTGTGAAGCTGTCCTCAAGCTGCATCTGTTGATCTTCAAATTTCTTTCTCTGTCAGTCTGGCCTCAATAAAAGTTGAGACGGATTCGCACGTAAACAGAAGTTATTTATTTAGCTTGCAAGCTTGAATCATCTTACAGAAATGTAACAGGACATCCAGCCTCTTACACTCCAGAAAACGACTGAACTAACAGACAAAGGGATCTCTGCAAAATCAGTTCAAATGGTATCAAGTTTCACATACTCGACGGACATAGGTCAGCCTAGGTCCCTCCTGACCTGTTCGATCTATTCTGATTGGCTCACTTCCAATCCCTTTCTCTGGCCCCTATCAATGAAGCATCACCCTCATAGACACACCTCTTCCTGCTTTTTCCATGCGGTCTCAAATTCCTTTGTCCCTAACTGCAAAAATCAAAGTGGCTTATTTCTACATTACATTAACTAGTAACTCTAAAGTAACTATTTTATATCACATTCGTCATTCCCTCCTTTTATCATTCCATGATAACCGAACTATCCAATCTATAGCTACGGTCCCTCATCTAAAAAGATCCGTCGCTGCATTTCCAATTCCTGTCTTAGCCCCCCTTCATCTGCTTCACCCTCATGGATTTTAACAGTTAAATTTTTTTTCTCGGTGATTGGGGCGGTGATCTGATCTAGTGCACCCCGCATTCTACCCATCACACATTTAAGGATGGCCAGGCCCACAAAGATGCAGCCGATAGCTACCACTAGATACATGGCCATATTTATCAACCAGTCCTTCCATCCTCCAGATCCCCAGTTACCCCAAGAGTCAGGATCCTGCATCCCGTCCAAGTGATCCCGTATGCGATCCATAAATTTAGTAATGTTAGCGGTCAAGTCCTGAACACCCATGATCCACTTGCCCTGTACTATGGCGCATACCCCACCCTCACGGGCCAGAAGATAGTCAAGAGCATACCGGTTCTGCATTGCAAACAACCGTAGCTGAGACAACTCCTTGGTTATTGCCCCGAGGGCTCCCAAGGTTTCATTTCCCAAGATGGTAAGGCCGCAAATAAAATAATTCCGATCACTTAACAGCCAAGGAACCCCCCACACCTCCCAGTGTCAATACGCTCAGAATGCCCCACCCGGCTGAGTGGCCCCGGTTGGGTGCAAGAACCTGAGGTTTTTTCCAGTTCTCGCAAAATTCAGCAGAGACTGCCCGGCGTGCTAACTGATTATGCAGGTTCCACGCCGAAGGGCAGGGGACTGTGGTAGGGACTAGAGTCCCTATAGCAATTCGGCGGGGAAATGGGGTGACAAAACGTTGGTCGCCGTACCATTAAATAAAAAGTAGTATCCTTGTTCCGTGTGGAGACTAGCATCACAATCAGCATATCGGTTGCGTAAGGACCTCCCAGTAGCCCAGTTTATCCAATTTTGAAATGCCCATTCGGGCCGCCCAGCAATGCAGAAAGCCCTATTCCCAACAGTGATATGAGAGACATTCGCCCAGCCACAAAGGAGCTGGAGGCCAGCGTTCAATGGAACGCAAGTGGTGCTATAACAAACGCATTGGACAGACGCCTGGGTGATATGGCACCTCCTGTCCGTACAGGTGGGAAACAGACATGTTATATTTGTGTCCACCTCTACCAGCAAACAGCCATATCCTTCACTGCTGAAGCAATTCTCGTACGACCGGGAATCCCTATTGGGAGTGAAGTGGCTAGGTATGTACGCCCTCCACCGTCGCAGCCTATCGTACTGTGAATGGGAATTATCCCGAGGGAGGGGAAGGCAAATAGCCGGTGGTGCTGAATCCGGATCGTAAGGAAGAGTGACTTGCTCGGGCAATGGCTCGGAACGCTGACAATGAACCACCGTTTGGGGAGTGCCCCAAAGCGGTGAAACAGAAAATAACCTAGACACCGCTGCGGGGTTTGGGTAGCAGACAACCCGTCCCTGGCCATACAGACGGTGGTAAATCTGGTGGAAGAGATTCATACTACCCGGGTTTTCCTCAGTTTGGCCTTTAATTAACTTAAGTGCATCTCCCGGTAACCTACGTTCTAGCTGTACTTCCCTTCTCACACGCCCCGTCCTCTCTCTAGTCCCTTTCTCTTTCTCATGGTCTCTTCCTACACTCTTCTGACAGCCTGATGTTACCTTTATTGTACCACTTTTAACACATCCAAAATCAAATTTACATGTATTCCAAAAACAAGGCAATGTCCATATAATGTTCCCTTCCCATCGCCGGGACCGGTGCAGTTGCTTCATGACTCCCGCATTCTCCTTAACTTTGATGACCTTCCATGAGTCGATACCATGTCCTCGTATATGGGGGCAGTGAAGAACATCACCTTTGCATAGGTGATGTATCCTTGTAGATTGGTTGGGGCTACACAGATACATAATATTCCCCTTTTCCATGTCCATCGCCAATAACACGCCAAGCGAAGTGAGGCCAAATATCAGACAGACGATGCGTAGCCACTCCATCATGCTCCACACCTGTAAAATAGCACTGGAGAAGGGAGGCAGGTTAGTATCCGACCTTTTACAGTAGTGGAGATGGACTCAATTTACAGTGATGTAGGTGGACCCAAGCACTTCGCCCCTCCACTTTAACTGCTGTGGGGGTGGCAAGGAGAACTTGGAAGGGCCCATCCCATCGCGGCTCCGACCCCTTCCTAGTCCAATTTTTTGACCATGACATAACTACCGGGCTGGACTGAAAGTGAGCTAGGTACTGGGGCAATGGCTGGTGAGCCGCACGGACTGGGCCATGGAGTTCCTTGAGCACTTGCGTAAAGGCTAGAACATAGGTGGTCATTTCTTCAGTCATCTGATGAAACTGAACCCGTCTGGGAACCTGCAGGCTCCAAGGAATTCTAAGAGGCCTGCCATGAAGAATCTCGGCGGGAGAGAGCCGGGCTGGTCCCGCAGGTGTAACCCGCAGCTGGAAGAGGGCAACGGGGAGCAACTTAAGCCATGTCAGTCCCGTGTCTGCTCTTAATTTAGCCAATTTAGTTTTGAGGGTCTGATTGTGTCTCTCAACCACCCCGGCTGCCTGCGGTCTGTAAGCACAGTGTAACTGCTGGCGTATGCCCAACTGGGAGCAAAACTCCTTGTTAATTTTTCCAATAAAATGAGGCCCATTATCAGAACTTAACTGAGCTGGTATACCGTACCGGGGAATGATTTCCCTCATCAAGACTTTAACCACAGTAGCAGCTTTACTATAGATAGTCGGATACGCCTCAACCCATCTGCTGAACACATCCACAATGACCAAAACATATTTATAACATTGACACCTTTCCAACTCAATGTAATCCATTTGGAGCGTCTCAAAGGGACCACTGGGCAACGGGGTTTGCCCCTTCCCACAAGGGATACCTTTTCCGGTGTTATATTGCTGACAAATCAAACACCGATTACTGATACTTTGGGCCAACCCCTGCATTTTAGGGTGCCACCAAGTGTCCAGCAACAAATCACTAGTCCCTCGAGCCCCACAATGAGTTGCAAAGTGTACACATTCGATGACCCATAAAGCCAGCACATCAGACATACAAGTCTGATGTGCAGGCGTGGTCCATAAAGAGGAAACAGAATCATATGTACAACCTAACCGTTTCCACATTTGTTTATCATTCTCAGGAGCGTCCTCCTGTAACCTTATGACGTCTGGCATTGGCTTGTCAGAAGCAGACACATTCATAGTAGATCGTTTAGTCTGACTTAACATTTTAGGCACCATCACTTGCTGAATTTGTGCGGCTGTGCGCGCTGCACAATCTGCTCGTTCATTACCAACGTCAACTGGGGTTGTACCATTCGTGTGGGCAGCGCATTTAATAACGGAAATCTGCGCTGGCAGAAGGAGGGCCTGCAGTAGGTCATTAACTAAACCCCGGTGGGATATTTGACCACACATAATCATGTCAGGTTGTTCTGACGAAATGTCACTCAAATCGCCCCTTATTGTGGTAGTTTCCTGAATCAAGGCTAAACAGTCGTGGCCAGGTGCGTCTTCATGGACAGGGGGACCACTAAGAAAACAGGCTGGATTGATAGTGGTACAGTATTTAAATGTCAGACGTGGATTGTTCAAAAGGTATATCTCATACCTATTCTGACGAGCTGCGGTAAGATGCTGACCATTCGCCCCATATCCCTGGCATGGTACTGGTCATGGACCTGACGTGTAATATGAGGGCTTACCGAAGCTGACTGTGGCCATAAATGTGGTGATATTGTAACAAAATCGGCTGTACCTTCTTTTCCCGTGACTGTGGCTGTAACCTTGACTGGCCATTCGGTCTCAAGTAATGGCCGGTATTTGTCCTCCAACTCCCTGTTTCGTCCAGTTCTGTCATAGGCCAGGGTAACGTGATGCAGTGATAGTGGCTGTTCAATGTCTAACGTCCACCACTGGGGGGGTGATAGAAATATAGCACTGTTGTCTCATCCTCCTCTTCGCTGATCCACCCACCCAAAGTCACTATATTGGAGCTCCTGCTGGTAAACTACCATTTCTGCCGCTTGTTGGGATCGCAGATCATCCTTTTTCATTACATACTCAGTCTTAACCTTTGTAACTGAGCCTCCTTCTTGGCCTACACCCTCCTTCCAGTAAAATCTGACTGCCCTTGCCATCTGGGAAGGGTCGTTCTCTGTCCAATTCTTGTTATTACATTTCACAGCAGTAACCACAGAAGGTGGTAGGCAATGCATTAACATAGCACAGTATTGAGGGGAATTCTGACCAGTTTGATACAGCAAATCGCCTGACTGCCCCCGGTAGATTTCATTAAAACGCCCCAGACATTCCTATGGCTCATCAATCTTCCTAGGTTTTAGGTCTAAGATAACAGAAAGATTTATGGGCCTTTGAAATGTGCTATTCAACGCATTCAAGATCTGTGTCCTTCTTTTCTCTATTTGCTCTCTTTTTTTTTTTAAACTTAAAAATGTTTGAAAATTCAAATTGAATTACTGCAACTTGCAAGCTTAGCTCTGATCTCAACTCAGAACTAAATTTACAATTTGCTTAACACAAACTTGTATAACATTTACAACTTAATTATTTCTTTATCTTAACAATTTTTTTTTTAACAAGTTTTTTTTCTGTTACATACACATAAGTATTAGCAAAATCAACTATCATAAGTATTAGCAAAATCAATTATCATCTCCAGATTGACACTTTTTAAAATGGTGTCCATGATCTTCTTTAAGTTTCTATTAATCTCCAGATAAAATGAGATAAACCTTATTTCAAGTAAGTAAAATTTAAGATTCTGGCAATTTCAATCAATTGCTTTCGAAAATAATAACTTTTATCAAAGAGGTGGAGAAACCCACTGGTTTCCTTTAATTAATTCAAAACGTAACTTTGCTGGTGTTCACTGACTCAAAGGAAAGGTATCCGATTACACTGCAGACTGGTGCTGTTATCTCAAGGCCTGAGTGAGAAGCACTGTCTGTTTTCAACTCCGCCTGCTGCTGTTAACCCTTTGAGAGACTTCTGCTTCAACCTCACAATCTCAACTAGACCTCGGAACTTTACAGTCCAAGGAGACAATTTTAGCTTAATCAACTATATATTTAAAACACTCACACATAGAGTTGAACCATCTTCAGATTTAAAAACAGTTATACTGGACTGAACCCCCATCTATTGAAGTCCCATCAGCCCCTGAACCCATATAATAGACTGAACCTTTATTATTTAAAGTCCCATCAGCCTCTGAACCCTGATAATAGACTGAACCTTTATTATTTAAGTCACATCAGCCTCTGAACCCCGATAATAGACTGAACCTTTATTATTTAAGTCACATCAGCCTCTGAACCCTAATAATAGACTGAACCTTTATTATTTAAAGTCCCATCAGCCCAAAACCCTAACCCAAGCCGAAACAACAATATGAAATCCCATCAATTAAAGTGCTAATCCCCAGACTGACCAGTGATTTCGTCGAGGCGGTCTTTCTGTGCCAACCGCGAGTGACCAGACTAATCAGACGATAAGAAGAGGGGAACAATCAATGCTGGTCGTTTTCCATTTCTACATTGAGGGCCCTTTGTTCCCGTCCTCCTGTTCATAATCAGTCTAATTCTGATTTCGCAGTTGGATCAGGATCGCCCAGAGAAATCCCGGTTTTCGGCACCAAATGTTGATCTTCAAATTTCTTTCTCTGTCAGTCTGGCCTCAATAAAAGTTGAGACGGATTCGCACGTAAACAGAAGTTATTTATTTAGCTTGCAAGCTTGAATCATCTTACAGAAATGTAACAGGACATCCAGCCTCTTACACTCCAGAAAACGACTGAACTAACAGACAAAGGGATCTCTGCAAAATCAGTTCAAATGGTATCAAGTTTCACATACTCGACGGACATAGGTCAGCCTAGGTCCCTCCTGACCTGTTCGATCTATTCTGATTGGCTCACTTCCAATCCCTTTCTCTGGCCCCTATCAATGAAGCATCACCCTCATAGACACACCTCTTCCTGCTTTTTCCATGCGGTCTCAAATTCCTTTGTCCCTAACTGCAAAAATCAAAGTGGCTTATTTCTACATTACATTAACTAGTAACTCTAAAGTAACTATTTTATATCACATTCGTCACATCTACAGGTAAAAACACTGTGAAACTATCTGCAGGCTGTGTCTACAGTCAGCAACACTGAGAATCTGTCTGCAGGCTGTCTCGACAGTTAGCAACACTGTCAGGTTTGGAGGTATTGCAGAGGGTGAGGTCAAAGTGAAGTGCTATTCGTGGAAACATATCTTACAGATGCTTAGCAGCCACTGGAGGCAGGATAAGGTTCTTCCAAGGCTCATTTCATTTCATTGCAATAGAGGCTTCGCCTGGCTAATAGAGTTTGACTCCTCCAGTGAGGAGCAGAGTAACACTGAAATGGTGATGCAGCCACCTCGAGTTGCTTATGCTTTGGCTAGTGGAATCTCCAGTAGCCTGAGGTAACCACTGGACGTGGAAGATGGGCACATGGGAGCAAGAAGGTGCTACCCATCTCAAATGTGTACCGTCAGAGGCTCAGTCTGATGGAGCTGTCCAAGCACCAATATCTCCTGCGTCCGCCCAGGAAGGTGGTGGCAGAACTCTTTGATATCCTGGAACAGGGGTTGATGCCAATGGAAAGTAGTGGACACCCAATGCCTGTAGCAGAAAGGTGATGTTGGTACTCAGCTTTTTCACCTGTTGTTGGTTCCAGCGATTGTCTGGAGAGGTACCTGGCAGCTCTAACCAGTGGTGCAAAGGAGGTCACTGATGCTATGTACCACCAGGCTGGCCATATATCAATTATGTTGAGAGAGCAACTAGTTTCAGGGCCATGGCAGGATTTCACCAGGCACAGGGAGAAATTGACAGTACTCATGTGACCACCCTCGCTTCCTCAGAGAAGCCAGGCAACTTTGCCAACAGGAAGTGCTTCCATTCCCTAAACGTTGAAGCCACCTGTGACCACATTAAGTGGATCACACGGCTGTGTGCGACATTTCCAGGATGCTGTCAGGACTCTTGCACCCCTGGACCTGCCAGTTGTCTCAACTCTCCAAGCTACCAAAACAACTCTGTGGCTGGATCCTAAGGGAGGGACAAGGGGTATCCACTGAGGATCTTGCTTTTGATCCCTCAATAGGTAACTCCAACACACAGGCAGAGGACACTTGGAGACACTGCTGTATGACTCCAAGGAGCAGGTCATTGGGCTATTGAAGATGAGATTTTGGTGCCTCGTTAGGTCTGGGGGAGCCATGCAATATGCACCCTCTAAAGTACCTCCCCTCATTGTTGACTGCTGTGCGTGTGCCACCTGGGGAGTCGTGTTGGAGCCAGAATCTCTTATCAGCTTTCTGTACCCGTCACCACTACTTCTATTTATTGGGATGTGGGCATCATTGTCTGGGCCAGCATTTGTTGCCCAAATCTAATTGCCCTTGTGAAGGTGGTGGTGAGCTGCCTCCTTGAACCCCTGCTGTCCATGTGATTGGGCAGCACGGTAGCACAAGTGATTAGCACTGTGGCTTCACAGCGCCAGGGTCCCAGGTTTGATTCCCCGCTGGGTCACTGTCTGTGCGGAGTCTGCACGTTCTCCCCGTGTATGCGTGGGTTTCCTCTGGGTGCTCCGGAATCCTCCCACAGTCCAAAGACGTGCATGTTAGGTGGATTGGCCATGATAAATTGCCCTTCGTGACCAAAAAAGGTTAGGAGGGGTTACAGGGCTAGGGTGAAAGTGAGGTCTTAAGTGGGTCGGTGCAGACTCGATGGGCCGAATGGCCTCCTTCTGCACTGTATTTTGTATGTTCTATGTAGGTACACCCACTGTGCTGTTAGGGAGGGAATTTTGTCCCAACATAGTGAAGGAGTGGCGATATATTTCCAAGTCAGACTGGTGCACAATGTGGAAGAGAACTTGCAGGTGGGAGTGTTTCAAAGTTTGCCCTTGTCCTTGCTGATAACATGAGCAGAATTTGGAAAGTGCTATTGAAGGAGCCTTGGGTGAGATTCTGCAGCACACCCCTATAATGGTGAAAATGCACGATCCCATCCTTCCTGAGCATCTCACCCCTATTTACACTGACCTCCCTGACATCTTCCTTTCCACCCCCACCTATCTGTAAGTATCTCCGTGCCTGACTAACAACCCTCACTGCACCTTCAGCCAACCCGTCGAACCCTCACCCATCTAAGCTACCAGATCTCTCTGCCCCCTGATACATTAACGAAGCCCTCCCAGCACACACACCCTGAATTCACAGTTGTCTCCAATGACCCCTCTCTGTAAGCACGTACACTTGGTCATCTGCCCTCCCTTGTAACCTAGACACCATCCCCCGTCTCACCACCATCTTTCCCCATCTATCAGTACCTCCTTCTGCCTTCCATCCTGCGCCTCGAGGATCCCATCCACCATGGCAGAGTCCCTGGAAGATGGTTCAAAGCCTCAGCGAAGTGGAAGCTGCTACAATCAGGTTGGAATAATACGGAAAGTGCCAACCCGCCTTCCTGGTGCAAGTTGTTCGCTCACACATCACCCCTCCAGTGAACCACCTCCATGCACCCTTCCCCATGGGTTCGGAGAAATGTTCATGACAGATTTCTTTTTTTTTTAGGAGACATTTTATTGAGGCATTTCTAATTTTAACATATTAACATTCTAAATAACTGAACAGCCCGACACAAACAAGCACCCCACAGTAACACACCCAACTTCCACCCCGCCCTAACTCCTAGCTACCCATATATTAGATTCCCTGCCCTTATTTTCCACTTCCATGCCCCCCCCCGCCCCCCCCCCCCCACACCTTCTGCTGACGGTCAGTTTTCCTTTCAGAAGTCGATGAACAGCTGCCACCACCGAGCAAACCCCTGTATTGAACCCCTTGCGGCGAACTTAATCTTCTCTTGCCTGTGAAACTGTGTTATGTCACTGACCCACACACCCCACTTTGGAGGCTCCGAGGCCCTCCATCCCAGCAAAATCCATCTCCAGGCCACCAGGGAGGCGAAGGCCAAAATTAATGTCAGATTTCAAATGTTTATTATCTTAACCTCCTACACGACCCAAGCCCATCAATTCATGTGATTGAAATTCTTTAATCTCAATAGACTGTTGTTCGCCACGTTCACAGGTTCCAGATCCCCAGCAGTAGGTGTTAGACTAAACTGCAGCTCAAGTCACCCAACATTGCTGCACTGAGAACCAAATGAGAGTCTGCTGGTAACTGTAAGTGTTAACAGCAGTGAACACTGTTCATTTGCCACTTTCCACAAAATCCCAGCCAATCACTTTCCAAATCTGATTTGCAGGTTTCCTCTTATTTCAATCTAAACGTAAGTGAAATCTAATTTGCTGCAGTGTACTGCTCAAGTGGCTCACCTCTCTCACCTTCAATATCTCACTCTCGCACTCCCTTGCGCTCTCATTCTCTCACTCTCATGCCCGCTCTCATTGCCATCAGTTGGAACTCTTGGGAGCGCCAATTTCCCTCTGTACCACTGAGCTAGGGAGGAAGACCAATTAACCTGGAGCTTTGCTGCTGATTAATAGTCCTTGCTAAAAATAGCTGTGTATAGACCCCTGGTGGGAGGAGGCTTGTCGTTATTGTCATGTCCTCAGACTGCTAGGGCGCGATTCTCCACTCCCACGCTGGTTGGGAGAATCGCCTGGGCCGCCAAAATTTCCGGGGACGCTGTTCCGACGCCCACCCGCGATTCTCCCAAGAGGCGGGAACAGCCCAGTCGAGTTTCGCAGGCCGGAGAATCGCCGGAGACACCCAAAACGGCGATTCTCCGGAACCCCCGCTATTCTGAGGCCCGGATGGGCCGAGCGGCCAGGCCAAAACGGCGGGTTCCCCCCGGCGCCGTCCACACCTGGCCGCTGCAGTCGTGGCCGGTGCGTGAACGCTGTTGGGGGGGGGGGGGGGCGAGGGGGGATCCTGCACCGGGGCCTACCTCAGATGTGGGGTGGCCCACGATCGTCGGGCCGTCCTCTCTGAAGGAGGACCTCCTTCCTTCCGCGGCCCCGCAAGATCCGTCCACCATCTTCTTGCGCGGCGGACTTAGAGAGGACGGCAACCACGCATGCGCGGGTTGGCACCGGCCAACCCGCGCATGCGCGGATGACGTCCGTTAAAGGCCGCGTCATCTATGCGGTGCCGCTTTTACGTGTGCGACAAGGGCTGGCGCAGGTAGATGACTCGGTCCCGATTCTGGCCCATTGTCAGGGCCTGAATCGGTCAGGACGGGGCCATTCCGCGCCGTCGTGAACCTCGATGGCGTTCACGACGCCGCGGCCACTTTGGCGTGGGGGTGGAGAATCCCGCCCCTAGTATTGGGCAGAACTGGAGTACTCATCAGATTGAGAGCACTGAGTGTTAGTGTGGAGCATGACTGAAGGAGGAAAAAGTACAAAACTCTAGATGATTTATCACAAATTTGCTGGAATAAACAGTAGGGGATGGGATATGGCCAGACTGGAAAACAAAACATCATGAAGACCAGAAGCAAAAATCAAAATAATGAAAGTAACTGAAACTTAAATTAAGGCAAGGAAAAGGCCCATTATCCAATCACCATGGCAACGTGGGGTTAATTGTCACAGTGGAGGCTGTTCATTAATTAAAGGCATGTAAGTTTTAAAAGCACAGCTAGTGACTCTTCTAAGTTAATTTTTAAGATTTGTTTGTGGAAATTTGGTTTGGGTGCAAGTGGAATGTTTCATTTAAAGGTTTGCTGAGGATAATTGGTGCTCAACGCAAAATGGTCTTTCTGATCATATTAATTCATTGCGTCTGTCACATTGATTGGTGGCATTTGAAATGTGCGGAGACATATCTGAGGAGGTGGTATCAAACTCCCACTTTGCTTCAATACAGTGTGTAGCAGAAACTGAAGAGCTTCTTGTTGCTATTGGTAACTGATGTGTTGGGTACTCTGACACACTGACAAACCAACATGGTTGAGTATGGTACAACACAGTTTTATTTCATTGAACTATAAACATAGTAAACTCTGGTATTCAGCACATGGTGAACCTCTGAGTGGCTGGCAATGAGGTCTGTGCCCTGAGCTCTCTCCTGCTCGAGTGCCCAGGAAGTGTTGTGTTCCCTGCTTTGTACTGTGTGTGCTCTTGTCCATGATTGGCTGTCGTGTTGTGTGTGTTGATTGGTCCGTTGATCTGTCCATCATTATGTGTGTATGTATGTGCTGTGATGTTCACCTGAATATCATGACATCCCCCCCTTTTTTACAGGATTATGTGCCTACGTGGTTATAAATAGAGATGTGTACTGAGTGTAGCTAAATGTGTGTGTGTGCAATATTTACAGCATGTACATGGGGCACAAGGCAATCTTGATACTCCTTCACCTAATTTCCTTTTGATTCATTTGCTCATTATCCCACTGAGGCATCCCACATTCACAAAGATACAGGAACCTAAAGCTCACCTTGTGGTTTAGTGGCTAACTTCACTTCATGATGTGGCAGCCAGCCAGATACAGGAAAACCCCAAATCTGTCCTCACTGCCTCTCTCTCTCTTTGCATCTGTTTGTCTCTCTCTCTCTCTCTCTCTACACATCTCCCCCTCCCTTCCCTCAGCCCCTGATCTCACTTGGTCTCTGTCTTGCTCTGAATTTCAGTTTTATTCACCTTCCTTTGCACAGCCAATCTCTCTCGCTCTGTCTTGCTTTCATTGACTCATGTTCTCTCTTTATCAGTCTGCCTCAATCTCGCTCTCTCACTGTCTCACTTTGCTCTCTCTCGCTTTAAATTTCACTGTCAGTTTCTGTCAGTCTCACAATCATTCTGTTTTCATTCTCTTACTGTCTCTCACTCTCTGGTTTACTCTTACTCTCTCACCTTCAATATCTCACTCTCGCACTCTCTTGCGCTCTCATTTTCTCACTCTCATGCCCGCTCTCATTGCCATCAGCTGGAACTCTTGGGAGCGCCAATTTCCCTCTGTACCACTGAGCTAGGGAGGAAGACCAATTAACCTGGAGCTTTGCTGCTGATAATAGTCCTTGCTGAAAAATAGCTGTATATACCCCTGGTGGGAGGAGGCTTGTGGTTATTGTCATGTCCTCATACTGCTAGCATTCACCCATAGAGACTAGCCAGCTGAGGGAGGTATGGTAGGTGGGTGAGAACATACCATAGCATCAGTATGAGCGGGCCCAAACCTAGAGGGGACATTGAAGAAATATTCCCCAGACAACCTCATTTATGCTTTCCACTTAACCTTCTGCAAAACAGCATTCAGCTGAGATAAGATTTGCTTGTACATATGTTTTGAATCCACTGTACCCATCAGTTGCCATCAGAGGGACACCTCAGGGGGTTTCCAGTCCATTGAGTGTAGTGCTCCATTTTCAAATATGATCAAATCTTTTATGTCAACTGAGTCTAGAGGGTTGGAGGTAACAGGCAGCCTTAGTACTGTTGCTAAATCAGTTAAGAATAACATTTGGACTTGCCAGAGAAGATTTATTTTGAGGTATTATTATGCAATCTTTAGCTCAATTGGATGAAAATCCATGGTGTTTTATGTCTGAATCTGCTATGTGAGCGACTACCCATTTGCAAATGTAATTTTTTAAACATGGCTACAGATGGGGTCCTTTTGAATAACAGAATACATTCAGATATGACAATCATCTTTTTGAATGTAAAAAAATTCTTCTTCAAAAAAAGTATTCACGATGGCAGGTTGAAGCATTTCTTCCGGAACTAGTTTGCAATCCTATCGGTTCATTATTGTACAGAACAAAATGCCTGTTATATGTCAAAATGTCATAACTCATTTGGCTGGATCCAAGTGGATGAATGGTTGGTGGTAAACCCTAGTATCACAGCTGAGGAATTACTTGAATGGGAGTAAGCACCAGTATCACAGCTGAGAAATGACTTGTCTGAAGTAGTGAGCATGTCTTTAGCTGGAGTAAATGTAACTAAAGAAAAAAACGTCTTCCATTGTCTCTTTGACAGGCCACTATTTCTGCGAAATGGTGCTGCTGGCAGGAGGAAGGAGACAAGTTGATTATCTGTAGCATCAGGGGATCGCGGAAGAGGAGGACAGCTAATTAATACCTGTGACGTGAAAAGCTTTCTTCTGGCATAAGAGCACTGCTATTGCTTCTCTTCTTTATTTCAGTCTTCAATAACAATAACTTGCACTTACACAGCATCTCTAATGTGGTAAATTGTCCCAAGATGCAGTAGGTGTATTATCAAACCAAATTTGACACTGAATCACACAGGGAGACATTAAGACTAGTGACCAAAAGCTTGGCTTAAGAGGTAGCTTTTACAACACATCTTTAAGATGGAGGGAGTGATAGAGTGACGTAGAGAGAGAATTCCGAAGCCTGGCGCCCAGGCAGCTGTGAGATGGTCGCCAATGGTGACGCAATTGAAATTGGGGAGCGCTGAGATCTCGGAGGGTTGAGGGGTTGGAGGCGAGGTAGGGAGGGTCAAGGATATGGAGGGATTTGAACACCAAGAAATTAATTTTATAATCGAGGCATTGCTGCACTGGCTGAAAATGTGGTTAATCAACTTTTAAGAGCAGACGGCCTATCCAATACCACCTCCTGATCAATTTTAAACCTTTCTGGTGTCTAAAATATCTCCTCCTTCAGCATTGTCAGCGTGGCGTCTTCTTTCTTGGTAAATACCTTCTCCATAGTTGTAATGAGCTTCCCATAATGGCTCGTTTATTGAACTATGTATAATATTCCACTGTGGTCTCGTACAAGTTCAACATCACCTTCCTGCTTTTTAATTCAACATCTCTGCACATAAAACCCATTTACCATTTTCTGTCTTATTTGCTCCACAAAATAAATCACTTTGTTTTTCAGCTCTAATAAGAACCTCACTATTAGGCTACATCCCTTTTTACTATTCTATTTCCCAAAGATACTTTATATTCCTCCCTATTGAAGCACAGCTATTACCTGTCTAATAATGGTGCAACTCCCCAACTTTATTATCACAGATAGTATCTCTCTTGTTGCTATTCGACCAAGTGAAACTTCTCATTATACGTCTTTACCACTCCATACCAAACCCCTGCTTTCTACAGAGTGGTGGAGTCACCAATGTTATTCTTCTGCAGAACTGATGAGATTTATTGTCTAAACGAAACATTGTTTAAGAGTCAGTTTTAATTCAGCAACTTAGTGGCCCATTGCATCTAAACTGACTTTTGTCACCTTGACAGTGACGAAATGAAAGTCATTGTTACTACAATATAAAGTGATGCCAATAATACATTAGCAGACCCCAGGACGGTTTTGTTAACATTTTCCTTTCCTACAATATTTGGCAACTGAGTAAAAAGTGAACAGGAGACGTGCAGTCTACAGGGAGGTACGAATTAGTGAAATTAGGAGACACATGACAGGTATAATTTAATGTGCATAAATGTAAAATTGTACATTTTCGTAGAAATAACGTAGAAAGTGTTGCTCATTGTGTCTTTACTTAATTTGCTCTGTTTCTATAACCTTTGCTCTAGAGTCGCCAGGTATCTTTATTATACCACCACGAGGTTCAAGTTCAAGTGCTGATCAATAACTCAATACACCAGTTAGTAAGATTCAAATCAAAACACATTTATTATACACAGTCAATCACAACTCATGTGTAAAACTCTACTTACTAGACTATCTCTAACACTAAGAGGCCTATACTTAGCTTTGGAACTGGCCCACCAGGTCAGGGGAACAAATGGCCTTTTGTTCGATTCTGAGTCTACAGGCTCCAAAGCTGGTATAGACTGGTAGCTAGGAGCGCCTATCACGTAGCGTGCGTTGACTGGAGACTTATTTGGTTGGTGCAGCTACTAGACAGGTCACGGTCAAGGGTTGTTTCGAGCTGCTGAGAGACCCTGCCAAGAAGGACGAATTGAACTTGGGGACTCCAATTTATAGTCCCCAGGGGCTTTACGCCCTTTTGGGCAGACCCCGTACCTGGTTGCAAGTGATTGGACTAAGTTCTGATCACTTGGATCAATTTCTCCAATACTGGATCTGATCCCTGATCGCTGGGCGGTTCCTAAGTGTCCGTTGGCCTTCCTTTGTCTTGGCTCCTGCTGGCACCAAGGAGTCTGGTTTGGCCTTGTTTATCTTAACTGTTTCCAATTGTTCCCGGGGATCGCTCATCAATATATAGATGGTTGTTAGTTTCAGTGCTGTCTGGGTTCCTGCAAGTTCTGATATACAGGAAACTTTGCACCTGCTTGTTTTTCCTGCGTTTGACTGAAATTACCTGCATTCTTCGCGGAGCTCCATTTTAAAGTCGGGAAGTGGCCAACCCAGGTGGCTACACTCCCTCCTTGTGATCCCTAACGCGAAGCGTGAAGGATCACATAACTGCGTCGTCTTCACTCCCTGACCCAGCTAGCACTCTTCCATGGCCTCTACACTGACCATAACTATGCAAGAAAAGTTTAACAGACAATTCTAAGTGGCGCTATGTCACAACAGGGACATGCAGTACAACATATTAAAACGGTACCTCTAACTATCTTCTATAAACTACACTCACTTAAACATCCAATCATACTAACTTCCTAACAATACAAAAATAATAGCAGCATTCACATTTTCCTCTGGCTTGGCGGTCAAGCACAGAGTTGTACAATCTTTCAGTTGCAAATAAGACATATTTCTTTGTTCACAAATGACGTAAAACGAATGTCCTTTATTGTAGATCAAGGGGTTCGGGGGCCTGGTGAAAACCGAAAGTAGGGGATCTTATCCTGTATACCGGGGTGCGAGAGCGGTAGGCTCTCCTTCGCCATTTTCTCATGCAGATAGTCTGCATGATGCTGCAGAATATCGCCAATGCTAAAAGGGATTCAATTACATATGACAGGGAGTACCACGTTACCTATCACACCATGGTGGTGTGTTGTTACTTGTCACTGAGCTCTGGGTGCTATGGGGAAGTGAATCATTGACGGCCGGGGGGGGGTTGGGGTCAGGGGGTTCGCGTTCGCACATAACCAAATACAAATTATAATGATAACGAAAAACACGGATGATGTCTTCATTGTTCTCTTCTTTTTTTCTCTTCTCTCTCTTTTCGTCTCTTCTTTCTTCCTGGAGCTTCTGGAATTCTGCGGATCAAGCATAGTATCTGTTACCACCTTGTTTAATATCTTGCATGTTAGCATGTCTGTCTTTTAGTGCCAATTTCCCTTTATAATTGGTCACCATGTGTGACCCCCTCATTTTTAAAACCGAATATTTGGACTAGGCATCTAAGAAAATAGTGCCGTACTGCGAGCCGTCTTGCAGCCTGTGTGATTTACTATCCCAGTGTTTGAGGATGTAAATAGCATAGGGAAGCAACCTAAGGGTTGCCAAAACCAAACAAAAGAATTTTGAACGTAACAAGCCAAAATGGGGTGCGTATGGCCTGCGGCGGGTAAGATTTGGATGGAATCCCCGGGTAGGACGGTGATCAATGCCGTATGTGCTCTACCCGAGCATAGCTGACCAGAGGGGGGTCCTCAGGCAGGGCGGGGATCAATGCCGTTTCTCCACTGCCTGAGCAACCGGCAAGAACGGGTAAGAATGTGGTCGTCGTGGGTGGCTGCCTCTCGAATTAGGAGAGCCACTATGAGGTTCTGTCGACAGACTAGTTCCTCTGAACTGTTGTCTGGGACAAACTTGCACCTTTAACAATTTTCTGGGGACAAACTAGTTCCTCTAACAGCCATTGGGCGTCAAACGGAGTGGTGATGTGGGGCTGTGAAAAACTTTCCGAGTTTACACACAACATTTAATGATAACACTAATCAAACAAACATTCAACAAACATGGTGCAGGTTCCATCAGAAAGGACACCGTTTCTCCCAAGCGGTTCTGTTTAAAACATCATCTGGACACCTCAGTTATCAGTTGCGAACAGGGTCGCAAATGGATTCTCGTTTTGGGAGTCAGACTCAATGTCATCATCTTCTCCCGGATGCCATACTCTTGAATGGATGAGGGTTGCTTAAGCTGCATGGTGTGACTTAGGGTCCATCTCGTCGTTTCGGACGAGCCTGTACGAATTGTCACAGTGCCAAATAGTCGTGTCTAATTCTGTGGAGATGGAGTCGAGGTCGTCATCGTAGGGCGGTGGTCTTTGGTGAGGTTTGTTAAGGAATGTGATCAGGAAGGGATTACTCGAATCGTGTTCAGATTCGCTGGGTGCGGGGCCTGTTGCGTGGGGATAGTAGGGAGGCGTGCTGTGGCTATCATCTGTGTCACAGTCGCTGCTGCTGCTGTCTGTGGGCGTTCCGGGGTGGAGTCTAGAGTTCAGGGGTGGAGTCGAGGTCGAGTCCGTGGATGGGGTGCACGTGTTGGGGGAGGGTACGGATACGTTGGCTGTGGGTGGGGTGTGGTCTGCTGCGTCGAGCATGACGTGGTGTGCGTGGTTAGACTGCGAGCCATATGCCTTGAAACCACGTGGTCTTCCCGTTGGGGTACTTAATCTTATAAACGGAGGGGCTTACTTTGTCCGTAACTGAGTATGGACCCGAATACTTAGGTGACAGGAACGTGCTGGGGTTGTAAATGGAGAGCATGACCTGCTGTCCTACCTCAAACTCAGTCGCATGCACTGGCTTGTCGAAACAGGCCTTGCTCTGTTTCTTCCTGGTGCCTAATTTTACTGCGGCTGCTAGCTGAGCCGTTTTTACATTCTTTACTAATTGTTTCACTGCGTTCTTGTGTGTGAGGGCCGTCACTTCGGGGCTGGTCAAGTCAAGTCCTAATAAAATTCTGTGCCTTTCATGGGGCGTCCGGTCATGAGAGTGTGTGGGGTGTATCCTGTGGATGTCGAAACAGTGTTACGCAAAAATATTAGTGCAAAAGGGAGGACTGAATCCCAAGTGGTGCTGTTTTGTTGGACCATTTTCCTGAGGGTTGATTTTAGGGTCCGATTCATTCGCTCCACGATACCACTTGACTGGGGGTGGTATGCGATGTGGAATTTTTGGGTAATGCCAAATATCGTGAGGACGTTCTTCATGACACGTCCCGTAAAATGGGATCCTTGGTCAGATTCAATGCTGCGGGGGAGTCCCCATATCGTAAAGATGTGGTGGGTTAAAATCTTAGCTGTAGTCTTTGCCGTGTTTGTTCTAGATGGGAATGCTTCTACCCATTTCGTAAACGTGTCTATAACAACTAACACATACTTGTGACGATTCCTGCAAGGGGGCAATGGTCCTATAAAATCAATCTGGAGGTTAGTCCAGGGGCCATTAACGGGGCGGGTGTGGCTAAGCTGAGCTTTCTTCGCATATCTGTCCGGATTGTTTTGGGCACAGATAAGGCAATTTTCTACATAGTGCGTGACGTCTTCCTTTAAATTCGGCTACCAACAGAGCTGCCTGAGGTGGGCTATAGTGGGGTCAATTCCCTGATGCCCATGACTATCATGGAACAAACAAATAAGCTGATTCCTGTCCTGTGCAGGAACCACATAAAGGGTGTCTTTTAGGACCACACCGTCATGTGTGGTCAGTGTATTTTTAAACCTATCGTATGGGGCTGGCAATATTCCTTTTAAAATCTCCCTGAGATTACTATCTTGCTTCTGGGCCTGCACTAAATCTTCGATATTTGTCTGTGAGACCTGAACTGCATTCACTGGAGCGCTTTCGGGGGGGGTTCTAAAAATATCCTGAAACCTGCTTTAGCCAGTGCGTCGGCTTTTACATTTCCAGGTGGGAAGGAACGGTCGTGACTTTAGTAATACCAAATATCCTGTCCTGTGCTTTGTCCAAAATGTGCCGGAGCAATGGGGCTGAAGGGAGGAGTTTTCCGTCCGCGGAAACAAATCCTCTTGCTTTCCACAGGGGTAGGAATTCTGTGAGGCTGTTACAGACAGAGATGCTGTCCGAGTATATGTCTGCTGGGCTGGGGAAGGAATCTGGGTGATCTACAATGTATGCAATGGCTGTTAGTTCTGCCGCCTGCGTGCCCAAGTGTCCTGGTAGTTTTAACGAGATTTCTTCTAGGGCGCGTCCCTGCGCGTCCTCAACATAGATGCCGCATCCTGTAATGCGCTTCCCGTTTAATATAGTGGAAGAACCATCCACATATATTCTCAAGGGTGCGCACGTGTCTGTCTGCTGGGGGCTCTGGGGTGAACTACCTATCTTTTTGGGGGGTGTTTTTGCAATAAAGGGGCCTGTGTTGTGGTGCGGTGAGATGATTTCACATTTGGGGGGTGCCTGGGTACTGAAGGTTGTCGGCTAGGAAAGTCTTGGTCCTTTTAACAGTGATGTCCCATCCCTGCAAAAGAAGGGTCCATCTGGCTGCTCTGATCTGGCTTACTGTACCGTCCTTAAGTCGTCCGTCTAGTAAAAGTTGGGTGGGGGTGTGTTCCGTGAGGATTGTGATGGGCTTTAGTCCAGTAATATATGAAAAGTATTGAACTGCCCAGAAAGCTGCGAGCAGGTGCCTTTCACAGGCCGAAAATCCCAGCTCCACAGGATCTAAAACTCTGGAGGCGTAAGCTCTGTTCGTGCCGTTCCTGGAGGAGCACGGCCAAAAAGGTACGATCTGTGCTAGCTATCTGTATAGCATAGGGGGAAAGTGGGTCTGGAACCTGTAGTGCGGGGGCTGCAATGAGTATGGCTTTAAAACATCTATAGCATCCGTGTGCCGCGGAAGCCATTCCCAAGGTGCTCCTTTCTTTAGGAGTTCCGAGAGGGGTGCTGCCTTGGTGGCGAAACCGTCAATATGGTTTCGGCAGTAGCCAACCAGTCCTAAAAACGACTGGAGGGCAGAAACATTCTGGGGAAGGGGCAATTTGACAATAGAGTCAATTTTTTTATGCTCGATCTCGCGTTTACCATGCGTGATAATCGTTCCCAAATATACCACTTTGTTTTCCAAAATTTGGGCCTTCTTGGGGTTCACTTTACATCCAATTCGCTGTAGGAGTTCCAGGAGTTCGGACAGACGAGCGATGCGCTCTGCCTTGGTGTCTGAGCAGTAATAGGTCGTCTACATACTGGACCAGACATTCGGGGCGAGAAAATGTTGATAAACCATTGGCCAGCTGTCGGTGGAAAATGGAGGGGGAGTTGTGGAATCCTTGTGGAAAGCATGTCCACGTGTACTGCTGACCTTTAAAAGTGAAGGCAAATTTGTACTGGCACGCTTTTGCCAATGGAATGGACCAGAATCCGTTACTGATGTCCAAAACCGTAAAATATTGTGAGTTGAGTCCCTGTTTGAGCATGGTCTCGGGACTTGCGGCTGCTGCGGGGGTTAGTTTGTTGAGTTCCCGGTAATCGATGGTCCGTTGCCGTGATCCATCGGGCTTTCTCACTGGCCAAATCGGGGCATTATTAGTAGAGGCTACTGATCTAAGTACGCCTTGTTCTAATAAACTATCGATAACTTTTGAGATTTCTCCCTCTGCCTCAGGGAAATCCATATTGCTTCTGGGGTCTAGGGTCAGGTCCTGTTATTTGAACCAAACCAGCCATCCTGCCGCAGTCATGTTTATGACTTGCAAATGCGGTCCTGTTTTTCTGGAGAACTGTCCTAACCTGTTTGTCTGCGCTAATCGTATTGGCATACTCACCTACTGTGAGCATTGCGGGGGCTCTTGCTGACTTTGTCATTTTCCAGACACATTGATTTACTGCGTCAAATGACAGGTTGTGGGAGTTCATGAAATCGATGCCCAAAATGTGTTCTGCTGTGTGGGGCAGATCGACCAAAACTCTGGGGTGTTTTGTTGTAACGTTGCCAATTTGAATGGGTACAGAGGCTGTGATGTGTCCCTGTTGTGAGTGGCCTGTGAAGCCGCTGAGGGTGATTGTGGCTGTAGTGGGCCACGTGTCTTTTTGAAACATGGTGGAGGAATTAATTGTGTTGCGGGACCCTCCTGTGTCCCAGAGAAATTAGATGGGCTGTCCCCGTATTTTCGCTGCAACGACTGGTCGGCCAGACCTATCCTAAAGGGCATCGCAGACCCAGGTAGGGGAGCCCGAACACCGTCAGTCAGTTCCGTTCTTGTCTGTCTGGTCTGAACGGGTGCTTACACTATGTATGGCTTTGTCCTGTTTCTATTCAAAGTGCCTGCCTGCTGGGCTTGTGGCTTTCATGGGGCATTGCACTCTCGTGCAAAGTGACCTAATTGTCCACAGTTGTAACCCTCCTGTGGTTTCTGTGGGGGGCTGTTCATGCCTTCATTCACCCATGCGGGTTTCTGGTGCGCTTTAACTGCTTGGATATCTGCCTCTGCCTGCTGTTCTTCGGGTTTTCTAATCGCGGGTTTATTGTGGACTGATTGCTCCCAGGAGCGGGACAACCTTTTTAAAACCCACTTTGCGTTGTGCGTTTCTTCCGAGGGGTCATAATTAGTACAAGCTTTTTGTCCTGCCTCTGTGGCATGGGAGATAAGGGTGCGGGTCCATTTGGCCATGTTGTCTGGGGACAAAGGGCGTGGTCTAAGTTTCCGATAACGGCTGTAAAATGGATCCACAGGCGTCCAGCAAACGCTGTGGGGTGTTCTGTTTTCTTCTGCCTGCACTTATTCAGGCCTTCTACTGCGTCACCTCTATTATAACCGATCGCGTCTAGGATCGCCGTGTGCATCTCTGCAAGGGTGACTCCTCCTACATTCTGTGGGTCGGGAAGGGCTGCTACAACTGAAGGGTCTAAGCTTAAAATTGTGAGCTTCACTTGCTCACGTTCATCCAGGCCGTACATGGTCGCCTGCTGCTTCACTCTAGCAAAGAAGTGGTGGGGGTCGGAGGTGGGAAGGAACGGTGTGATCTTTTTGCACGCGTCCCGTAATTAGGTCACGGTTAAGGGGGTGGTGTAAAGGAATTCCGCGTCTCCGTCCAGTGTGACAGTGCGGTGGGTAGTTACTGGATTCATGGGTGCCTGATCTATCTGCTCTGTGGGGGGTTGGGGTGCTTTTCTTCTTTGGGGCTTTCCTTGCGCACATGTTCCCTGTACATATCTATGCATGGTTTTGTTTAGTTCTTACCAATCAGGGCCATCTTCTTCATCTAATTGGGATCCAAAGGTGCTTTGAAACCCATTTTGCACTGAAAGCAAAGACTGCAGTTCCGCAATCTGCTTCCGGCATTTTGCATGATCCACTGAGCTTTGTCTGTGCTCCGTGGTGGCAGCATGGAGTGCTCTTAACGCTGCTTTTAGATCGCTGCACTGCCTTGGCAATGCCTCTACCTGTTTCTCTGTCTTTTCTCTTACCAGAACTGCACGTTGCGTGTCCTGATAGGCCTCTTCATATTGGGTTTGGAAGCTGCTCAGATGCGCTAGACAAGACTGGTGTGCCCACTTGGCATCATCCACCTCTCCGTCCTTTGCTGCCACTTCCTTCTCAATTCTACATTCTCTCTCTCGATCTCACTAACATCAACCTTGCTCATTTGATGTCTCTCTTCTATCTCTTTGGGGAGCGTCCGAACGACCTCCTCTGTGCCTTGCAATTGTGCCAGACAGGACACGATTGCCATTGGCTTGCGAGCTTTCCCTAAGCTCTTCTTATGGATTTCACTCAGGTTCTCCCACCAAGTATGTCCTATACTCCCGGGACCTGTTTCCTCATTTGAACAAAAGTCACTCCAAAGAGGCCATCCCTTCCCTTTGAGGTACCTTCTAATCTCAACTTCCCAAACGGGACACTGACGCACTCTGCTGCTGGTCGCTGCGACCACAAATTTTTGAGGGTTCATGGGACGTTCCATTGCCTTCATTGCCATTTTTTCTATCTGAATGCTCTCTTTTAAAATTTGGAACGAGGGGTACTAAGGCGGTGCTGTAAACATGGGTACGGCGTTCGCTACTTTCCGGAATACAAACTCCCGACAGTTTTTCGCAACAAAATCAATCAGTTTTACCTTATAGCCCTGTTAGTAACGCGCGCATTAACAGGCTTCCGAATTATGAGGATTGATCAGAACTGCTTGAACACTTGTGAATGTTTCTGTTCCCAATTGGACTCTCAATTCAAATTTTGGGTTCTCTCGGAGTGGCTAGGCCACTTCTAAGTCGGATCCCACCAGAGTCGCCAGTAAATGGTGCTCGTTGTGTCTTTACTTAATTTGCTCTGTTTTATAACTTTTGCTCTAGAGTCGCCAGGTACCTTTATGATACCACCACGAGGTTCACGTTCAAGTACTGATCAATACACCAGTTAGTAAGTTTCAAATCAAAACACATTTATTGTACACAGTCAATCACTACCCATGTATAAAACTCTACTTACTAGACTATCTCTAACACTAAGAGGCCTATACTTAGCTTTGGAACTGGCCTACCAGATCAGGGGAACAAATGGCCTTTCGTTCGGTTCTGAGTCTGCAGGCTTAAAGCTGGTATAGACTGGTAGCTAGGAGCGCCTAACTCATAGCTTGCATTGACTGGAGACTTACTTGGTTGGTGCAGCTGCTAGGCAGGTCGCGGTCAAGGGTTTTTTTCGAGCTGCTGAGAGGCCCTGCAAAGAAGGACAAATTGAACTTGGGGACTCTATTTTATAGTCCCCAGGGGCTTTGCGTCCTTTTGGGCGGACCCCGTACCTGGTTCCAAGTGATTGGACTAAGTTCTGATCACTTGGATCGATTTCCCCAATACTGGAGCTGTTCCCTGATCGCTGGGCGGTTCCTAAGTGTCCGTTGGCGTTCCTTTGTCTTGGCTCCTACTGGCGCCGAGGAGTCTGGCTTGGCCTTGTTTATCTTAACTGTTTCCAATTGTTCCCGGGGATCGCTCATCAATATGTAGATGGTTGTTAGTTTCAGTGCTGTCTGGGTTCCTGCAAGTTCTGATATACAGGAAACTTTGCACCTGCTTGTTTTCCCTGCGTTTGACTGAATTTCCCTGCATTCTTAGCGGATCTCCATTTTAAAGCAGGGAAGTGGCCAACCCAGGTGGCTACAAGAAGCAGTATTATCTAAATGCTGAAATAAAATCAGAAAATGCTGGATTAACCAAGCAGTTCTGGCAGCATCTGTGATAATAGAAACAGGGTTAATGTTTTTTTTAAAAATGGTTTTAAACCATTACAAACATGTATCAAAACAGGTTACAGCAAATAAACACCCCGGGAAACATACTTCCCAGCAATCAACTATACAGTCTGTACAGATTTTTCCCTTTTTTCACCCCCCCCCCCCCCCCCGCGACGAAAAACTTCTCAAACACGGCCACAAACCTTTTCTCAAATACCCCTGCTGAGCCCCTTAACTCATACTTTATCTTCTCTAACCGCAGGAAGACGTACACGTCAACCAACCAAGCCGCTACCCCCAGTGACGATGCCGACAGCTATTCCAGCAGAATTCGCCGCCGTGCAATCAGAGAATCGAAGGCCCAGACATCTACCTTCCTCCTCTCCATGAGCTCCGGCTTCTCTGAAACCCCAAATATCGCCACCAAAGCGTCCGGGTCCACCTCCTCCTCCACTATCCTGACTAAGACCGCAAACATTCCCGCACAGAATCTTCCCAATTTTCTGCAACCCCAAAACATGTGCGCGTGATTCGCTGGCCTCATTCCACACCTCTCACACTCATCTGCTACTGTGGCCACCTAAAATGGCCACCTGCAAAGGATGAAGGGAATTGTGGTCAAGTCAGGACACAGACAGTGCACAGCCTCTGTGTATTGAGCAAAGGAAAACCAGACGGAACTGAAACCTGCACCTGTTAAAGGTCAATCACCGATTTCCCCAGGACAATAAACTTAAATTAAGGAATAACAACAGTAGCAGACTCCCCGGTGCCACCTCCCCTTCATTGGAAAGGCATGCGCACTTGGAACAATAACGTCTGGGACCCGCCCAGCCATCAAGGTACCCGCCCCTAATTGGCCGGTATCGATCAGAGTGATCGAGACCTTATCAATCCATTGGATCCTGAGTTAACCTTGCCCAAAATGGCGCGAAAGAGAAGGATAAGAAGCCCTGCGCACTAGGGATCAGCCTCTTTTGGGACCGGCCTGTGCCCACACCAACTGCAGCATAACGACCAGCCAAGTTCAAGACCACGATCGCTACCTGAGAGAGACGCACCGCAGCCGAGACAAACCTGACGACTTCCAGCCGACCCACGTGGGGACCCAGATAAAGGCCTTATCTACCCGCACAGAGCCTGTAAAGGTCATCTTAGTCGAAAGGTGTAGTTTAATGCGTAGCCGCGTGTATCATTGCACAGCGTGATAAGTCTTGTGTTTAATAATAAACTGTCTTTTGAACTAACACACTGGTTGTTGATGTGTTGGGTATGCTGGGTCTGCGAGGACTGCATTTACCAGAGCAGTGAGAGAGACAGGCTACCAACACTTGTAGAAGTACAACTCTATTTTATTTAGCTATGAGCTGTTAAACATATTTGCACTGTGGGTTGACACTATGTTAGGTTGACTGGAGACCTGAGGCTAACCTGACCAGACTATACTGCTAGCACATGGCAGATGTTTGTGTTACTGATCACGGGCTCTGGCTGTCTCAGAGGCTGCATCCCGAATCAGCAGGAAAACTAGTGCCCTCTGGCTATATAGTGGCCGTGTCCTGTCTGGTGATTGGCTGCTGTGTTCTGTGTGTTGATTGGTCTTTCAGTGTGTCAGTCAGTGTCTGTCTCTGCACCATCATATACTTGTGTGTATATTATGACAGTTGTGTGGTCATTTAGTCAATACAAGAAATGTACTTGCTGCTTGTGGTTTGATAATAAAGTGGCACTTCCGGTTGTGGCTGTGCTGAGCTAAGTCGCATGTTCGGCAGCTCCCGCCAGAAATGGACTTTTGGGGGCTATTTTTAGGGGCCCCAGCGGCATTTGTTCGACGGTTCCCAGTGTGGGAAGGTGACAGTAACATTTCCCCGGCACTGTATGGATTGGACCAGGCGTGGAGCGGTGAAAAAAGTAATTTTGGTGCAGCGAAAAGTGCGAGGGAGGAAAGCCAAGATGGCGGCGGGTGGAGACCAGGCAGCGTGGGCGCAGTGGTCACAAGAGCAGCAGGAGTTTCTCAAGCGCTGCTTCACGGAATTTAAAGCAGAGCTGTTGGAGTCGATAAAGGCTTCGATCGACAAGCTGGTCGAGACCCAGAAGGCCCAAGGGGTGGCGATCCGGGAGGTGCAGCAGAAGGCCTCGGAGAACGAGGACGAGATATTGGGCCTGGTGGTGAAGGTGAAGGCGCACGAGGCGCTGCATAAGAAATAGCAGGAGAAGTTCGAGGACATGGAGAATCAGTCGAGGAGAAAGAACCTGTGGATTCTGGGCCTTCCGGAGGGAGTGGAGGGGTCGGATGCTGGAGCATATGTGGTCACGATGCTGAACACGTTGATAGGAGCGGGTGCCTTCCCGAGGCCCCTGGAGCTGGATGGGGCCCACCGAGTCCTGGCGAGGAGGCCCAAGTCTAACGAGCTGCCGCGGGCAGTATTGGTGCGGTACCACCGCTTGGTGGACAGGGATTGTGTCCTAAGGTGGACAAAGAAGGAGCAGAGCAGCAGGTGGGAGAATGCAGAGGTCCGTATATACCAGGACTGGAGCGCGGAGGTGGCCAAGAAGAGGGCCGGGTATAATCGGGCTAAGGCAGTTCTGCATCGGAAGGGGATGAAATTTGGGATGCTGCAGCCGGCGCGACTGTGGGTCACGTTTAAGGACCGGCACCATTACTTTGAGATGCCGGAGGAGGCGTGGATCTTTATTCAGGCCGAAAAGTTGGACACGGACTGAGAGTCGGTTGTGAGGGGTGGTCGCGGGGGTGTTACTGTGGTTACTGTGCTTTGGGGATGTTCAGTTCTGTTTTGTATTGTTTCCTTGAGTGCTGGGTGGGGTAGGGTGAAATGGTTCGAAGTGGGGGTTTTGTGCGAGTGTGGGCATTGGTGGTTGGAAGGACGGGGCCCCCTTGGGGGGGGGGGGGGGGGAGGGGAGATGGGAGGCCCGAGGTGGGGGAGCTGGGATTAGGCCGCAAAAGGGAGCTGCGCCAGAGAGGGCGGGGCCATTTGATGGAAAGCGCGGGCTTTTTCCCGCACTAGGGAAGGAAGGGGGTGGGGCCGGGGGGGAACGGCAGTGTTGGAGAGGAGTTCCCGCTGATGGACAGGATGGGGGGCGGAGACTACCACACTGGGGGGGGTCGATGGAGTGGCGGGAGTGGCCGGGGTCAGCAGGAGTCAGCTGACTTACGGGAGTGCTATGGGGGGAGCAACGCAGCTAGGGGGGGGGACCTAGCTTGGGGGGTGGGGGGGTGGCTGGGTTGCTGCTGCATTGGCCAAAGGGGAGCTGGAGCTAGGAGAGAGTCGGGGCGGGGGTCTGCCGCTGGGAGGAATGGAGAGTGCGGGAGGCGCGGGCACGTGGCTGGCCTAGAAAAGGGGATGGCTAATCGGCAAGGGGGTGGGGGCGGGAAGCCCCCTGATCTGGCTGATAACTTGGAATGTGAGAGGCCTGAACGGGCCGGTCAAGAGGGCCCATGTGTTCGCGCACCTGAAGGGACTGAAGGCAGATGTGGTCATGCTCCAGGAGACTCATTTGAGGGTGGCAGATCAGGTTAGGTTGAGAAAGGGGTGGGGAGGGCAGGTTTTCCACTCTGGGTTGGACGCAAAGAATCGAGGGGGTGGCGATTCTGGTGGGGAAGCGGGTGTCATTTGAGGCGCTGAACATCGTGGCAGACAATGGAGGTAGGTATGTGATGGTGAGTGGTAAGCTGCAGGGGGTGTGGGTGGTCTTGGTGAATGTATATGCCCCGAATTGGGACGATGCCGGATTTATGTGGCACATGTTGGGCCGGATTCCGGACCTGGAGGCAGGGAGCTTGATAATGGGGGAGGGGGGGGGGGACTTCAACATGGTACTGGATCCAGCATTGGACAGCTCCAGGTCCAGGACGGGTAAGAGGCCGGCGGCGGCCAAGGTGCTGAGGGGGTTTATGGACCAGATGGGAGGAGTGGACCCATGGAGGTTTGTCAGGCCGGGGGCCAGGGAATTTTCTTTTCCTTCCCACGTCCATAAAGCCTACTCCCAGATAGACTTCTTCGTTATGAGCAGGGCACTAATCCCGAGGGTGGAGGGCACGGAGTATTCGGCCATAGCCATCTCAGACCATGCCCGCATTGGTACAGCTGGAGCTAGGGGAGGAGAGGGACCAGCGCCCGCTGTGGCACCTGGATGTGGGTTTGTTGGCGGATGACGAGGTGAGCGGGCGGATCCGGGGGTGCATTGAAAGCTATCTAGAGGCTAACGATAATGGGGAGGTGCAGGTGGGGGTGGTCTAGGAGGCGCTGAAGGCGGTGATTAGGAGAGAGCTAATCTCCACTAGGGCCCACAAGGAGAAGGAGAGGAGAGAGGGAGAGATTGGTGGGGGAGATTTTAAGGGTGGATAGGAGGTATGCAGAGGTCCCCGAGGAGGGACTACTCAAGGAGCGACGAAGCCTCCAGGCCGAGTTCGACCTGTTGACCACCAAGAAGGCAGAGGTGCAGTGGAGGAAAGCGCAAGGGGCGGTGCACGAGTACGGGGAGAAGGCTAGCCGTATGTTGGCACACCAGCTTCGGAAGCGGGAGGCAGCGAGGGAGATTGGGGGAGTTAAGGATAAAGGGGGAAGCGGAGTGCGGTGGGAATAAATGGGGTATTTAGAGACTGTTATGAGGGGCTGTATAGGTCTGAGCCCCCGACGGAGGAGGGGGGGGATGCGTCGATTTTTGGATCGGCTGAGGTTCCCGAGGGTGGAGGAGGAGATGGTGGCTGGGCTTGGGGCACCGATAGGGCTAGAGGAGCTGACTAAGGGGCTGGGGAGTATGCAGGCGGGGAAGGCACCGGGGCAGATGGGTTCCCGGTGGAATTTTACCGGAAGTACATGGACTTGCTGGGCCCTCTATTAGTGATGACTTTCAATGAGGCGAGGGAGGGGGGGCCCTACCCCCGACGATGTTGAGGCCGCTGATCTCACTGATCTTGATGCGGGACAAGGACCCATTACAGTGTGGGTCATATAGGCCAATCTCTCGCCTCAACGTGGACGCGAAGCTTTTAGCGAAGGTGTTGGCTACCAGAATTGAGGACTGTGTCCCGGGGGTGATTCACGAGGACCAGACGGGTTTTGTTAAGGGAAGGCAGCTGAATACCAATGTGCGGAGGCTCCTTAACGTAATCATGATGCCTGCAGTGGAGGGGGAAGCGGAGATAGTGGCGGCGATGGACGCGAAGAAGGCATTCAATAGGGTGCAGTGGAGGTACCTCTGGGAAGTGTTGAGGAGGTTTGGGTTCGGGAAGGGGTTCATTAGTTGGGTTAGGCTACTTGACGAAGCCCCGGTGGCGAGTGTGGCCACGAATCGGAGGAGGTCGGAACACTTTCGGCTGGACCGGGGGACGAGGCAGGGATGCCCCCTATCCCCCTTGCTATTTGCATTGGCAATTGAGCCTTTGGCTATGGCTCTAAGGGGGTCCAGGAACTGGAGGGGGCTGGTCCGGGGTGGGGAGGAACACCGGGTAGCGCTGTATGCAGATGACCTGTTACTGTATGTGGTGGACGCAATGGGAGGGATGCCGGAGGTGATGCGGATCCTCAGGGAGTTTGGGGACTTTTCCGGGTATAAGCTCAACGTGGGGAAGAGTGAGCTCTTTGTGATACAGCCAGGGGGCCAGGGAAGGGGGATAGACGAGCTTCCATTTAAGAGGGCGGAAAGAGGGGATCCAGGTGGCCAGGAGCTGGGGGACCCTACACAAGCTCAACTTGATGCGACTGGTGGAGCAGATGGAGGAGGAGTTTAAAAGGTGGGATATGCTGCCACTCTCCCTGGCGGGTAGGGGCAGTCGGTGAAAATGACGGTGCTCCCGAGGTTCCTTTTTGTATTCCAGTGCCTTCCCATCCTGATCCCTAAGGCCTTTTTTAAGTGGGTCAGCAGGAGCATCATGGGATTTGCGTGGGCGAAAAAGACCCCGAGGGTGAAAAGGGTGTTTCTGGAGCGTAGTAGGGACAGAAGAGGGTTAGCGTTACCTAATCTCTGTGGGTATTACTGGGCTGCCAATGTGGCGATGATACGCAAGTGGGTAATGGAGGGGGAGGGGGCAGCATGGAAGAGGCTGGAGATGGCGTCCTGTGTGGGCACGAGTCTGGGAGCGCTGGTGACAGCACCGCTGATGCTCCCGCCGACTAGGTACACCACGAGTCCGGTGGTGGCGGCGACTTTGAAAATGTGGGGGCAGTGGAGACGCCACAGGGGTGAGGTGGAGGCTTCCGTTTGGTCCCCGATCCGGGAGAACCATTGGTTCTTTTCGGGGAGAATGGATGGAGGGTTCCTGAGCTGGCACAGGGCGGGTATTAGAAGGATGGGAGACCTATTTATAGATGGGACGTTTACGAGCCTTGGGGCGCTGGAGGAAAGATTCGGGCTTCCCCCCGGAAATGCCTTCAGGTACATGCAGGTAAGGGCGTTTGTAAGACGGCAGGTGAGGGAGTTCCCGCTGCTTCCAGCACTCAGGATCCAGGATAGGGTGCTCTCGGGGATGTGGGTTGGAGAGGGCAGGGTCGCGGCAATCTACCAGGAGATGCAGGAGGAGGAGGAGACCTCGGTGAAGGAGCTAAAGGGTAAATGGGAGGAGGAGCTTGGGGAGGAGATAGACGAGGGTGCGTGGGCAGACGCCCTGGGTAGGGTTAATTCTTCCTCCTCTTGCGCCAGGCTTAGCCTGATACAATTTAAGGTTCTTCACAGAGCGCATATGACAGGGGCGAGGCTGAGCAGGTTCTTTGGGGTGGAAGTCAGGTGTGGGAGGTGCTCGGGGAGCCCAGCAAATCACACACATATGTTCTGGGCGTGCCCGGTGCTGGATGGGTTCTGGAGGGGCATTGCGAGGACGATGTCTAAGGTGGTGAACACCTGGGTTAAGCCGAGCTGGGGGTTAGCACTATTTGGGGTATTGGACGAGCCGGGAGTGCAGGAGGCGAAAGAGGCCGGTATCCTGGCCTTTGCGTCCCTGGTAGCCCAGCGGAGGATTCTGCTAAAGTGGAAAGATACGTGATCCCCAAGCGTGGAAGCCTGGATCAGCGACATGGCAGGGTTCATTAAATTAGAGAGGGTAAAATTTGCCTTGAGAGGGTCTGTGCAAGGGTTCTTGAGGCTGTGGCAACCGTTCCTAGACTTTCTAGCAGAGCGTTAGGAGATGGTCAGCAGCAGCAACCCAGAGTGGGGGGGAGGAGGGGGGGTGTACTTTGTGCTTTCTACTGTGTTTATTATTGCTTAATGGGGGTTTGTATATTGGGGGAATTCGTGATGTAGTTGTAAGATTTTTATTTATGTGTTCTTTGTTTTTCTTTTTTCTGTAAGGCTGCTTGTTGAAAATATGTAAAAATTTGAATAAAAATATTTCTAAGAAAAAGATAATAAAGTGGCAACACTCCCCCCTGAAAGAACCCACTCATTCTCGCCCGAGTCATATGCACTCGGTGCACCACCTTAAACTGTATCAGGCTCATCCTTGCACAGAGGAGGTCCCGTTTACCCTACGCAGTGCCTCCCTCCATATTCCCGAATTGATTTCCCCTCTCAACTCCGCTTCCCATTTTTCCTTGATCCTCACCACCCGCTCGCCTCCCTGTTTCCCCAGCCACGTGTATATGCACCCAATACTTCACTCCCCTTCCACATCCGGAAGCAGCAGTCACTCCAGCAGAATGTACCCCGGAACCTAGGGAACCCCCTCCAGATCTTTCGCGCAAAGTCCCTAACCTGCAGATACCTGAACTTGCTCCCCCTCGGCAGCTCTACCCTCACCCTTAGCTCCTCCAGACTGGCGAACCCTACCTCCAAGTACAGAGAAACAGAGTTAACGTTGAACTGAAACATTAACTCTGTTTTTCTTCACAAATGTTTTCAGACCTGTTGGGTTTATCCAGCATTTTCTGTTTTTTATTTCAGATTTCCAGCATCTGCAGTATTTTGCTTTTATTACCTCAATGAGGTATTTTGAGGTGAGTGCGAGAGCAAAGGGATGGTGCATATTCACAAATCCTTGAAGGTGGCAGGTCAAGTTGATGAGATGATTAAAAAAGCATATGGGGTACGTGCATTAAATACAAATGTAAGGATGTGGTGCTTAACCTTTGGAAATCACTGCTCAAGTCTCAGCTGGAGTTTTGTGTCTAATTCTCAGCATCACAGTTATGGAAGGGCTTCAAGGCCCTATAAATGGGACAGAGTAGATTTACTTGGGACAAGGGAGTTCAGCTCCGTGGAGGCTGTGGTAATACCAGGTATTGCGGTACCTGAGAGGTGGATGACCATTGGCTAGACCCAGGAGCCTACCATTGGCTAACGTACATAGCTCCGCCCTGAGAGGCGGGGTATAAGAGCCTATTAGTTATGACTCACCTTGACTCGAGAGTAATTGATTGCGCATCAATTTAATCAGCTATTACTTCAGTGAAGGATGGATCTCCATATCAAACCGGAGTGCCTTCAGCTCAGCCCCCACGCGGACAACTCAGCTGCTATCGTCAAGCACTGGCTGGCGGGTCTTAAGAGCTTCGTCGACACGGCCGCCGACACCCCCACGGAAAGGCAGAAAATGCACCTTCTACGCTCACGGGTCAGCCCTGTGATCCACCCTCTGATCGAGGAGGCAGAGAATTATGCTGCAGCTATCGAGCTGCTAGAAGGACATTATATCCGACCTGTGAACCAGGTCTACGCCCGTCACCTGCTGGCAACTAGAAGGCAGAGCCCTGAAGAAACACTGATAGACTTATATCGGGCACTGCTAGTGCTGGGCCGGATCTGTGGATGCCCGCCAGTTTCGGGGAACGAGCACACACAACTTTTGATTAGGGATGCTTTAATGGCAGGTATGACTTCTGATATCCGCCAAATGCTCCTAGAAATGGACACACTGAGACTTACTGAGGCACGGGCCCTGGCGGGGTCTATGGAAGTTGCGTATAAAAACGCGCTGGCTTTTGCCCCTGGACGCGCGTCGCCCCCCTGGGCTGCGTGGCACCCCATCGTGGCAGCCCCCCAGACTTTCCCGCTAACCCCGCAAACCTGCGCGACAAGACGGCCCGCTATCGCCGCCGGCCAACGCTGCTTTTTCTGCGGGCAGGCGAATCATCCCCGCCCGTGCTGCCCGGCCCGCACCACCACCTGCAAAGGGTGCGGCAAGAAGGGCCACTAAGTCAGGGTCTGCCAGGCCCGCGCCGTGGCCGCAGTCTCCAGCGACTATCGGCAGCCTTTCGTTCAGGTCCCGGCTGTCCAAAGCCCACCGCCGCCCTCCTATCCCCAGGCCGCCTGTGACCCACGGGCGCGGCCATTTTGCCCCCCGGCCACCACACTGGACGGGTGGGCGCCGCCATTTTGTCCCTTGCCGCCACCATCTTCTGCTCCCCCGGACTCCATGTGCGACCCAAGGCTGACGCCATCTTGGATGGGGCCTCAGGCCCCCAGCACAGCAGACTACATGCTGCCCGATCAGGACTCTCCTTTACTGCAGCTGGCCTCGGTGACTTTGGACCAGAGTCGGCCCCTGACGCTAGCGAAAGCTACAACGACGATCGCCATCAACGGCCACGCGATGTCGGGCTTGATCGACTCTGGGAGCACGGAAAGCTTTGTTCACCCCGACACGGTAAGGCGCTGCTCTCTTGTCACCCATCCCGTAAACCAAAGGATCTCCCTGGCCTCCGGGTCACACGCGGTGAAGATAAAGGGGTTCTGCCTAGCGAACCTCACTGTCCAAGGTAGGGAATGCCGCAATTTTCGCCTGTACGTTCTGCCGCACCTCTGCGCAGCCACCCTCCTTGGGCTGGATTTCCAGTGCCATCTGCAAAGCCCGACCTTCAAATTCGGTGACCCTATACCTCCCCTTACTGTCTGCGGCCTCGCGACCCTTAAGGTCGGCCCGCCTTCCCTGTTTGCGAACCTCACCCTGGATTGCAAACCCGTCGCCACCAGGAGCAGATGGTACAGTGCCCAGGACCGGACCTTCATCAGGTCGGATGTCCAAAGGTTGCTGAGGGAAGGGGTTATCGAAGCGAGCAACAGCCCCTGGAGGGCTCAAGTAGTGGTGGTAAAGACCAGGGGGAAACATAGGATGGTCATCGACTACAGCCAGACCATCAACAGGTTTACGCAGCTGGATACGTACCCTCTCCCCCGTATAGCCGACCTGGTAAACAGGATTGCGCAATACAAGGTTTTCTCCACGGTGGATCTCAAATCTGCCTACCACCAGCTACCCCTCCGTAATGGTGACCGCCAGTACACTGCTTTCGAAGCAGATGGGCGGCTCTACCACTTTTTAAGGGTTCCCTTCGGTGTCACGAATGGTGTCTCGGTCTTCCAGCGTGAGATGGACCGAATGGTTGACCGGTATGGCTTACGCGCAACGTTCCCGTATCTCGATAACGTCACCATCTGCGGCCATGACCAGCAGGACCACGACACCAACTTCCAAAAATTTCTCTAGACCGCAAATATCCTTAATCTGACCTACAATAAGGATAAATGCGTGTTTAGCACCGACCGTCTAGCCATCCTAGGCTGCGTAGTGCAAAGTGGAGTCATAGGTCCCGACCCCGAATGCATGGCCCCCTCATGGAGTTGCCCCTCCCTCACTGTCCGAAGGCCCTAAAGCGCTGCCTCGGCTTCTTCAACTATTATGCACAATGGGTCCTTAATTACGCAGACAAGACTCGACCACTAACCCAGTCCACAACCTTCCCCCTGTCGATGGAGGCCCGCCAGGCCTTCTGCCGCATCAAAGCAGACATTGCAAAGGCCACGATGCGCGCCATCGACGAGTCCCTCCCCTTCCAGGTCGAGAGCGATGCTTCCGACGTAGCTCTGGCGGCCACCCTCAACCAAGCGGCATTACGTGGCCGGCAGGAGGTTCACTCTCCTCACGGACCAACGGTCGGTGGCCTTCATGTTCGATAATGCGCAGCGGGACAAGATTAAGAACGCCAAGATCTTGCGGCGGAGGATCAAACTCTCCACCTACAATTACGAGATCTTGTACCGTCCCAGGAAGCTGAACGAGCCTCCTGATGCCCTGTCCCGCGGCACTTGTGCCACCGCACAAGTGGACCGCCTCCGAGCCCTCTAAGAGGACCTCTGCCACCCGGGGGTCACTCGTTTCTATCATTTTATCAAGACCCGCAACCTGCCCTACTCCATCGAGGAGGTCAAGACAGTCACCAGGGACTGCCAAATCTGCGTGGAGTGCAAACCGCACTTCTACCGGCAAGAGAGGACGCACCTGATAAAGGCTTCCCGTCCCTTTGAACGCCTCAGCATGGATTTCAAGGGCCCCCTCCCCTCCACCGACCACAACACGTACTTCCTGAACGTGGTTGACGAGTACTCCCGGTTCCCATTCGCCAGCCCTGCCCAGACATGACCACAACCTCCAGGGGATCTTTACACTGTTTGGTTTCCCCGCATACATCCACAGTGATAGGGGGTCCTCCTTTATGTGTGACGAACTGCGCCAATTCCTGCTCAGCAAAGGCATCGCCTCCAGCAGGACGACCAGTTACAACCCCCGGGGAAACGGGCAGGTTGAGAGGGAGAACGGAACGGTCTGGAAGACCATCCTGCTGGCCCTATGGTCCAGGAATCACCCAGTCTCCCGCTGGAAGGAAGTCCTCCCGGTCATCCTCCACTCCATCCGGTCGCTGCTCTGTACTACCACAAACCAGACACCTCATGAACATCTCCTTGTTTTCCCCAGGAAGTCCTCCTCCGGGACCTTGCTCCCAACCTGGCTAGCGACACCCGGACCAGTCCTGCTGTGGAAACATGTGAGGGCGCACAAGTCGGACCCGTTGGTCGATAGGGTCCACCTGCTGCATGCCAACCCCCAGTACGCCTATGTAGCGTTCCCTGACGGCTGCCAAGACACGGTTTCCCTTCGGGACCTGGCGCCCGCCGGAGCCCCACGCGCACCTGCACCACCGCCCCCACTCCCACTCTCCCGCAGCACCTGACCGGAGGGTCAGTACTGCCGCCGCCCCTACCCAGGCCCGGACAAGCACCGACGCCCCCTGCAGGTGCCCCTCCCCCTTTTCGCCCCAACAGTGCTGCCTAGGGGTGACGAAGCTGCCTGGGAGGACGACACCACGTTTCCGGAGTCGCAACCGCCATCAGGATCACCGCCAAAGCTCAGACGCTCCAGAAGGACGACCAGGCCACCCGATCGACTGATTGCTGCACCATGAACACTTTTCTATTACCCTCGACATCATGGTACCTCAATACCTGGTCCTACCATGCGAAAGGCGACATTTTCGCTGGCCATCACCCTGCCGGATTCTTTTTTAACAGGGGGTGAATGTGGTAATACCAGGCATTGCGCTACCTGAGAGGTGGATGACCATTGGCTAGACCCAGGAGTCTACCATTGGCTAACGTACATAGCTCCGCCCTGAGAGGCAGAGTATAAGAGCCTATTAGACATGATTCACCTTGTCTCGAGAATAACTGATTGCGCATCAGAGGCATTGGAGTTCCTGGGTTTGTTCTGCTTAGAGAAGAGAGGTTAAAGAGAAAATTCAAAATCGATCGAGCAAGTAGAGTCATAGAGTTTAACAGCACAGAATGAGACGCTTCAGCCCATCGTGTCTGCGCTGGCCATCAAGCACCTAGCTATTATCGCCCCATTTTCCAGCACTTGATCGGTAGCCTTGTATGCTAATAGAGTAATGAGAAACTATTGTTTTCTGGCAAATATGGTTGCCAGATTTAAAATAATTGGCAAAAGAATAAAGGAGGAAATAAGAAAAGAAATTCACATGGAGGGAATCAGATTCCACAGGAACTTTCAAATGGCAATTGGATATGTTCTTGAAGACTAATATGCAGAGTTATGCAAAGCAAAAACCTGGGGCGTGGGATTAAATTGGAAAGCTCTTTCAAAAGCCAGCACTGACATGATGGATTGAATGGCCTATTTCTGTGCTGTAAATTCTGCATAATTCTTTCCTGGACTGTGAGGAAAGTTTCTTTTAACCTGCATGACTACCACCTGCAAGTTCCCACACAGTATTTGCACAAGTTATTTTTAAATTTATCTTTCAGTGGCGTGCACAGTCACTCAAAAATTTTGAAAAGCTTATGCACTTAAACAAATCGCCTGGGCATGACAAAGAAAAGATAATAGTAGATGTTGAATATGAGGACTCTTTATGGGAGGAGCCTTGGGAGATGCATCCAAGGAAATGTCTCACTCAAAAATGGGACACCAGTGTGCCCATCGACTGAACAACATAGTTTTGGGATAGAGAAATTGAGCCTACAAAAGGGACTGTTCCATTTTGGTCAACATGTGGCAAATTTCAACATATATCTGTTTGTTTTGACACTCCAGGCTTGCTACTTTCTATGGACTTAGTTACCTGAGAATTCGGAATACGCAGGCCACAATTCTCTGGCCATTTACTGGCAGCAGGATTCTCTGGTACCGCCGGCAGCGCCTGTGGGTTTCCCTGCAGCGTGGGGTGGCTTTAATGGGAAATCCCTTTGACAAGTGGGGCAGCACGGTAGCCTTGTGGATAGCACAATTGCTTCACAGCTCCAGGGTCCCAGGTTCGATTCCGGCTTGGGTCACTGTCTGTGCGGAGTCTGCACATCCTCCCCGTGTGTGCGTGGGTTTCCTCCGGGTGCTCCGGTTTCCTCCCACAGTCCAAAGATGTGCAGGTTAGGTGGATTGGCCATGATAAATTGCCCTTAGTGTCCAAAATTGCCCTTAGTGTTGGGTGGGGTTACTGGGTTATGGTGATAGGGTGGAGGTGTTGACCTTGGGTAGGGTGCTCTTTCTAAGAGCCGGTGCAGACTCGATGGGCCGAATGGCCTCCTTCTGCACTGTAAATTCTATGATAATCTATGAAGTGGTGCGAATAGAGAATCTCGCCGTCGGAGAATGGCGCGGCCAAATTCTCTGTCCTCGCTAGCAGCGGTAGCGGTGCGCACCCCCAAAAGAGAATCCAGCCCTTGATGATGTTAGTTATTATATTCTACATTAAATTTCCATAGAATAACAGCTAAATTTAAAAATCAAAATGCTAACATTTTATAGGTTGAATGCAAGATTTTTGGAGCCACCTGGGGAAAATCTTTATTTATTTATATTTACATTGTTAATTAAATCTGTACAGTCAGAGGTAACCGCAGTAATCAAATGCATAAGTGGTTCTATCTGATTTTATCCATCCAAGTGTCTGAGTTATGCACCTCGATTGCACTGTAATAGATGCTGTGTAAATTCTACGCACATTCCACATCTGATTCATGTAGACTCATCTAACGCACACAGCATCAGCCATGATTCTGTGCTGCTTGTGTGGCGGTTGCTTGGTTGCTCCTAAGTGGCATACCAGTTACGCCGCCTTCCACCTTGCTGATGTGCCGTCAATCCTGTCCACTGTTTTCCATCATTTGTTATGTGCGTCCTTCATTAAGGGACGTGTGGAGTGCTGTGCTGATGCCATTATTTCACAGCTCCCAATAAACTCAGATACCAGCCAGCAGGGCAGATGAGCAGACGGTAAAAATGCCCCTGGTGCAGCACCTCAAGACTGCCCCAGTGCAGACAGACTTCTCGAGCCCTTACACACAGGACAAACTGGACAACATACGCTCAGATTCCAAAAGCAGCAGGAGTCAATGTGATTTGCTCAGAATGGATGAAGAAGATCAGATCATAGGTAAGAAAGCGGCTAACAAACTTTAAATGTTTACTAACATTTACAGCACAAGGCACCGTTACAAACATCTGCCGTCAATCCAAGATAGTAGCCATTGCTAAGCCAGGGAAACAATTCTCAACCACATGCAGCTACGACTCCATCACCCTGCACTTCATAACTCGTACAGTAAATGGCAGAACCCTTTAGAGTATTGACAGGCAAAGGGATCTGCGTGTGCAGGTCCACAGGTCACTGAAAGTGGCAACGCAGGTGGAGACGATAGTCAAGAAGGCATACGGCATGCTTTCCTTCATCGGCTAGGGCATTGAGTATAAAAATTGTCAAGTCATGTTGCAGCTGTATAGAACCTTAGTTAGGCCACACTTGGAATATAGTGTTTAGTTCTGGTCGCCACATTACCAGGACGATGTGGAGGCTTTGGAGAGGGTACAGAAGAGGTTTACCAGGATACTGCCTGGTATGGAGAGCATTAGCTATGAGGAAAGGTTGGATAAGCTCAGTTTATTCTCACTGGAATGAAAGAAGTTGAGGGGCAAACTGTTAGAAGTCTACAAAATTATGATCGGCATTGGCAGAGTGGATATTCAGAAACTTTTTCCTGGGATGGAAATGTCAATTACTAGGGTACATCGGTTTACGGTGCGAGCAGCAAAGTTTAGAGGAAATGTACAAGAGAAGTTTTTTTTACACAGAGGATAGTCAGTGCCTGGAACTCGCTGGTGGAGGAGGTGGTGGAAGCAGGTTCGATAGTGATATTTAAGAGGCATCTTGACAAATACAGTAAGATGTTTTACGACACCAGGTTGAATTCACCTGAGGAAGGAGCTGCGCGAAACAACCCTGTTGGACTTTAACCTGGTGTTGTAAGACTTCTTACTGTGCCCACCCCAGTCCAACGGCGGCATCCCCACATGTTGACAAATACATGAAAAGGATGGGAATAGAGATGTACGGACCCCAGAAGTGTCGAAGGTTTTAGGTTAGACGGGCAACATGGTCGGCGCAGGCTTAGTGGGCCGAAGAGTCTGTTCCTGTGTTTTTTTATTTTTTGTTCTTTATATAAGGTCTTGGAATGCCTGCTGCTAAACAGACTGAGTCCCAACCTGGAAGCAGAATGACCCCCAGTAGACAAGTTTACACAGGCTACAATGGTTCCGAGCAGGCCCCGACCCTGATCTCGCACATTGAGGCTGGTTCCCACAAAGTCCTGAAATTAGGAACCGCTTCTTTGTTGACTTATGGTGTGCCTATGACACAGTGTGATGCACAGACATGCTGCTGAAACTCTCCAAAACTATCTGCTGTGTGAAAATCCTACAACTAATCACCCCTATGATAAGTAACCGTCAGTTCCGTGTGCACCTTGGTGATCAAATCAATCGTCCATGTATAACCAGCAATAGGGTCCCACATCGATCAGTCCTTTGAACTTTCTTCAACAATGGCCCGTAACTTCCACTCCAATCTCGATGGGCTCGACAGACCAGTTATGGGGGAAGAAACGAGGTAGGGTCTGAAAGCACCGCCAGAATTAAGGGGAGCCATGGAGAGTATCCACTCGATGCAGACAGACAATGGAAGAGAGAGAGGAGTGGGGTGGGGGGGGGGGGGGGGGAAACAAGATAGACATTGGAAGAGGCAGAGGAGGGTGGTAGAGTCAGGAGATGGGGAGGGGGGGGGGGGGAAAGGGGAAGGGGTGGGAGGGAAGGAAGCAGGGAGGAAGGTGGGGGGCAAAGGGAGTGGGAGGACTTCAAGCAAAACACAGGGCAAGTTGGGAGCCAGAAGGGATAAGCAGCGGGGACGTGCACGACCAAGGTGGCCGCCAAACACGCTTTCCTGGAATGTTCTAACACCAGGAGGCAGCATATACAGAATCAAACACTACGGTTGCAGCAACTGACCACTGGGGGCACAAAAGTAGTGGCCTCCCACACCTGTACATAGATTATTCTTGTGTGTGTACGTATTCATTTGTTGTGTAATTATGACTCCTTTTGTTGGTTTTCCTTGTTGTATACCCATTTTGTCTTTTTGAGATTCCTCTGTAGTATTGTGTAATAACCCTGGAGAATGGCATGATGAACAAAGGTAAAACCAATAAAAATATTTTAAAATATAGATATATTGCCTGTCGTCTTCAGTATAAACCTGCAGTTTAAATGTCTGCCATCAATGGGCATTCCCGTAGCTGCTGGGTCACAAGAGGGCATGGCTACATCCAAAGTGCACCGCGCTGGGGCCTGCACAGACTGTCACACTCGAGGCCTGAGACTTCCCTGGAGCGGGAAGGTTCGTCGTGATTTCTGAGGGCAGGTAAGTGTGCATTTTTCTATCTATTTTTCTTTCTGCTGATAATCGGAAGTTTTAGGCCATTATATACTAGTGACCTCCCTCCCACAAAGTCATGGCACTTGCCGATTTGGCGCTGACTTTCCAGATTAAGGAACTTCAGAACATTGAGAAAACACTCACTGAAGATCTATGTTCTCTGGAAGTCTATTTCGGAAAATGGAGACTTTGACCGAACACTGACAATATTGATGTTTCCGCCTTTTGCCTGAACAGCTTGAAGGCTTGGGAAGAGGCACACATCCAGTGACCACTCACCCATCACCCAATGCCATAATATCTTGGCGACACTCTTGACCAGACGCTGACCTACCAGCAACAGCTCCAGAACACCGGAGCCGAGGTCAAGACGAGAGTGACTCTCGTATGGAATTTGCTGGGTAACAACTGGGACAGCAGAGCCAACACATTTTGCACTCACCCTGGTCTACCCAAGAGCCAAGTATTGCTGCTCAACATGGCTCAGGAGTCACCACACAAATGTGATAGATATCCACCTCTGGGAAGCCACGAAGACTATTTCTGGAACATTGAGATCAAACTGATTGAGTGGCTTCTTGTAGCACATATTAAATCTTTTGAGGTCTGCAGAGAAAACATCCTCCTCAAAGAAAACCACTGGTTGATAGCTAACAATGTACCATCATTGACGCAGGACCTCGGATTTGTCTGAAATCCCATAGCCCCTACTCGAACACACTGGACATCCTACGATAGGTCCAACTCTCAATGGCATACATCATGATTGACTACCAACATCGCCAGCCACAACCTGATAACTGACCAGAGTGGTTATGTCCGAGAAATAATCTTCAACCTTCCACAGAAAATCTCGACCATCCTCAACCCCTGGAGGGTGGTCTAGGGAAAATGTGACGCTTATGAGGAACAGCTCAAATTGTGACTGTGGTCATCCAATTTGGACCATCATCCATATATGAAACTTCTGCCCTGAGAGATCCATTCCTGGTGGTATCACAACTATTCACCCTGCTCCAGCCAAAGACATTGAATGGATTGTTAACCTGAAAATCGAACTACAACTGTTTCCCAGCTATATGAATAAAACAATCGCATTCAGACCAAAGGAAAGGGTCTCAATGCTGAACCTGACTTTTCTTCAAATTAAAAACTTTTATGAATCAAATGGTGGATGTCTTCCGGTGCAGCGGGCAGCGTCCCTGCCTCCCTGTTCAGGGACACACCTAGAGGTAGCACTTGACCACGAAAGATCAAGAAGACTGAGGATCACTGAGTGGGTACTGGGGGAGTTCACTATCTGTAACTAGTGGGAATTGGAATGTAAAATGTTCACTATTAAAACACCTAATACATGTGAAGCCTCTGTCACGTTAATCTTCGCAGCAGGCCTGGCTGCACCTGACGCTCTGTTGCCCTCCATTACCCCCACCCCCTGGGCACAGTAGTCCAAAATCAGAAGCCCCCGATGCCAACCCTAGTCAGAGGATGGGCGTGCGTGCGCTGTCAGCAGAAAGACAGGACTCAGACATTTGCGAAACTGAGACGCACCAGAGCTTTCCTCGCATCAAGTTATTATCACTCCCCTGCCTTGTATGATGACCCGCTTGACAGTGCCGACACAGGCCCTTCCCCCTGGAGTGATGTTACACACACCCTTGGAGGGTGGAACAGGGTAGTTGGGGAGGGGCGGAGCGATGGGGAGGGAGCGGATTGGGGGGAAGGAGGGAAATGGTTTAGCACAGCGGGCTAAACAGCTGGCTTGTAATGCAGAACAATGCCAGCGGCGCAGGTTCAATTCCCTTACCGGCCTCCCCGAACAGGCGCCGGAATGTGGTGACTAGGGGCTTTTCACAATAACTTCATTGAAGCCTACTTGTGACAATAAGCGATTATTATTATTAAATGGGGTGGGGGTAAATTGGGGGAGAGGTTGAGCTGAGGGACACATCCTCGTCCTATGAGAATCTGGAACTGTGAGGGCCTCACAGGTCCTCCTGGAATGTCGGACCCTTGCCATTGCCTGTCCTCCATCCTTCGACTCCTCCTCGGACTCATCCTCCAGCCCCTCGTGGTCCGCCTCCTACTCCTCAGATGCGGCTGCATGTCCCTCCTCCTCCCTCATCCAGCATGTCGCCCCGCTGCTGTGCCAGATTGTGGAAGGCACAGGAGACCATCACTAAGTGAGAGACCCTCTGGGGTGTGTACTGCAAGGCCACCCCCAGAGAAGTCCACACATCAGAACTGCATTTTCAGCAGTCCAATGCACCGCTCAATGGCAGCATGAGTGGTAGCATGGGCCTCATTATAATGGGTCCTTCGCATCGATCTGAGGCCTCCGTACCGGTGTCCTCAGCCATGTCCTCAGCGGGTACTCCTCATTCCCCATGAGCCAACTCATCATACTGAGGTGGTACTTGAATACCAGGGGGATCTCTGAGTGCTGCAGGGTGTTACTGTCATAAACGCTTACTGGATAGCGGGCACACACGTGTATTATAACGAGGCGGTGGTCGCACATGATCAAAACATTCAGGGCATAGAACCCCTTCCTGTTAATAAAAGGCACTCCCTGATGCCCCAATGCATGCAGGGCGACATCATGCCATTGATTGCCCCCCTGGACCTGGGGCATCCCAGTGATGGCAGAGAATCCTGTAGTCTGGGCATCGTGGTAGACCTAGTCCCAGCTGAAGGTGATTTCTTGGATGCTCGGGCATACCGAGCATCCGTTATCTCCCGAATACAATCCCGGTGGATTATAGGTTGTGAAATGCTACACAGGTCCCCGCTCGAGAGCTGGAATGAATTGGTGGCATAAATGTTGAGGGTCGCAGTATCCTTCAAGGCCACTGGGAGCGGGTTCCTCCCGGGAGGACGTGACAGAGGTGCTGCACTGTCTCTCTGCTGAGACTCAGTCTTCTGTGGCACATGCTGTTCATCAACTCATCAAATGACTAATGACACCTGTACATCTTGAGCGATTGCTAGCCTCCCCTTCTGGGTTCCTCCTCAGCCTGATGGATAGTTGGGTCTTTAGCATGTTCAGCGGCCCCCTCTGCATGAGGGACCTGTGCCATCGCAACTGCCTTCTCCGGCGTCTGGCCGTCTTGGCTGCCGCCAGAAACCAAGGGCAGCTGCTGCAGGATCGATACCAGCAATTATTTTTGTATCTGTAAGGAATAGGAGAAGGAGCTAGACCAACAATCAGTTTCGGCTTCCATCCCAGGACCTTCAAATGCCCCACCCTTACGTGTCCTGCCTTCGCTCAGAGTGCCATCCGGTGCCCTTGAGCTGTATCAAAATCAAAATGGCTACTCGCATCCCCTCAGTGGCCATTGTGTCAGCTTTAAGTCATTATAAAGAAGTACTAAATGACACCCGCGTGATTTCTCGCTGGGGAGCCAGGTCATTCCCAGGAGGCCGCTGCATTTGACTTCAATCTCGCTAATGAAATTGAAATGAATGCAAATGAGGGTTAATGATGTTCTCGCCATCTTTGGGCGAGGTCTGGAAATCGCCATTGGGAAGGGGCCGAGTGATTTGCAAAATGGTTCTCACCTGGCGTGAATCTCGGTTTTGGCCTTTCCCGCTATTTACCCGGGTGCACCCAGATCCACAGCAGATGCAACGTGGTGTTAAATCACAGCCTCTGTATCCTCCTTGGTCTAATCAAGGGGAAAGCGATGTAGTCACATTTAAGGGCTTAATCATTGTTCACACAATATGCTGTGAAGCATATTATATATTCATCTGAATTGTACAAACAAAGAATTACAGAAACACAGTCATATTGCTTCCTGTTAAGATCAGGCAGCAGAAAAAGCCATACTGTCTGTTTACTCACTATTTCCAATTAAATACATTTGGATTTACTCTCCAATTAACAGTTAAACATCAATTTAATGATCTCAGTGACACTTACCTTTCTGAAGCCGGAATGTACAGAAATAGATTTTGTTTTGAAAAGATATTCCTTTCCAAAAATGTTTTTGTAATGACTTAGAACAGGCCTTTGAGATTGGCCAATTGGAATTCGAGTTCCCTGATTAGTTGGCCAATCAGGGAACCTCTTCTTTGTATATAACAGGGAGTGTCAGATCCTCTGCACTCCCAGTGTCGACAGCAAGCTGAATGCACCTGGTTGTACTGGTGTTGTAATAAAAGGGATTCTGGTGAAGGGACTTTGGCCTCTGTGGACTTAATTCAGTTTTCTTGGATGATAATTGTTTTATTTGGGTCTGCAAAGTGACAGGTGCTCAGGAGGTGTCTTGGTGCCGTGGCCAGTATTTATCCCTCACCCAACTTCGCTAAAACCGATTATCGTGTGGTAGATTCTGGGATTATGCTGAGCAAAGATTGGCCACTGCATTTCCAATGCGTCGACAGTGGTTGCATTTCAAAAGTATTTCATTGGCTGTCACGTCCTGGGCTGGATTCCCCGCAGCCCGATGCAGAAATTGCGGCCGGCGCCGTGGACGGAGAATCCAGTTTTGACACTTTAATCAGGCCAGGCTCCGGTTCGGCGATGGTCCGAGTCCGCCATGGAGCACGGCGCGGCCGCTGGAGGCCATCGCTGTGCGCATGCGCGGCCTCCGACCCGGAGGTGCGGGGGTCCGTATCTGCAGCAAAAGCTGCGAGATTCACTCCGGGTCCCTGCTCGGCCCGTGCAGGGCTGGGAATTCATTTTACCTTTTTGCAGGAATTTCCGGAGTGAAACTCCTCCGTTTTGACGCCGGAGTGGGGGACATAGTCTCAATAGTGGAAAATCCAGCCCCCTGTGTTTGGAGAAGGCGCTATATGAATGCAAGCCTTTCTCTTTCAGAATGCAATCTCCTCCAGATTTGAATCGATTATAGAGCAAAACAGCTCTAATATAAATCAAATTGAGTTCATTGTACACAACGATATACAACATTCAGTTGAGATCGGTGGGCACTTTGAAAATGTGCACAATGCCCCGTGGTGGTGGTGGCCCTGAGCGTCTGGGGGCAGAGGGACCATCGGTTTGGCCTCCAATCTGCAATAATCATCAGTTTGCCCCGGGGAGGCTGGATGAAGGGTTTCGGAGATGGCAAAGAGCAGGGATTGAAAGGATGGGAGATCTATTCATAGAGGGGAGCTTTCCCAGTCTGGGGGAGCTGGAGGAAAAATTTGGAGGGAATGAGTTTAGCTACCTGCAGGTGCGGGACTTCCTACGCAGGCAGGTCTCAACCCTCCCGCTCCTACCACCAAGGGGGATACAGGACAGGGTAGTTTCCAGAGTATAGGTGGGAAAGGGGAGGGTTTTGGACATCGATAAAGAACTCATGGAGTCAGAGGAAACGCAGACCGAGGAGCTGAAACACAAATGGGAAGAGGAGTTAGGAGGCAAGATAGAGGATGGTCTCTGGGCAGATGCGTTGAGTAGAGTCTACGCGACCACATCATGTGCCAGGCTCAGCCTGATACAATTTAAGGTTGTTCACCGAGCTCACATGACAGTGGCCCGGATGAGGTTCTTTGGGATAGAAGACAGGTGTGCAAGGTGCGCGGGAGGGCCAGCAAACCATGTTCATATGTTCTGGACATGCCCGAAGCTTAGAGGATTCTGGCAGGGGTTTGCAGACGTCATGTCCAAGGTGTTAAAAACAAGGGTGGCACCGAGTCCAGAGGTGGTGATTTTCGGAGTGTCGGACGATCCGGGAATCCAGGAGAAAGGGGCAGACGTTCTGGCCTTTGCCTCCCTGGTAGCCCGGCACTGACATGGCTAGCCTTCTCTGTCTGGAGAAAATCAAGTTCGCCCTGAGTGGGTCAATGTTCGGGCTCGTCCGGGGGTGGCAGCCGTTCGTCGACTTCTTTAGAGAGAATTAACTGTCAGCAGAGGCGGCAGTGGGGTGGGGGTGGGGGGGGGGGGGGGGGGGGGGTGTCCAGTTTAATGTAGTGTGTACGAAAGGTGGGACCTGTGAGGGAGGAAGACGGCCTTTGCACTATGTTTATATTTGTATGTACACTGTTTCTTCTGTTATTGTTACAAATCACAAATACCTCTCAATCAAATGTTTTATATAAACTAAGAAAATGTGCACAACTGATGGTTTCCTGGGAGAGTAACTATCTGATGCAGAATAATGGTGACATACAAATCTTCAACTCAGTAGAACAGGGAATCACAAACGTGGCTTTCAGATTACAAAAGGATCATTAGCAGTTTAACCCTTTGAGAACTGTAGTCGCATTTGTGCACTGCGCGATAATACAATAAGCTATGAATATTCAACAAGCATAATGCTAATTCAAGCCTTTCTATTTAATTTTGTGCTATTTAGATTTGGCAGTGGTGTATTTATACAACAAAGATGAGCATATTTAAAAATATGCTGCAAGGGTTTAATCTGTAAAGAGCTCACACTGTCCGCCTGACTGTGCAATATGTGACTGTAACAGGTCACGATATCACAATCTGATAAATATTCCAGACTAAGATCTAACATAAAATTAGCATTTTAGCACCCTGGTTTAAAATAAACCATATGAAGAATGAGTAGGACCTCCCATTTTGAAAGTATTATAAAAGCGCTCTTTAATTTATAAACATTTCCTGCAGCATGGATTGCGATGTCCCTTTAGCCTGTCATCAATATTGCTACATAGAGGGTGAAGATCCCAAACCACTTGTGCATGGTTGCATGGTCATGAAGATTGCAAAGTTCACTGAAACGCAAAGAAATTACTATTGCAAACTAATTTGTCGGAAAGAAATACAAACAATTCAAATTGAGATTTATTTTTCATTATTCCTCGTCCATTTCTCCTCACCTAATTCCATATTGGGTGTAAAGCTCCACCAGTGGAACCTCGCTGACTATAGACCATTTTACCCAGGTAATCAGTGACTGGGGAGGTCTTGTGGTGCAGTCGGTAGCGTCCCTGCCTCGGAGCCAGAAGCTTTGGGTTCGAATCCCACCCCAGGATTTGATGGCCAAGGAAGGTGCGTTTATAATGCAGTCAAACAGGTTGTGTGTCAACCTGGAAAATCCTTCCCAACATGCCAGTGGCTGGCGGTAAGAGCAGGAAAGACTCCTGGTCAGCCACGTTTGATGTGGAGTGGCGCCCCTCAAGCTACAAGCCCCTGGTAATAGACTAGCGAAACCAACCCCCCTCACCCCGGCCCCCCGCACCAGTGAGGGCCGTGTCAAGCTGGATTTTGGGGGTTCAGCCAAGATTTCTTCTCACTCGAGGTGAAATTAATACAGCTCCCAGAATGTGCTTGTGTGTGTGGGGGTGGGGATGAGTTCAGACGATACAACACAGATGGAAGCTGCTCTACGTGACTGGGTAGCACACTGGGAAGTTCATTTACCAACTATGCTTCTGTGTTAATGAGGCAGAAAGTCAGATGTCTGTTCTTTGGAAATATCAGGACTGCACCTGGAGATGCTTCCAATGAAAAAACACAAGTGTGGCGTCCAAAAACATTCGCCAATCAAGTTGCTTCGGGTTTTGGAACACGGTGCAGGCAAACTTCAAAGAGGTATTTAGATTGGTGCCACTGCACTATTTAATTCACAGCCGTTGGGAAGGCAGCGTGATGTAACAGTTAATAGTTAACCATTGTATTACCTAGAGAGAGCGCACAGAAAATGTTTCAGAAGATTTGCTGTGAATCCCAGAATGCAGCAAATGCTGTTCGAAAAATTAAGTTATGCAAATAGCACAGATGCATTAAAGGAGAAGGTTGATAAGCAATGAGGAAAAATGGAATAGAAGGATCCAAATTGGATGAAGCATAAAGGCTGACACAGAATCGATGGGCTGAATGCCCTGTTTCTGCTGTATATTCTATGTAATTCTATGCAAACCAGGTACCAGGCACTTTCCTGTCTCATCCAAAACAATCTTTTCTGTGGAGCACATCTTGCAAATTGATGCAGTGTGGGGATTCTGCCACCTAGTGGTCAGCCACTATAACAGGATTAATCTATGACATTGAAACCATGCCTGGATCCAGCAGCAATACAATTATTCAGTTAACACTTGTGGCGCAGAGGAATCTGTCAAATATTAGGTGAGGTCTTCATGTAATGATGTTGTTACTAGACGAGTAATCCAGTGACCCAGGGTAATTCAATAAAAATCTGGTATTAGAAGTCTAATGACAGTCTTGAAATCATAGCCGATTGTTGTAAAAACCCATTTGGTTCACTAATGTCTTTTAGGGAAGAAAATAAGTTGTGTGATACTTAAATGCTCTAGAAATCCACTCAGCTGTATCTACAAAGTTAATAAAAAGGAATGAAACTTGTTGGACCATAGGCATTGTCTGAGGGACCGGATATGACAACGGCAATCCCAGCCCTGTCGACCCTGCAAAGTCCTCCTTACTAACATCCGGCGGCTTGCCCCAAAATTGGGAGAGCTGTCGCACTGACTAGTCATGCTACAGTCTAACTTATGGAATCAGAGCTAACAGACACCACCATCACCATTTCTGGGTATGTCCGGTCCCACCTTCAGCTGATGAGTCAGCATTCCTCCACGTTGAACACCACTTGGAGGAAGCACTGAGGGTGACAAAGCTGCAGAATGTACTCTGGGTGGGGGACTTCAATATCCATCATGAAGAGTAGCTCGATAACATCACCACAGACCGAGCTGGTCGGGTCATAAAGGACATAGGTGCTAGACTGGGTCTGCGACAGGTGGTGGGGGAACCAACAAGAGGGAGAAACATACTGCATCTCATCCTCACCAACGTCCCTGCCGCAGATGCATGCGTCCATAACGGTATTGCTAGGAGTGTTGGTGCTAACAGATCTATCAACTTGAGACTGGTCATCTATGAAGGGCTGTGGAGCATCAGTACCAGTAGAATTGTACTCAGCCTCAATCTGTAACCTCATGGCCCGGCCTATCCCCCACTCTACCATTACCACAGCCAAGGGATCAACCCTGGTTCAAGAGTGCAGGAGAGCATGCCATTGGCAACATCAGGCATACCTATAAATGAGGTGTCAACCTGGTCAAGCTACAACACAACTACTTGTGTGCCAAACAGCATAAGCAGCAAGTAATAGAGCTAAGCGATTCCACAACCAATGGATCAGATCTAAGCTCTGCCACATCTAGCCATGAATGGTGGTTGACAATTAAACAACTCACTGGAGGAGGACGTTCCTTCATCTATGTTGCCTCCCTTGTTCTCTTAAACCCCCTCCTCCCCCAACCCCCCTTACTTTGCACCTTACCCTGGTCAAACTTCAGTCAATTGGAGCACAGTGCTGTCCAGATGGACAATGGTGTACGTCACCAGGAGCAGAAGAACCCTGCACTTACCAACCCCGGGTGCAGTACTGATATGAGTCAGTGAGACATGAGGATCCTTGAGTTCAGCAGCACAGCACTTTCCGTCAAGATCAGCTTGGCATGGAGCTAGAGGGCATGAACAGTCTGTCCCAGCAGAATGGCACTCAGCACCGTGGGAGAGGCACAGCGCTATGCAGGTAGGCTATGTATGTTGTACTCACCTTAACATATTAAGAAAACGGAGGTCTGCCTTGCGTACATTGCCCTTTTTCAAAGGGAATTGATGCCAATGTGATTTCCCGTTGGTGTGATGCAAGATTGGAAGGGCTAGCAAGATTTCCGCGAGCAGCTGGTTCAATGGGCAAATGAATGCAATTATTTTCACGCCACCAGGCAGTGGGAGAAGCGGCCCCCTATTAATCTGCCACTGGGAGAATTTCAAACTGTTTATACATCGGCGGTTATCTGAATTTTTGCCTCCCACTGAATTTTCCACTCCCGCCTGTCTCTAAACCTACCATGGGTGGGATGGGAGAATTCCGCCCTAAATCCGGGGTCACTCTTGTATCTCAGTTTCTGCAAATATCCAAACAGTATTAACTCTGAACTCCATAAGTATCTTGCATCCTCATGGCTCTTCAATAGAAGGCCCTCAAAAAAGTACATTTACATTTTAATGCTTTTCGAGAGACATGTTCAACGTGAGGACAACAAAGAACAAACAAAGAACAAAGAAATGTACAGCACAGGAACAGGCCCTTCGGCCCTCCAAGCCTGTGCCGACCATGCTGCCCGACTAAACTACAATCTTCTACACTTCCTGGGTCCGTATCCCTCTATTCCCATCCTATTCATGTATTTGTCAAGATGCCCCTTAAATGTCACTATCGTCCCTGCTTCCACCACCTCCTCCGGTAGCGAGTTCCAGGCACACACTACCCTCTGCGTAAAAAACTTGCCTCGTACATCTACTCTAAACCTTGCCCCTCTCACCTTAAAGCTATGCCCCCTAGTAATTGACCCCTCTACCCTGGGGAAAAGCCTCTGACTATCCACTCTGTCTATGCCCCTCATAATTTTGTATACCTCTATCAGGTCTCCCCTCAACCTCCTTCGTTCCAGTGAGAACAAACCAAGTTTATTCAACCGCTCCTCATAGCTAATGCCCTCCATACCAGGCAACATTCTGGTAAATCTCTTCTGCACCCTCTCTAAAGCCTCCACATCCTTCTGGTAGTGTGGCGACCAGAATTGAACACTATACTCCAAGTGTGGCCTAACTAAGATTCTATACAGCTGCAACATGACTTGCCAATTCTTATACTCAATGCCCCGGCCAATAAAGGCAAGCATGCCGTATGCCTTCTTGACTACCTTCTCCACTTGTGTTGCCCCTTTCAATGACCTGTGGACCTGTACTCCTAGATCTCTTTGACTTTCAATACTCTTGAGGGTTCTACCATTCACTGTATATTCCCTACCTGCATTAGACCTTCCAAAATGCATTACCTCACATTTGTCCGGATTAAACTCCATCTGCCATCTCTCCGCCCAAGTCTCCAAACAATCTAAATCCTGCTGTATCCTCTGACAGTCCTCCTCGCTATCCGCAATTCCACCAACCTTTGTCTCGTCTGCAAACTTACTAATCAGACCAGTTACATTTTCCTCCAAATCATTTATATATACCACAAAGAGCAAAGGTCCCAGCACTGATCCCTGTGGAACACCACTGGTCACAGCCCTCCAATTAGAAAAGCATCCTTCCATTGCTACTCTCTGCCTTCTATGACCTAGCCAGTTCTGTATCAACCTTGCCAGCTCACCCCTGATCCCGTGTGACTTCACCTTTTGTACTAGTCTACCATGAGGGACCTTGTCAAAGGCCTTACTGAAGTCCATGTAGACAACATCCACTGCCCTACCTGCATCAATCATCTTAGTGACCTCCTCGAAAAACTCTATCAAGTTAGTGAGACACGACCTTCCCTTCACAAAACCGTGCTGCCTCTCACTAATACGTCCATTTGCTTCCAAATGGGAGTAGATCCTGTCTCGAAGAATTCTCTCCAGTAATTTCCCTACCACTGAAGTAAGGCTCACCGGCCTGTAGTTCCCGGGATTATCCTTGCTACCCTTCTTAAACAGAGGAACAACATTGGCTATTCTCCAGTACTCCGGGACATCCCCTGAAGACAGTGAGGATCCAAAGATTTCTGTCAAGGCCTCAGCAATTTCCTCTCCAGCCTCCTTCAGTATTCTGGGGTACATCCCATCAGGCCCTGGGGACTTATCTACCTTAATATTTTTTAAGACACCCAACACCTCATCTTTTTGGATCTCAATGTGACCCAGGCTATCTACACACCCTTCTCCAGACTCAACATCTACCAATTTCTTCTCTTTGGTGAATACTGATGCAAAGTATTCATTTAGTACCTCGCCCATTTCCTCTGGCTCCACACATAGATTCCCTTGCCTATCCTTCAGTGGGCCAACCCTTTCCCTGGCTACCCTCTTGCTTTTTATGTACGTGTAAAAAGCCTTGGAATTTTCCTTAACCCTATTTGCCAATGACTTTTCGTGACCCCTTCTGGCCCTCCTGACTCCTTGCTTAAGTTCCTTCCTCGTTTCCTTATATTCCACGCAGGCTTCATCTGTTCCCAGCCTTTTAGCCCTGACAAATGCCTCCTTTTTCTTTTTGATGAGGCCTACAATATCTCTCGTTATCCAAGGTGCCCGAAAATTGCCGTATTTATCCTTCTTCCTCACAGGAACATGCCGATCCTGAATTCCTTTCAACTGCCACTTGAAAGCCTCCCACATGTCAGATGTTGATTTGCCCTCAAACATCCGCCCCCAATCGATGTTCTTCAGTTCCCGCCTAATATTATTATAGTTAGCCTTCCCCCAATTTAGCACATTCATCCTAGGACCACTCTTATCCTTGTCCACCAGTACTTTAAAACTTACTGAATTGTGGTCACTGTTACCGAAATGCTCCCCTACTGAAACATCTACCACCTGGCCGGGCTCATTCCCCAATACCAGGTCCAGTACCGCCCCTTCCCTAGTTGGACTGTCTACATATTGTTTTAAGAAGCCCTCCTGGATGCTCCTTACAAACTCCGCCCCGTCTAAGCCCCTGGCACTAAGTGAGTCCCAGTCAATATTGGGGAAGTTGAAGTCTCCCATCACCACAACCCTGTTGTTTTTACTCTTTTCCAAAATCTGTCTACCTATCTGCTCCTCTATCTCCCGCTGGCTGTTGGGAGGCCTGTAGTAAACCCCCAACATTGTGACTGCACCCTTCTTATTCCTGATCTCTACCCATATAGCCTCACTGCCCTCTGAGGTGTCCTCCCGCAGTACAGCTGTGATATTCTCCCGAACCAGTAGCGCAACTCCGCCTCACCTTTTACATCCCCCTCTATCCCGCCTGAAACATCTAAATCCTGGAACGTTTAGCTGCCAATCCTGCCCTTCCCTCAACCAGGTCTCTGTCATGGCAACAACATCATAGTTCCAAGTACTAATCCAAGCTCTAAGTTCATCTGCCTTACCCGTAATACTTCTTGCATTAAAACATATGCACTTCAGGCCACCAGACCCGCTGTGTTCAGCAACTTCTCCCTGTCTGCTCTGCCTCAGAACCCTACTGTCCCTATTCCCTAGTTCTCCCTCAATGCTCTCACCTTCTGACCTATTGCTCCCGTGCCCACCCCCCCTGCCATACTAGTTTAAACCCTCCCGTGTGACACTAGCAAACCTCGCGGCCAGGATATTTATGCCTCTCCGGTTTAGATGCAACCCGTCCTTCTTATATAGGTCACACCTGCCCCGGAAGAGCTCCCAGTGGTCCAGATAACGGAAACCCTCCCTCCTACACCAGCTGTTTAGCCACGTGTTTAGCTGCTCTATCTTCCTATTTCTAGCCTCACTGGCACGTGGCACAGAGAGTAATCCCGAGATTACAACCCTCGAGGTCCTGTCTTTTAACTTTCTGCCTAGCTACCTGAACTCCTGCTGCGGGATTCATGCCCCTTCCTGCCTATGTCGTTAGTACCAATATGTACAACGACCTCTGCCTGTTTGCCCTCCCCCTTCAGGATGCCCTCTACCCATTCGGAGACATCCTGGACCCTGGCACCAGGGAGGCAACATACCATCCTGGAGTCTCTTTCACGTCCACAGAAGCGCCTATCTGAGCCCCTGACTATAGAGTCCCCTATTACTATTACTCTTCTGCGCTTTGACCCTCCCTTCTGAACATCAGAGCCAGCCGTGGTGCCACTGCTCTGGCTGCTGCTGTTTTCCCCTGATAGGCTATCCCCCCGACAGTATCCAAAGGGGTATACCTGTTCGAGAGGGGGACAACCACAGGGGATTCCTGCACTGACTGCCTGCCCTTTCTGGTGGTCACCCATTTCTCTGCCTGCACCTTGGGTGTGATCACATTTACATAACTGCGATCTATGATGCTTTCCGCCACCTGCATGCTCCTAAGTGCATCCAATTGCTGCTCCAACCGAACCATGCGGTCTGTGAGGAGCTCCAGTTGGGTGCACTTTCTGCAGATGAAGCCATCCGGGACGCTGGAAGCCTCCCGGACCTGTCACATCTCACAGTCAGAGCACTGCACCCCTCTAACTGACATTGCGTCAATTAATTAAAATTAAAATTTAATATATATTTTTTTCAATTTCAAAGTTACTGTTAACTATCTGTTTCCTAGCACTATATTTCTAATAGAAATGCGAAAGCTAAATATAGTACTCTCCGATCTCTGGCTTAGATATCCCTCTAAATTATAATTAAGTAATTATGTTTAATTAGTTACCAATGCTTAATTTTTTAAATTTAGTGTAGATTCCCAACCAGCCACTCAGGCCACAGCTTTTCTGTGATGTCACTTCAGTTTCCCCCCGACACACACAATTTGAAAAAGGTATAAAAGTAAAAATGAGTAAAAATCACTTACTTACCTTCTTACTCTCTGAGTGTCTTAGATGTTCTCAGGTTCTCTCCCTGACAGAGACTGCTCCTCCTCCTCCGAGTTAATCGTTGCATGCATTGAAACCAGAAGCCACCTGATTCCTGCAGTTGATTTTGTCAAGGTAAATTTATGCTTTTTAAAAAAAAGTAGTGTCCATCTTCCTAACGGCCATAGAGTCATATGATGCGACTGTTAAAGTACCATTCTACCAACGATGGTATGGCAGTCCCTTGTCAGCGTCACATGGACGGCCTGACCTGGAAACCGAAAGATATATGCTGCTCATTCATCCTAAATTCACTCTTACCTCAACATAAAAGGCAGCTCCGATTTGTTATTCCCATTTCTGATTTAATCTTCTGATGAAAATAGTGTTTTAAATTCAGTGCTTAATTACATGTTTGGGAGCACAACACTGACCCTTTACATTCAGGTGTAAGTAAGGTTGGTGCACATTTTATCTGTTCCATCTTGATTCCCTGACATGGATTTTTTTTTTTTCTGGAAGGCAAGAGAATACGAAGCACTGGCAAAGATCAAGTAGATAAGTGGGCTAGGGTAGCTGAGTTTAAGCAAAAGCTTGCTTTGTGTGTGAAGGAGGAAGGAATCAAAGGATATACTGGAAGAGGAGGAGGCTCTTCTGGAGCATAAACAGTGGCCTAGACCATTTGGGCTGAATGACCTTAGTGTGCTGTACATTCTACATAATTCTTTGCAGCCAATATACTTGCTCAACTGCTCCTTATGCTGCTGGCTGGCCCTTGCCAATGCACCCTTATTATTCTCTTTCTTTCCAGAATAAAAGTCCATGGCAGTGAATCAGGATGGAATAGGTGAAATGTGCACATTATGCCATTTTTCTTTGTAAGCTAGGAACTTGCTTTGTGTTCACTGTACTATCTCCCAGATTGAAGAACAGAAAAGGTTTAGAATCCATTTTCTAGCGTTAGAATCCATTTAAGTCTCTTCTTGAATAGGTTGGTCCACAGCTTTTTATTAATTCATTAAAAGTCAGGTTTTCGGACATGTTTTTATTTCCATATTATTAATTTACCTGTCTAGGACAGGTTCATTTGACATTAGTTGCTAGTACTGACTTCCTCCTCTACAGCTAGGCAAAGGCAAAATGAGAAAAGGTCAAGGGTAAGGCGAGGCAAAGACAAGACAAGGTGAACGGTGAGGTGTGAGGTTAAGGGCAAGAACAAGGACAAGGCTAAAGCAAGGTGAGAGTAAGGATAGATGAGGTCCAGAGCAAGGATGAGGGTCGAGGTGAAGCAAAAGCCATGGCAAAGGCAAGGGAAAGAGTGAGGGCAATGTGAGACAAGTGCAAGGTGTAATTGATAACATGGAAAGATGTGTCATTTGAAACATGGAAGTCTGGCAATATCTGGTCCGAAAGAAACATGAGAGGATACAGGGAAAGATCCCATGAAGGGTTCACAGCAGCTGCAAAGAGCAGGATTATAAAATGCAGATAGCCTTGGTCAAACAGGCTTAGCAAACAAAACAAACAGGATTTTTGTATGAACCTAAAAACAATGGCTCACACCTTCATTGAAATTAACTATCTTAGTAAGCAGCTGGAAAGGAAAGGATGAGGTTTAGTTGAATTTGGTGACAATTCTAGGTATGAAATTCTGCTAACACCAAGTAAATTAAAAGAAAACTGGAGACTAGCAGTCTACGAGAAACATAATTTAAAGCCAAAATCAAAGTCAAAATTATGATCTGGGGACACAATTGGAAAATAAAACTATAGAAATGACAGGAGTTAAAAGTAACACCTCTTGAAGTCAAAGCATTTTGAACATCACAAAGGACACCAATGTAATCAGATCTATGAGATGAAGTCATGTCAAAATGAATACTTAGTTGTATTAGAATGTTTAGATCAAAGATACTTTTTACAATCAAAGTGAAAAAAGTTACTTTACAAGAAAGTCATAAAAATGTAATAACTGTTAGAAAAATATAAACCCAGAGACCAGAGCAGGAACTACCAGAACCCAGAGAGAAGCAGAGAGGCGGAGAAGCAGAGAAGGAACAAGCATCTCAGAGTCAGATTACAGTCAGCTCGGACATGGGAAAGGGACAGGGCATAGTAGCTGAGCTAAAATAGCTAATACATCTAAGGAAGACTAGAATTTAAAGAGGATGCAGAGTCAGCTCAGAGATAGCCAGCACAGCCAGCTCTCATTGCTCGGTACATGGGAAAGATAGGACATAGGATAAATGAGTGTGTGTTTAATAAGGAATTGTGAAACCCTACAATGTAGAGATCCAAGATCTGAGTTGATGAATGCGCGTGTGTATGTTTAATAAGGAGTTGTGAATTTCCTTTGGTGTTTGTATTTTTTTTTAATGTTGTACTTTGCAAAACCGAGTTTCACATCAATTGGAAATTATAAATGGCAGGTAGAAATGTGTTCAGTATTATGAGGTAGTAAATCAGTATGTTCAGAGCTAAATTGGTCTCAGAATAAACAGATAAAGAGTTTGTACTGGGCAGCAGTCAGCTGTGTGCAGGAAATCACTTTGATACTGATGCGTTGAAATTGACACTGCATAGCTCCGCAGGGTCCTAGTGCCCAACAATCTCAAGAATGTCACTAGCAAAAAAAAATGATGTTTAGAATTTTAAATACATTGAAGAAGGAGTTTTGGAGAATAAAGATATTGGACCAACAGTTAAATTAAGAGAATTACTTGCAGTATCAGGAAATGAGAATCTGATGGCAGGAAAAGATTTGATAAAAATAGATGCAGGAAAAATTAAGATATTAAAACCAATTGATAACACAGAGGGAAGTGTGGGTGAAGTTACCAACTAAGACTGCAGGGAAAATAATCAGTGAAGCTATAAAATGTAAAGACAAGATTGTTCAGAATCTGGGTAAACATACAGTTGAATTAGAGAAGCATGCTGTCTGGAGCAAAAGAAATTGTATCACAATTCAACACATGACCCAATTGGTGGGAAGACAGTGAATTCAAACTCTTCAGCAGGATTGATTGGACAGATGATGAAGTTAAAATGTCATGTTTGGAACTTACCTTCATAAAAATCCGATCATAATCAAAATAAAGTAATTAAAGTAAATGCAGTAGCAATATCAGGAATGTATCAGAGTAAGTTTTCAACCAGATTGGATCTCTGAGTGAGCAAAAGAGGAGTTTGAGATTCTTTGAATCGCACTCAGGGGTGCAATGACAGAAGGAGGAGGCTTAACAGGCTTCAATTGTATGATGTACATAAAGGATAAGAAAAATAAACCAGTTCAAAAAGAAAAAGGAAAGAAATGGTGGCAAAATAAATCCGGAAGTCCTGGAGAGGGCACTTCTGGAATATCCAAACAAAAATAGAAAGTACAAATTGACGATTAGGGCCCTCTCCACCCTTGACCTGTTCATTTGATTTTTCAGATGGAAAAAATAAAGAACAGACAAACCAGTTCACAAGAAGGAAGAGAATTGCACTCCAGAAAAGAATGTTTTAGACAGGATTGGGGGGAAACAATGATACAATTGCCTACATATTTGAGGGAATTAAATGACAGAGCTCGGATGAAAATTTTACGGGTTAGAAACAAATCAAAATATCAAATTATTACTGAGCAATGAAACCTCCGGTCAGATATCTCTAACTGGACATCAGCTGATGGATGATCTGCGGTCTCCACTGGCTATGTACTATGTGGTGGAGTTATTAAGGGTCTTGGCAGACAGCAGTGACTGACGAGGAACCCCAACATGATAAATGACAATAGTTTAAGAATTTTTGTAGCTTGATGCCACGGTGGGAAAATTATTACCAATGCAGCAAACAATATTGCATTGAAGAGCTGTAATTGTTATTAAGGAAGAAATGTCATGTAAATTGGGAGGGACTGTTATGTTATGATAATGGGGTTATGTGTGCCGTTTGAGAACTAGATCAGCATTTTTAAACTGTGAATGTTTTAACAGAGGGGGAATAGTGGTAGTTTAGTGTATTTTCTTGATTTAACTGCAAAGAACATCACAAATAATATTGATGTTGTTAACACAGCATATTTAGTATGTAATGACTATAGGTCCTAAAGCCACGAAGGGATGTGTCAATATTGTACTTTATTTTCAGTGTTGAAATTGTGATAACATTTGCAAATATGTAAAGTTGTAACACACAGTCTATTTGTGTGGTTAGGTGATGAGTAATGTATTAAGATAAGACTTAATTTTTGATTTTACTGTGTATTTAACAATAGGGAGAATTTATTTAGAAAAAGTGACAGTTCGATGTGGTTTTGCGAATACTGTTGGCATATTATGTTGCAAATGTTGTAATGGAAAATATACAACTTTCATGTTGTAAGGGAAATGATAACGGACAAAAGGGATTTGAAGGAATTTGTCAGAAAGATATTCTCTCATGTACACCAGGGGCTGGCAGACATACATGGTTCAGGACAATGTTAGACATTAATATGAGGAAGTCGGGAATAGAAGCAGGATCAATTGAACCTTTTAAATTAATGAAGCAAGGGAATCAGTGGGTGGTACATGATATCATCATTTACCATTCCAATGAGAAACGGAAAGCAATTTGGATGACGGAAAAATGGGACACGAAACAGCCAGTGATGAACAAAAGATCTTTTTGGTTACTGATGGACTGAGTTGTGTGCTGTCTCTAAGGGACATGAGGAAGCTTCTACGGTGCTGCTACCCCAAGGAAGTAAAATGCTTTGGAGGTAGAACGCACGGATATAGCTATTGCGTTACCTTCCTGAGCAGCTGCAGCTATGGTTCACGGTAATTGGACTTGAGGGAAGAACGAAAAAAGACTCTTATTGACACTGGTATGTGATGTGGATACATTTACGAATTGATTTTGGTGCACAATTTATAATCACACAATTTATAATGTACATACAAATGAGAAAGATCAGGGATAAATGTTATTCAGTACAATTAGATGGGGGGATAATGGACGAAATGATATAGTTATGTTTCAACTGTTAAGACGGGGTGTAATTGATAATATGGAAAGCTGTGTCATTTGAAACATGGAAGTCTGGCAATATCTGGTCTGAAAGAAACATGAGAGCATGTGGGGAAAGATCCCACGAAGGGTTCACAGCAGCTGCAAAGAGCAGGATTATAAAATACAGATAGCCTTGGTCAAACAGGCTTAGCAAACAAAACAAACAGGATTTTTGTATGAAGCTAAAAATATGGCTCACACCTTCATTGAAATTAACTATCTTAGTAAGCAGCTGGAAAGAAAAGGATGAGGTTCAGTTGAATTTGGTGACAATTCTAGGTGTGAAATTCTGCTAACACCAAGTAAATTAAAAGAAAACTGGAGACTAGCAGTCTACGAGAAACATAATTTAAAGCCAAAATCAAAGTCAAAATTATGAGCTGGGGACACAATTGGAAAATAAAACTATAGAAATGACAGGAGTTAAAAGTAACACATCTTGAAGTCAAAGCATTTTGAACATCACAAAGGACACAATGTAATCAGATCTATGAGATGAAGTCATGTCAAAATGAATACTTAGTTGTATTAGAATGTTTAGATCAAAAATACTTTTTACAATTAAGGTGAAAAAAGTTACTTTACAATAAAGTTATAAAAGCTTAATAACTGTTAGAAAGAGAATATAAACCCAGAGACCAGAGCAGGAACTACCAGAACTCAGAGAAGCAGAAAGGCGGAGAAGCAAAGAAAGAAGAAGCAGCTCAGAGTCAGATTACAGTCAGCTCGGTCATGAGAAAGTGACAGGGCATAGCAGCCGAGTTAAAATAGCTAATACATCTAAGGAAGACTAGAATTTAAAGAGGAGGCAGAGTCAGCTCAGAGTCAGCTCAGAGATAGCCAGCAGAGTCAGCTCTCATAGCTCGGTACATGGGAAAGATAGGACAGAGCAACCAAGCTAACCAGCGAATACATCTAAAGAAGACCAGACTTTAAAGAAGATTGATTGTTAAGTTGAGCCTGAAGGTCCCTTCAACCAACCAGAAGGATCCAGAAGCAAGATCTTTTTACTTTTCTGTAAAGACAGTAATTGCAGCTTTTTAAAGAAAAAATATAATAATAAAATAACTTAAAAGTTTTAACCTGAAACAGTGGTTACTAGCCTATTTTACTTACTTATCAACGCAGGACCCAGGATATCAATGCTACTAAGGGGTAAGTAGGTAAACTCTTCGGTGAAGGTATGGGTTATAACTTGAAAATATAGTTTGACCTGAATAGCACCCACCGAAGCCTGCATCGGAGTCAGCGAGTGAGAATCCCTGTTCACCATTTAGAATGTCGGCCCTTTTTGGTATAGGGGGACTTCTAAGAATAGTGGTGAGTTTTCAACAACAAAGGTCAAGGGCCAGGGTAATGTGATGCAAGGGCAATCTAGGAGCACTAGGAGCCAATGTTACTTTACAGACTACAATCAGCAGCCACAGCAGCTTACCCTAGTTTACATGATCAGTCAACTGGACTCTAGCTTCCTTGAGTTGAACTAAGCTGACTCCCATTTTCTTTAGTGTATCTGGGCAGTAGGCAGGGGTGTGGTGGCTGCAATCTTAGTGACAGGAAACCCAGAACATGCAGTCCAGTCAAATTTAACTATCCATTTAGAAAACATTCATTAACTTCAAATTGAATTGGATTTGCATTTTTAACAAAATGGTGTCCCAAGAAACCAAAATGAAAAGAATCTGAAACCACGCTGATTGCCACTGAGCTCTTAACTGCTGTTCAAAAAAGCACAATGATCAATAAAATCTAACATTTATTACAGCTAATTTTCTGTTCTGTGCTGAAACAGAAGTTGATTTCTCTGGATTATGGAAGACGTTTCAGCAGTATTCATCCACTAAAAATTAAACTAACTTAGCACACAACAAATTTATAAAACACGACCCATCACACAGCAAATGATTCACTGAAGGCGGATTTTACACTGGCGAGATTGTCCAGTTCCGCCAAAGTCAATGGGCTATCGAATAGCTTGCGGAAGTTTACAACTTGTCCCCTGCCCCACCCGACGGGGCTGCAAAATTCTGCACCTTGTGTTACAAAGATTTGCTATATAGAATATTCATCTGTAATGTTATCTGTTTGAACTTTTCGAAAATAGAATTCTGAGCTAAACAAAGGACGCTGTCCTACAGCAGCTACTATGTTGCCTTTGTGAAGCCCGCGAGCTATTTATGGAGGCACAAGGTGGAATTCTCCCATGGCGGGGGTGGGAACATGCAGCGTTTCCTACTGTCGAGGTCAATAGGAAACTATGCCATATCTTCCAGCCCCCACGTCATTAATTATACAGCTAGAGATTTTGTGCCGTATTCCCTGGCACATCATCTGCCGTTGTGTCTGGATGTCATTTTGAAAAGGCGCCCAACATCACTGACCCACTACTGTAGAAAGAAGATGGACCTTCTGAAAAATGTGATGGATCTCCGGGAATGCACTCAGGCTGGAGGATGGCCCTCCTTGATGTCACTGCATCTGGAAGATTTGCTTGTAGCTACTCCCTTCCTTCACCCACTGCTGTGGTGGTCCAGGTTCCGGGGTTGCGGCCAGCCTCCGTTCTGAACTCCGGAGGCAGCTCCAGGCATTGTTTGGCTGAGTGCCGACATTTGCATGCCACGTTGTTCCAGATATGTTTTGGACCGTCGTGTTTTCGCATTGGCGTCGTAGAGAACAGGGCATAGGTTGATCCTTCATCTGCATTGCATTAGCGGTTTGCAATACAGTTTCATGCTGGTCCCCAGCGGGTTTCCTGATCTGCCAGGGCGGGCACCAGCAGAAAATATTAAGGGAAATTTACGCTGACGTGACACCAATTTTTTGTGCTCTTGCCAAATTCTTCCCCCACTGTTCCATTGAACATGCTGATGGGGCCATGGGAGATTTTCATCCACAGAGTGTATGGAGCTCTCAGACAATGGCAAAGATCAGCACGAGATTGAAACCAAAGCGGTCTTGTGACCTAGTTCTTGGGGGAGAAATGTATTGTATTTGAACTAGTATAGACAGTATGCATAACAGCCTTACCTCTCTCTGAAACCTCTTTCAACATAGCTGAGCCCTGTTTGTGATTTGAAAACCCGTCAGATCTCATTGCTGCAAACCAAGAAGGCATAAAGGAGCATTCCAACATAACACCACCATCTACCAGAGAAAAGAGAATCAGCCAGCCAGGACCACAGAACAACTGTTTCAGTCAGAAACACCAATATCGCCAATCACTGTGGAAAGTGACTCTCTCGCTGTGACCAGCAGTCACTGTGGAAAGTGACTCTCTCACTGTGACCAGCAGTCACTGTGGAAAGTGACTCTCTCGCTGTGACCAGCAGTCACTGTGGAAAGTGACTCTCTCGCTGTGACCAGCAGTCACTGTGGAAAGTGACTCTCTCGCTGTGACCAGCAGTCACTGTGGAAAGTGACTCCCTCGCTGTGACCAGCAGTCACTGTGGAAAGTGACTCTCTCGCTGTGACCAGCAGTCACTGTGGAAAGTGACTCTCTCGCTGTGACCAGCAGTCACTGTGGAAAGTGACTCTATCGCTGTGACCAGCAGTCACTGTGGAAAGTGACTCTCTCGCTGTGACCAGCAGTCACTGGGAAAGTGACTCCCTCGCTGTGACCAGCAGTCATTGTGGAAAGTGACACCTTCGCTGTGACCAGCAGTCATTGTGGAAAGTGACTCTCTCGCTGTGACCAGCAGTCATTGTGGAAAGTGACTCTCTCGCTGTGACCAGCAGTCACTGTGGAAAGTGACTCTCTCGCTGTGACCAGCAGTCACTGTGGAAAGTGACTCCCTCGCTGTGACCAGCAGTCATTGTGGAAAGTGACTCTCTCGCTGTGACCAGCAGTCACTGTGGAAAGTGACTCCCTCGCTGTGACCAGCAGTCACTGTGGAAAGTGACACCTTCGCTGTGACCAGCAGTCACTGTGGAAAGTGACACCTTCGCTGTGACCAGCAGTCATTGTGGAAAGTGCCTCTCTCGCTGTGACCAGCAGTCATTGTGGAAAGTGACTCTCTCGCTCTGACCAGCAGTCACTGTGGAAAGTGACACCTTCGCTGTGACCAGCAGTCACTGTGGAAAGTGACTCTCTCGCTGTGACCAGCAGTCACTGTGGAAAGTGACTCCCTCGCTGTGATCAGCAGTCATTGTGGAAAGTGACTCTCTCGCTGTGACCAGCAGTCACTGTGGAAAGTGACTCCCTCGCTGTGACCAGCAGTCACTGTGGAAAGTGACTCTCTCGCTGTGACCAGCAGTCACTGTGGAAAGTGACTCCCTCGCTGTGACCAACAGTCATTGTGGAAAGTGACTCTCTCGCTGTGACCAGCAGTCACTGTGGAAAGTGACTCCCTCACTGTGACCAGCAGCCACTGTGGAAAGTGACTCCCTCGCTGTGACCAGCAGTCATTGTGGAAAGTGACTCTCTCGCTGTGACCAGCAGTCATTGTGGAAAGTGACTCTCTCGCTGTGACCAGCAGTCACTGTGGAAAGTGACTCCCTCGCTGTGACCAGCAATCACTGTGGAAAGTGACACCTTCGCTGTGACCAGCAGTCATTGTGGAATGTGACACCTTCGCTGTGACCAGCAGTCATTGTGGAAAGTGACTCTCTCGCTGTGACCAGCAGTCACTGTGGAAAATGAAACCTTCGCTGTGACCAGCAGTCACTGTGGAAAGTGACTCCCTCACTGTGACCAGCAGTCACTGTGGAAAGTGACTCTCTCGCTGTGACCAGCAGTCACTGTGGAAAGTGACACCCTCGCTGTGACCAGCAGTCACTGTGGAAAGTGACTCCCTCGCTGTGACCAGCAGTCACTGTGGAAAGTGACTCTCTCGCTGTGACCAGCAGTCACTGTGGAAAGTGACTCTCTCGCTGTGACCAGCAGTCATTGTGGAAAGTGACTCTCTCGCTGTGACCAGCAGTCACTGTGCAAAGTGACTCTCTCGCTGTGACCAGCAGTCACTGTGGAAAGTGACTCCCTCGCTGTGACCAGCAGTCACTGTGGAAAGTGACTCTCTCGCTGTGACCAGCAGTCACTGTGGAAAGTGACTCTCTCGCTGTGACCAGCAGTCACTGTGGAAAGTGACTCACTCGCTGTGACCAGCAGTCACTGTGGAAAGTGACTCTCTCGCTGTGACCAGTAGTCACTGTGGAAAGTGACTCTCTCGCTGTGACCAGCAGTCACTGGGAAAGTGACTCCCTCGCTGTGACCAGCAGTCACTGTGGAAAGTGACTCCCTCGCTGTGACCAGCAGTCACTGTGGAAAGTGACTCTCTCGCTGTGACCAGCAGTCACTGGGAAAGTGACTCCCTCGCTGTGACCAGCAGTCACTGTGGAAAGTGACTCTCTCGCTGTGACCAGCAGTCACTGTGGAAAGTGACTCCCTCGCCCTGACCAGCAGTCATTGTGGAAAGTGACTCCCTCGCTGTGACCAGCAGTCACTGTGGAAAGTGACATCTTCGCTGTGACCAGCAGTCACTGTGGAAAGTGACTCACTCGCTGTGACCAGCAGTCATTGTGGAAAGTGACTCTCTCGCTGTGACCAGCAGTCATTGTTGAAAGTGACACCTTCGCTGTGACCAGCAGTCACTGTGGAAAGTGACTCTCTCGCTGTGACCAGCAGTCACTGTGGAAAGTGACTCTCTCGCTGTGACCAGCAGTCACTGTGGAAAGTGACTCTCTCGCTGTGACCAGCAGTCACTGTGGAAAGTGACACCCTCGCTGTGACCAGCAGTCACTGTGGAAAGTGACTCTCTCGCTGTGACCAGCAGTCATTGTGGAAAGTGACTCTCTCGCTGTGACCAGCAGTCATTGTGGAAAGTGACTCCCTCGCTGTGACCAGCAGTCACTGTGGAAAGTGACTCTCTCGCTGTGACCAGCAGTCACTGTGGAAAGTGACTCCCTCGCTGTGACCAGCAGTCACTGTGGAAAGTGACTCCCTCGCTGTGACCAGCAGTCACTGTGGAAAGTGACTCTCTCGCTGTGACCAGCAGTCACTGTGGAAAGTGACTCCCTCGCTGTGACCAGCAGTCACTGTGGAAAGTGACTCCCTCGCTGTGACCAGCAGTCACTGTGGAAAGTGACTCTCTCGCTGTGACCAGCAGTCATTGTGGAAAGTGACTCCCTCGCTGTGACCAGCAGTCACTGTGGAAAGTGACTCTCTAGCTGTGACCAGCAGTCACTGTGGAAAGTGACTCTCTCGCTGTGACCAGCAGTCACTGTGGAAAGTGACTCTCTCGCTGTGACCAGCAGTCACTGTGGAAAGTGACTCTCTCGCTGTGACCAGCAGTCATTGTGGAAAGTGACTCTCTCGCTGTGACCAGCAGTCACTGTGGAAAGTGACTCTCTCGCTGTGACCAGCAGTCACTGTGGAAAGTGACTCTCTCGCTGTGACCAGCAGTCACTGGGAAAGTGACTCCCTCGCCCTGACCAGCAGTCATTATGGAAAGTGACTCCCTCGCTGTGACCAGCAGTCACTGTGGAAAGTGACACCTTCGCTGTGACCAGCAGTCATTGTGGAAAGTGACTCTCTCGCTGTGACCAGCAGTCATTGTGGAAAGTGACTCTCTCGCTGTGACCAGCAGTCACTGTGGAAAGTGACTCTCTCGCTGTGACCAGCAGTCACTGTGGAAAGTGACTCTCTCGCTGTGACCAGCAGTCACTGTGGAAAGTGACTCTATCGCTGTGACCAGCAGTCACTGTGGAAAGTGACTCTCTCGCTGTGACCAGCAGTCACTGGGAAAGTGACTCCCTCGCTGTGACCAGCAGTCATTGTGGAAAGTGACACCTTCGCTGTGACCAGCAGTCATTGTGGAAAGTGACTCTCTCGCTGTGACCAGCAGTCATTGTGGAAAGTGACTCTCTCGCTGTGACCAGCAGTCACTGTGGAAAGTGACTCTCTCGCTGTGACCAGCAGTCACTGTGGAAAGTGACTCCCTCGCTGTGACCAGCAGTCATTGTGGAAAGTGACTCTCTCGCTGTGACCAGCAGTCACTGTGGAAAGTGACTCCCTCGCTGTGACCAGCAGTCACTGTGGAAAGTGACACCTTCGCTGTGACCAGCAGTCACTGTGGAAAGTGACACCTTCGCTGTGACCAGCAGTCATTGTGGAAAGTGCCTCTCTCGCTGTGACCAGCAGTCATTGTGGAAAGTGACTCTCTCGCTCTGACCAGCAGTCACTGTGGAAAGTGACACCTTCGCTGTGACCAGCAGTCACTGTGGAAAGTGACTCTCTCGCTGTGACCAGCAGTCACTGTGGAAAGTGACTCCCTCGCTGTGATCAGCAGTCATTGTGGAAAGTGACTCTCTCGCTGTGACCAGCAGTCACTGTGGAAAGTGACTCCCTCGCTGTGACCAGCAGTCACTGTGGAAAGTGACTCTCTCGCTGTGACCAGCAGTCACTGTGGAAAGTGACTCCCTCGCTGTGACCAACAGTCATTGTGGAAAGTGACTCTCTCGCTGTGACCAGCAGTCACTGTGGAAAGTGACTCCCTCACTGTGACCAGCAGCCACTGTGGAAAGTGACTCCCTCGCTGTGACCAGCAGTCATTGTGGAAAGTGACTCTCTCGCTGTGACCAGCAGTCATTGTGGAAAGTGACTCTCTCGCTGTGACCAGCAGTCACTGTGGAAAGTGACTCCCTCGCTGTGACCAGCAATCACTGTGGAAAGTGACACCTTCGCTGTGACCAGCAGTCATTGTGGAATGTGACACCTTCGCTGTGACCAGCAGTCATTGTGGAAAGTGACTCTCTCGCTGTGACCAGCAGTCACTGTGGAAAATGAAACCTTCGCTGTGACCAGCAGTCACTGTGGAAAGTGACTCCCTCACTGTGACCAGCAGTCACTGTGGAAAGTGACTCTCTCGCTGTGACCAGCAGTCACTGTGGAAAGTGACACCCTCGCTGTGACCAGCAGTCACTGTGGAAAGTGACTCCCTCGCTGTGACCAGCAGTCACTGTGGAAAGTGACTCTCTCGCTGTGACCAGAGTCACTGTGGAAAGTGACTCTCTCGCTGTGACCAGCAGTCATTGTGGAAAGTGACTCTCTCGCTGTGACCAGCAGTCACTGTGCAAAGTGACTCTCTCGCTGTGACCAGCAGTCACTGTGGAAAGTGACTCCCTCGCTGTGACCAGCAGTCACTGTGGAAAGTGACTCTCTCGCTGTGACCAGCAGTCACTGTGGAAAGTGACTCTCTCGCTGTGACCAGCAGTCACTGTGGAAAGTGACTCACTCGCTGTGACCAGCAGTCACTGTGGAAAGTGACTCTCTCGCTGTGACCAGCAGTCACTGTGGAAAGTGACTCTCTCGCTGTGACCAGCAGTCACTGTGGAAAGTGACTCCCTCGCTGTGACCAGCAGTCACTGTGGAAAGTGACTCCCTCGCTGTGACCAGCAGTCACTGTGGAAAGTGACTCTCTCGCTGTGACCAGCAGTCACTGGGAAAGTGACTCCCTCGCTGTGACCAGCAGTCACTGTGGAAAGTGACTCTCTCGCTGTGACCAGCAGTCACTGTGGAAAGTGACTCCCTCGCCCTGACCAGCAGTCATTGTGGAAAGTGACTCTCTCGCTGTGACCAGCAGTCACTGTGGAAAGTGACTCCCTCGCTGTGACCAGCAGTCACTGTGGAAAGTGACTCTCTCGCTGTGACCAGCAGTCACTGTGGAAAGTGACTCTCTCGCTGTGACCAGCAGTCACTGTGGAAAGTGACTCTCTCGCTGTGACCAGCAGTCACTGTGGAAAGTGACTCTCTCGCTGTGACCAGCAGTCACTGTGGAAAGTGACTCTCTCGCTGTGACCAGCAGTCACTGTGGAAAGTGACTCTCTCGCTGTGACCAGCAGTCACTGTGGAAAGTGACTCTCTCGCTGTGACCAGCAGTCACTGTGGAAAGTGACTCTCTCGCTGTGACCAGCAGTCATTGTGGAAAGTGACTCTCTCGCTGTGACCAGCAGGCACTGTGGAAAGTGACTCTCTAGCTGTGACCAGCAGTCACTGTGGAAAGTGACTCTCTCGCTGTGACCAGCAGTCACTGTGGAAAGTGACTCTCTCGCTGTGACCAGCAGTCATTGTGGAAAGTGACTCTCTCGCTGTGACCAGAAGTCACTGTGGAAAGTGACTCTCTCGCTGTGACCAGCAGTCACTGTGGAAAGTGACTCTCTCGCTGTGACCAGCAGTCATTGTGGAAAGTGACTCCCTCACTGTGGCCAGCAGTCATTGTGGAAAGTGACTCTCTCGCTGTGACCAGCAGTCACTGTGGAAAGTGACTCTCTCGCTGTGACCAGCAGTCACTGCGGAAAGTGACTCTCTCGCTGTGACCAGCAGTCACTGTGGAAAGTGACTCTCTCGCTGTGACCAGCAGTCACTGTGGAAAGTGACACCTTCGCTGTGACCAGCAGTCACTGTGGAAAGTGACTCTCTCGCTGTGACCAGCAGTCACTGTGGAAAGTGACTCCCTCGCTGTGACCAGCAGTCACTGTGGAAAGTGACTCTCTCGCTGTGACCAGCAGTCATTGTGGAAAGTGACTCTCTCGCTGTGACCAGAAGTCACTGTGGAAAGTGACTCTCTCGCTGTGACCAGCAGTCACTGTGGAAAGTGACTCTCTCGCTGTGACGAGCAGTCACTGTGGAAAGTGACACCTTCGCTGTGACCAGCAGTCATTGTGGAAAGTGACTCTCTCGCTGTGACCAGCAGTCATTGTGGAAAGTGACTCTCTCGCTGTGACCAGCAGTCACTGTGGAAAGTGACTCTCTCGCTGTGACCAGCGGTCACTGTGGAAAGTGATTCTCTCGCTGTGACCAGCGGTCACTGTGGAAAGTGACTCCCTCGCTGTGACCAGCAGTCACTGTGGAAAGTGACTCCCTCGATGTGACCAGCAGTCATTGTGGAAAGTGACTCTCTCGCTGTGACCAGCAGTCACTGTGGAAAGTGACTCTCTCGCTGTGAGCAGCAATCATTGTGGAAAGTGACTCTCTCGCTGTGACCAGCAGTCACTGTGGAAAGTGACTCTCTCGCTGTGACCAGCAGTCACTGTGGAAAGTGACACCTTCGCTGTGACCAGCAGTCACTGTGGAAAGTGACACCTTCGCTGTGACCAGCAGTCATTGTGGAAAGTGACTCTCTCGCTGTGACCAGCAGTCACTGTGGAAAGTGACTCCCTCGCTGTGACCAGCAGTCACTGTGGAAAGTGACTGCCTCGCTGTGACCAGCAGTCATTGGGGAAAGTGACTCCCTCGCTGTGACCAGCAGTCATTGTGGAAAGTGACTCCCTCGCTGTGACCAGCAGTCACTGTGGAAAGTGATTCTCTCGCTGTGACCAGCAGTCATTGTGGAAAGTGACTCTCTCGCTGTGACCAGCAGTCACTGTGGAAAGTGACTCCCTCGCTGTGACCAGCAGTCACTGTGGAAAGTGACTCCCTCGCTGTGACCAGCATCACTGTGGAAAGTGAATCTCTCACTGTGAGCAGCAGTCATTCTGGAAAGTGACTCTCTCGCTGTGACCAGCAGTCACTGTGGAAAGTGACTCCCTCACTGTGACCAGCAGTCATTGTGGAAAGTGACTCTCTCGCTGTGACCAGAGTCACTGTGGAAAGTGACTCTCTCGCTGTGACCAGCAGTCATTGTGGAAAGTGACTCCCTCGCTGTGACCTGCAGTCATTGTGGAAAGTGACTCCCTCGCTGTGACCAGCAGTCACTGTGGAAAGTGACTCTCTCGCTGTGACCAGCAGTCACTGTGGAAAGTGACTCCCTCGCTGTGACCAGCAGTAACTGTGGAAAGTGACTCTCTCGCTGTGACCAGCAGTCACTGTGGAAAGTGACTCTCTCGCTGTGACCAGCAGTCACTGTGGAAAGTGACTCTCTCGCTGTGACCAGCAGTCACTGTGGAAAGTGACTCTCTCACTGTGACCAGCAGTCACTGTGGAAAGTGACTCTCTCGCTGTGACCAGCAGTCACTGTGGAAAGTGACTCTCTCGCTGTGACCAGCAGTCACTGTGGAAAGTGACTCTCTCGCTGTGACCAGCAGTCATTGTGGAAAGTGACTCCCTCGCTGTGACCAGCAGTCATTGTGGAAAGTGACTCCCTCGCTGTGACCTGCAGTCATTGTGGAAAGTGACTCCCTCGCTGTGACCAGCAGTCACTGTGGAAAGTGACTCTCTCGCTGTGACCAGCAGTCACTGTGGAAAGTGACTCCCTCGCTGTGACCAGCAGTCACTGTGGAAAGTGACTCTCTCGCTGTGACCAGCAGTCACTGTGGAAAGTGACTCTCTCGCTGTGACCAGCAGTCACTGTGGAAAGTGACTCTCTCGCTGTGACCAGCAGTCACTGTGGAAAGTGACTCTCTCGCTGTGACCAGCAGTCACTGTGGAAAGTGACTCTCTCGCTGTGACCAGCAGTCACTGTGGAAAGTGACTCTCTCGCTGTGACCAGCAGTCACTGTGGAAAGTGACTCTCTCGCTGTGACCAGCAGTCACTGTGGAAAGTGACTCTCTCGCTGTGACCAGCAGTCATTGTGGAAAGTGACTCTCTCGCTGTGACCAGCAGGCACTGTGGAAAGTGACTCTCTAGCTGTGACCAGCAGTCACTGTGGAAAGTGACTCTCTCGCTGTGACCAGCAGTCACTGTGGAAAGTGACTCTCTCGCTGTGACCAGCAGTCATTGTGGAAAGTGACTCTCTCGCTGTGACCAGAAGTCACTGTGGAAAGTGACTCTCTCGCTGTGACCAGCAGTCACTGTGGAAAGTGACTCTCTCGCTGTGACCAGCAGTCATTGTGGAAAGTGACTCCCTCACTGTGGCCAGCAGTCATTGTGGAAAGTGACTCTCTCGCTGTGACCAGCAGTCACTGTGGAAAGTGACTCTCTCGCTGTGACCAGCAGTCACTGCGGAAAGTGACTCTCTCGCTGTGACCAGCAGTCACTGTGGAAAGTGACTCTCTCGCTGTGACCAGCAGTCACTGTGGAAAGTGACACCTTCGCTGTGACCAGCAGTCACTGTGGAAAGTGACTCTCTCGCTGTGACCAGCAGTCACTGTGGAAAGTGACTCCCTCGCTGTGACCAGCAGTCACTGTGGAAAGTGACTCTCTCGCTGTGACCAGCAGTCATTGTGGAAAGTGACTCTCTCGCTGTGACCAGAAGTCACTGTGGAAAGTGACTCTCTCGCTGTGACCAGCAGTCACTGTGGAAAGTGACTCTCTCGCTGTGACGAGCAGTCACTGTGGAAAGTGACACCTTCGCTGTGACCAGCAGTCACTGTGGAAAGTGACTCCCTCGCTGTGACCAGCAGTCACTGTGGAAAGTGACTCTCTCGCTCTGACCAGCAGTCACTGTGGAAAGTGACTCTCTCGCTGTGACCAGCAGTCACTGTGGAAAGTGATTCTCTCACTGTGACCAGCAGTCACTGTGGAAAGTGACTCTCTCGCTGTGACCAGCAGTCACTGTGGAAAGTGACACCTTCGCTGTGACCAGCAGTCACTGTGGAAAGTGACTCTCTCGCTGTGACCAGCAGTCACTGTGGAAAGTGACTCCCTCACTGTGACCAGCAGTCACTGTGGAAAGTGACTCTCTCACTGTGAACAGCAGTCACTGTGGAAAGTGACTCTCTCGCTGTGACCAGCAGTCACTGTGGAAAGTGACACCTTCGCTGTGACCAGCAGTCACTGTGGAAAGTGATTCCCTCGCTGTGACCAGCAGTCATTGTGGAAAGTGACTCTCTCGCTGTGACCAGAAGTCACTGTGGAAAGTGACTCCCTCACTGTGACCAGCAGTCACTGTGGAAAGTGACTCGCTCGCTGTGACCAGCAGTCACTGTGGAAAGTGACTCTCTCGCTGTGACCAGCAGTCACTGTGGAAAGTGACTCCCTCGCTGTGACCAGCAGTCATTGTGGAAAGTGACTCTCTCGCTGTGACCAGCAGTCACTGTGGAAAGTGACACCTTCGCTGTGACCAGCAGTCACTGTGGAAAGTGACACATTCGCTGTGACCAGCAGTCATTGTGGAAAGTGACTCTCTCGCTGTGACCAGCAGTCACTGTGGAAAGTGACTCTCTCGCTGTGACCAGCAGTCACTGTGGAAAGTGACTCCCTCGCTGTGACCAGCAGTCACTGTGGAAAGTGATTCTCTCGCTGTGACCAGCAGTCACTGTGGAAAGTGACTCCCTCGCTGTGACCAGCAGTCATTGTGGAAAGTGACTCCCTCGCTGTGACCAGCAGTCATTATGGAAAGTGAAACCTTCGCTGTGACCAGAAGTCACTGTGGAAAGTGACTCTCTCGCTGTGACCAGCAGTCACTGTGGAAAGTGAACACCTTCGCTGTGACCAGCAGTCACTGTGGAAAGTGACTCTCTCGCTGTGACCAGCAGTCACTGTGGAAAGTGACTCCCTCACTGTGACCAGCAGTCACTGTGGAAAGTGACTCTCTCACTGTGAACAGCAGTCACTGTGGAAAGTGACTCTCTAGCTGTGACCAGCAGTCACTGTGGAAAGTGACACCTTCGCTGTGACCAGCAGTCACTGTGGAAAGTGATTCCCTCGCTGTGACCAGCAGTCATTGTGGAAAGTGACTCTCTCGCTGTGACCAGCAGTCACTGTGGAAAGTGACTCCCTCACTGTGACCAGCAGACACTGTGGAAAGTGACTCGCTCGCTGTGACCAGCAGTCACTGTGGAAAGTGACTCTCTCGCTGTGACCATCAGTCATTGTGGAAAGTGACTCCCTCGCTGTGACCTACAGTCATTGTGGAAAGTGACTCTCTCGCTGTGACCAGCAGTCACTGTGGAAAGTGACTCTCTCGCTGTGACTAGCAGTCACTGTGGAAAGCGACTCTCTCGCTGTGACCAGCAGTCACTGTGGAAAGTGACTCTCTCGCTGTGACCAGCAGTCACTGTGGAAAGTGACTCTCTCGCTGTGACCATCAGTCACTGTGGAAAGTGACTCCCTCGCTGTGACCAGCAGTCACTGTGGAAAGTGACTCTCTCGCTGTGACCAGCAGTCACTGTGGAAAGTGACACATTCGCTGTGACCAGCAGTCATTGTGGAAAGTGACTCTCTCGCTGTGACCAGCAGTCACTGTGGAAAGTGACTCCCTCGCTGTGACCAGCAGTCATTGTGGAAAGTGACTCCCTCGCTGTGACCAGCAGTCATTATGGAAAGTGAAACCTTCGCTGTGACCAGCAGTCACTGTGGAAAGTGACTCTCTCGCTGTGACCAGCAGCCACTGTGGAAAGTGACACCCTCGCTGTGACCAGCAGTCACTGTGGAAAGTGACTCTCTCGCTGTGACCAGCAGTCATTGTGGAAAGTGACTCTCTCGCTGTGACCAGCAGTCACTGTGGAAAGTGACTCTCTCGCTGTGACCAGCAGTCACTGTGGAAAGTGACTCTCTCGCTGTGACCAGCAGTCACTGTGGAAAGTGACTCCCTCGCTGTGACCAGCAGTCATTGTGGAAAGTGACACCTTCGCTGTGACCAGCAGTCACTGTGGAAAGTGACTCTCTCGCTGTGACCAGCAGTCACTGTGGAAAGTGACTCCCTCGCTGTGACCAGCAGTCACTGTGGAAAGTGACTCCCTCGCTGTTACCAGCAGTCATTGTGGAAAGTGACTCTCTCGCTGTGACCAGCAGTCACTGTGGAAAGTGACTCTCTCGCTGTGACCAGCAGTCACTGTGGAAAGTGACTCGCTCGCTGTGACCAGCAGTCACTGTGGAAAGTGACTCCCTCGCTGTGACCAGCAGTCATTGTGGAAAGTGACTCTCTCGCTGTGACCAGCAGTCACTGTGGAAAGTGACTCTCTCGCTGTGACCAGCAGTCACTGTGGAAAGTGACTCTCTCGCTGTGACCAGCAGTCACTGTGGAAAGTGACTCCCTCGCTGTGACCAGCAGTCACTGTGGAAAGTGACTCTCTCGCTGTGACCAGCAGTCACTGTGGAAAGTGACTCCCTCGCTGTGACCAGCAGTCACTGTGGAAAGTGACTCCCTCGCTGTGACCAGCAGTCATTGTGGAAAGTGACTCCCTCGCTGTGACCAGCAGTCATTGTGGAAAGTGACTCTCTCGCTGTGACCAGCAGTCACTGTGGAAAGTGACTCTCTCGCTGTGACCAGCAGTCATTGTGGAAAGTGACTCTCTCGCTGTGACCAGCAGTCACTGTGGAAAGTGATTCTCTCGCTGTGACCAGCAGTCACTGTGGAAAGTGACTCCCTCGCTGTGACCAGCAGTCATTGTGGAAAGTGACTCCCTCGCTGTGACCAGCAGTCATTATGGAAAGTGAAACCTTCGCTGTGACCAGAAGTCACTGTGGAAAGTGACTCTCTCGCTGTGACCAGCAGTCACTGTGGAAAGTGAACACCTTCGCTGTGACCAGCAGTCACTGTGGAAAGTGACTCTCTCGCTGTGACCAGCAGTCACTGTGGAAAGTGACTCCCTCACTGTGACCAGCAGTCACTGTGGAAAGTGACTCTCTCACTGTGAACAGCAGTCACTGTGGAAAGTGACTCTCTAGCTGTGACCAGCAGTCACTGTGGAAAGTGACACCTTCGCTGTGACCAGCAGTCACTGTGGAAAGTGATTCCCTCGCTGTGACCAGCAGTCATTGTGGAAAGTGACTCTCTCGCTGTGACCAGCAGTCACTGTGGAAAGTGACTCCCTCACTGTGACCAGCAGACACTGTGGAAAGTGACTCGCTCGCTGTGACCAGCAGTCACTGTGGAAAGTGACTCTCTCGCTGTGACCATCAGTCATTGTGGAAAGTGACTCCCTCGCTGTGACCTACAGTCATTGTGGAAAGTGACTCTCTCGCTGTGACCAGCAGTCACTGTGGAAAGTGACTCTCTCGCTGTGACTAGCAGTCACTGTGGAAAGCGACTCTCTCGCTGTGACCAGCAGTCACTGTGGAAAGTGACTCTCTCGCTGTGACCAGCAGTCACTGTGGAAAGTGACTCTCTCGCTGTGACCATCAGTCACTGTGGAAAGTGACTCCCTCGCTGTGACCAGCAGTCACTGTGGAAAGTGACTCTCTCGCTGTGACCAGCAGTCACTGTGGAAAGTGACACATTCGCTGTGACCAGCAGTCATTGTGGAAAGTGACTCTCTCGCTGTGACCAGCAGTCACTGTGGAAAGTGACTCCCTCGCTGTGACCAGCAGTCATTGTGGAAAGTGACTCCCTCGCTGTGACCAGCAGTCATTATGGAAAGTGAAACCTTCGCTGTGACCAGCAGTCACTGTGGAAAGTGACTCTCTCGCTGTGACCAGCAGCCACTGTGGAAAGTGACACCCTCGCTGTGACCAGCAGTCACTGTGGAAAGTGACTCTCTCGCTGTGACCAGCAGTCATTGTGGAAAGTGACTCTCTCGCTGTGACCAGCAGTCACTGTGGAAAGTGACTCTCTCGCTGTGACCAGCAGTCACTGTGGAAAGTGACTCTCTCGCTGTGACCAGCAGTCACTGTGGAAAGTGACTCCCTCGCTGTGACCAGCAGTCATTGTGGAAAGTGACACCTTCGCTGTGACCAGCAGTCACTGTGGAAAGTGACTCTCTCGCTGTGACCAGCAGTCACTGTGGAAAGTGACTCCCTCGCTGTGACCAGCAGTCACTGTGGAAAGTGACTCCCTCGCTGTGACCAGCAGTCATTGTGGAAAGTGACTCTCTCGCTGTGACCAGCAGTCACTGTGGAAAGTGACTCTCTCGCTGTGACCAGCAGTCACTGTGGAAAGTGACTCGCTCGCTGTGACCAGCAGTCACTGTGGAAAGTGACTCCCTCGCTGTGACCAGCAGTCATTGTGGAAAGTGACTCTCTCGCTGTGACCAGCAGTCACTGTGGAAAGTGACTCTCTCGCTGTGACCAGCAGTCACTGTGGAAAGTGACTCTCTCGCTGTGACCAGCAGTCACTGTGGAAAGTGACTCCCTCGCTGTGACCAGCAGTCACTGTGGAAAGTGACTCTCTCGCTGTGACCAGCAGTCACTGTGGAAAGTGACTCCCTCGCTGTGACCAGCAGTCACTGTGGAAAGTGACTCCCTCGCTGTGACCAGCAGTCATTGTGGAAAGTGACTCCCTCGCTGTGACCAGCAGTCATTGTGGAAAGTGACTCTCTCGCTGTGACCAGCAGTCACTGTGGAAAGTGACTCTCTCGCTGTGACCAGCAGTCATTGTGGAAAGTGACTCTCTCGCTGTGACCAGCAGTCACTGTGGAAAGTGATTCTCTCGCTGTGACCAGCAGTCACTGTGGAAAGTGACTCCCTCGCTGTGACCAGCAGTCACTGTGGAAAGTGACTCTCTCGCTGTGAGCAGCAATCATTGTGGAAAGTGACTCTCTCGCTGTGACCAGCAGTCACTGTGGAAAGTGACTCTCTCGCTGTGACCAGCAGTCAATGTGGAAAGTGACACCTTCGCTGTGACCAGCAGTCACTGTGGAAAGTGACACCTTCGCTGTGACCAGCAGTCATTGTGGAAAGTGACTCTCTCGCTGTGACCAGCAGTCACTGTGGAAAGTGACTCCCTCGCTGTGACCAGCAGTCACTGTGGAAAGTGACTCTCTCGCTGTGACCAGCAGTCATTGTGGAAAGTGACTCCCTCGCTGTGACCAGCAGTCACTGTGGAAAGTGACTCTCTCGCTGTGACCAGCAGTCATTGTGGAAAGTGACTCTCTCGCTGTGACCAGCAGTCACTGTGGAAAGTGACTCCCTCGCTGTGGCCAGCAGTCATTGTGGAAAGTGACTCCCTCGCTGTGACCAGCAGTCATTGTGGAAAGTGACTCCCTCGCTGTGACCAGCAGTCATTGTGGAAAGTGACTCCCTCGCTGTGACCAGCAGTCACTGTGGAAAGTGATTCTCTCGCTGTGACCAGCAGTCACTGTGGAAAGTGACTCCCTCGCTGTGACCAGCAGTCACTGTGGAAAGTGACTCTCTCACTGTGAGCAGCAGTCATTCTGGAAAGTGACTCTCTAGCTGTGACCAGCAGTCACTGTGGAAAGTGACTCTCTCGCTGTGACCAGCAGTCACTGTGGAAAGTGACTCTCTTGCTGTGAACAGCAGTCACTGTGGAAAGTGACTCTCTCGCTGTGAACAGCAGTCACTGTGGAAAGTGACTCCCTCGCTGTGACCAGCAGTAACTGTGGAAAGTGACTCTCTCGCTGTGACCAGCAGTCACTGTGGAAAGTGACTCTCTCGCTGTGACCAGCAGTCACTGTGGAAAGTGACTCTCTCGCTGTGGCCAGCAGTCACTGTGGAAAGTGACTCTCTCGCTGTGACCAGCAGTCATTGTGGAAAGTGACTCCCTCACTGTGACCAGCAGTCACTGTGGAAAGTGACTCTCTCGCTGTGACCAGCAGTCACTGTGGAAAGTGACTCTCTCGCTGTGACCAGCAGTCACTGTGGAAAGTGACTCCCTCGCTGTGACCAGCAGTCATTGTGGAAAGTGACTCCCTCGCTGTGACCTGCAGTCATTGTGGAAAGTGACTCCCTCGCTGTGACCAGCAGTCACTGTGGAAAGTGATTCTCTCGCTGTGACCAGCAGTCACTGTGGAAAGTGACTCCCTCGCTGTGACCAGCAGTCACTGTGGAAAGTGACTCTCTCGCTGTGAGCAGCAATTATTGTGGAAAGTGACTCTCTCGCTGTGACCAGCAGTCACTGTGGAAAGTGACTCTCTCGCTGTGACCAGCAGTCACTGTGGAAAGTGACACCTTCGCTGTGACCAGCAGTCACTGTGGAAAGTGACACCCTCGCTGTGACCGGCAGTCACTGTGGAAAGTGACTCCCTCGCTGTGACCGGCAGTCACTGTGGAAAGTGACTCTCTCGCTGTGACCAGCAGTCATTGTGGAAAGTGACTCTCTCGCTGTGACCAGCAGTCACTGTGGAAAGTGACACCTTCGCTGTGACCAGCAGTCATTGTGGAAAGTGACTCTCTCGCTGTGACCAGCAGTCACTGTGGAAAGTGACTCCCTCGCTGTGACCAGCAGTCACTGTGGAAAGTGACTCCCTCGCTGTGACCAGCAGTCATTGTGGAAAGTGACTCCCTCGCTGTGACCAGCAGTCATTGTGGAAAGTGACTCCCTCGCTGTGACCAGCAGTCACTGTGGAAAGTGATTCTCTCGCTGTGACCAGCAGTCACTGTGGAAAGTGACTCCCTCGCTGTGACCAGCAGTCATTGTGGAAAGTGACTTTCTCGCTGTGACCAGCAGTCACTGTGGAAAGTGACTCCCTCGCTGTGACCAGCAGTCACTGTGGAAAGCGACTCTCTCGCTGTGACCAGCAGTCACTGTGGAAAGTGACTCCCTCGCTGTGACCAGCAGTCACTGTGGAAAGTGACTCTCTCGCTGTGACCAGCACTCACTGTGGAAAGTCCACAATATAGTAGTGTTACATTGATGCCACAAGTCGGTCGGGCGGTCTGGTCGTCCTCGTCGATCGCCTCGGCCCCGGTGGTGGTGCTTGTTCCCGTGTTGTCGTCTCCGGGAGCCTTACGGTTTCTGCTTCCGCTTCACTTCTGGTCGGACCTGGGAGGAGGACTGATCCCCCCGGGAAGGGGGCGCTCGCGGGGTGCGCCGGTGGCAGGGAGGGGGTGATTGGTGTCGGGGGGGTGTGTGTGTTGCCGGCGAGCGCCAGATCTCGCAGGGAGACCGTGTCCTGTCGGCCGTCGGGGTACTCCACGTAAGCGTACTGCGGGTTCACGTGGAGGAGGCGAACCCTCTTGACCAACGGGTCCGACTTGTGCGCCCGCACATGTTTTCGGAGCAGGATGGGTCCTGGGACTGCCAGCCAGGTCGACAGCGACGTTCCAGAGGAGGACTTCCTGGGGAAGACATGGAGGCGCTCATGAGGCGTTTGGTTAGTGCTAGTACACAGTAGCGACCGGATGGAGTGGAGAGCGTCCGGGAGGACCTCCTGCCACTGTGAAACTGGGAGGTCCCTGGACCGTAGGGCCAGTAGGACGGTCTTCCAGACCGTGCCGTTCTCCCTCTCTACTTGCCCGTTCCCCCGGGGGTTGTAGCTGGTCGTCCTGCTCGAGGCTATACCGTTGCTGAGCAGGAACTGGTGTTGAATCCCAAATTTCTTTATCCGTCAGTCTGGCCTCAATAAAAGTCGAGGTGGATTTGCAGGTATAACATTAGTTATTTTATTCAGCTTGCAAGCTACCTAGTCCACAGTGATACAGATAACATGTTGCTCTCTGCAGCCCCGGGAACTAAGTGAATGTCCCAGACAAAGAGATCAGTACTGATACATTCAAATGGCATCAAGTTTCACATACTCGACACCCATAGGTCATCCTATGTCCCTCCTGACTTGTTTGATCTATTCTGATTGGCTCACTTCCAATCCCTTTCTCCGGCCCCTATCAATTCAGCATCACTCTCATAGACACACCTCTTCCGATCACTGACAGCCAAGGAACCCCCCACACCTCCCAGTGTCAATACGCTCAGAATGCCCCACCCGGCTGAGTGGCCCCGGTTGGGTGCAAGAACCTGAGGTTTTTTCCAGTTCTCGCAAAATTCAGCAGAGACTGCCCGGCGTGCTAACTGATTATGCAGCTTCCACGCCGAAGGGCAGGGGACTGTGGTAGGGACTAGAGTCCCTATAGCAATTCGGCGGGGAAATGGTGGTGACAAAACGTTGGTCGCTGTACCATTAAATAAAAAGTAGTATCCTTGCTCCGTGTGCAGGCTAGCATCACAATCAGCATATCGGTTGCGTAAGGACCCCCCAGTAGCCCAGTTTATCCAACTTTGAAATGCCCATTCGGGCCGCCCAGCAATGCGGAAAGCCCTAGTCCCAACAGTGATATGAGAGACATTCACCCAGCCACAAAGGAGCTGGAGGCCGGAGTTCAATGGAACGCAAGTGGTGTTGTAATAAACGCATTGGCCAGATGCCTGGGTGATATGGCACCTCCTGTCCGTACAGGTGGGAAACACACATGTTATATTTGTGTCCACCTCTACCAGCAAACAGCCGTATCCTTCACTGCTGAAGCAATTCTCGTACGACCGGGAATCCCTATTGGGAGTGAAGTGGCTAGGTATGTACGCCCTCCACCGTCGCAGCCTATCGTACTGTGAATGGGAATTATCCCAAGGAAGGGGAAGGCAAATAGCCGGTAGTGCTGAACCCGGATCGTAAGGAAGAGTGACCTGATCGGGCAGTGGCTCGGAATGCTGACAATGAACCACCGTTTGGGGAGTGCCCCAAAGCGGTGAAACAGAAAATAACCTAGACACCGCTGCGGGGTTTGGGTAGCAGACAACCCGTCCCTGGCCATACAGACGGTGGTAAATCTGGTAGAAGAGATTCATACTACCCGGGTTTTCCTCAGTTTGGCCTTTAATTAACTTAAGTGTATCTCCCGGTAAACTACGTTCTAGCTGTACTTCCCTTCTCATACGCCCCGTCCTCTCTCTAGTCCCTTTCACTTTCTCATAGCCTCTTCCTACAATCTTCTGACAGCCTGATTTTACCTTTATTGCACCACTCTTAACACATCCAAAATCAAATTTATTGTATTCCAAAAACAAGGCAATGTCCATATAATGTTCCCTTCCCATCGCCGGGACCGGTGCAACTGCTTCATGACTCCTGCATTCTCCTTAACTTTGATGACCTTCCATGAGTCGATACCATGTCTTCGTATATGGGGGCAGCGAAGAACATCACCTTTGCATAGGTGATGTATCCTTGTAGATTGGTTGGGGCTACACAGATACATAATATTCCCCTTTTCCATGTCCATCGCCAATAACACGCCAAGTGAAGTGAGGCCAAATATCATACAGACGATGCGTAGCCACTCCATCATGCTCCACACCTGTAAAATAGCACTGGAGAAGGGAGGCAGGTTAGTATCCGACCTTTTACAGTAGTGGAGATGGACTCAATTTACAGTGATGTAGGTGGACCCAAGTACTTCGCCCCTCCACTTTAACTGCTGTGGGGGTGGTAAGGAGAACTTGGAAGGGCCCGTCCCATCGCGGCTCCGACCCCTTCCTAGTCCAGTTTTTGACCATGACATAACTACCGGGCTGGACTGAAAGTGAGCTAGGTACTGGGGGCGATGGCTGGTGAGCCGCGCGGACCTGGCCATGGAGCTCCTTGAGCACTTGCGTGAGGGCTAGAACATAGGTGGTCATCTCTTCAGTCATCTGATGAAACTGAACCAGTCTGGGAACCTGCAGGCTCCAGGGAGTTCTAAGAGGCCTGCCATGAAGAATCTCGGCGGGAGAGAGCCTGGCCGGTCCCGCAGGTGTAACCCGCAGCTGGAAGAGGGCAACAGGGAGCAACTTAAGCCATGTCAGTCCCGTGTCTGCTCTTAATTTAGCCAATTTAGTTTTGAGGGTCTGATTGTGTCTCTCAACCAACCCGGCCGCCTGCGGTCTATAAGCACAGTGTAACTGCTGGCGTATGCCCAACTGGGAGCAAAACTCCTTGTTAATTTGTCCAATAAAATGAGGCCCATTATCGATAGTCGGATACGCCTCGACCCATCTGCTGAACACATCCACAATGACCAAAACATATTTATAACATTGACACCTTTCCAACTCAATGTAATCCATTTGGAGCGTCTCAAAGGGACCACTGGGCAACGGGGTTTGCCCCATCCCACAAGGGATACCTTTTTCGGTGTTATATTGCTGACAAATCAAACACCGATTACTGATACTTTGGGCCAACCCCTGCATTTTAGGGTGCCACCAAGTGTCCAGCAACAAATCACTAGTTCCTCGAGTCCCACAATGAGTTGCAAAGTGTACACATTCAATGACCCATAAAGCCAGCACATCAGACATACAAGTCTGATGTGCAGGCGTGGTCCATAAAGAGGAAACAGAATCATATGTACAACCTAACCGTTTCCACATTTGTTTATCACTCTCAGGAGCATCCTCCTGTAATCTTATGACGTCTTGGATGGTTGGCATTGACTTGTCAGAAGCAGACATATTTACAGTAGATCGTTTAGTCTGACTTAACATCTTAGGCACCATCACTTGCTGAATTTGCGCGGCTGTTCGCGCTGCACAATCTGCTCGTTCATTACCAACGTCAACTGGGGTTGTACCATTCGTGTGGGCAGCGCATTTAATAACGGAAATCTGCGCGGGCATAAGGAGGGCCTGCAGTAGGTCATTAACTAAACCCCGGTTGGATATTTCTGTGCCTGCCGAGGTAAGGAATCCCCTATTCTTCCAGAGTTGTCCGAAGTCATGAACTACCCCGAAAGCATATCGGGAGTCAGTGTAGATATTTACCCGGCGATCTCCTCCAAGTATACATGCATGGGTGAGGGCAAAAAGTTTGGCTTGTTGTGCTGAGTAAGGGGTCTGGAAAGCTGCTGCTTCTAGAATCAGACCATCCTGATCTATGATTGCATAACCGGACAGTCTCCGGCCAGTGGGGCTTACTAATGCACTGCCATCAACATACATAATCATGTCAGGTTGTTCTAACGGAACATCACTCAGATCGTCCCTTATTGTTGTAGTTTCCTGAATCAAGGCTAAACAGTCGTGACCAGGCGCGTCCTCATTGACAGGGGCACCGCTAAGAAAACAGGCTGGATTGATAGTGGTACAGTATTTAAATGTCAGACGTGGATTGTTCAAAAGGTATATCTCATACCTATTCTGACGAGCTGCGGTAAGATGCTGAGTCTGCAGTTGCCCCAATAGTGCGATTACCGAGTGGGAGCTATACACCGTAATATCCTGTTGGAGAGTGATGTTGGCAGCAGCCTGCAAACTATTGTATATCGCTGCCAAGATCTGGGTGCAAACAGGGTGGCCCAACGCCACTGGGTCGAGTTTGGAAGAGTAATATGCTACGGGCCGGTGCTTGTCCCCATGTTGCTGGGTGAGTACCGCTGTTGAACATCCTTCCAGAACAGTACAGTATATCTGGAATGGTCGGTCGTATAGGGGCCTACCGAGGGCCGGTGCTTGTAGCAAGGCCTGCTTCAGGCAACGGAAGGCCTCGAGTGCCTCGGTGGTGAGAATAAAGTTTCCCTCTTTCCTAGTGTAAGGCGTCAGCAGCTTTGTATAGACAGCGATGTTTGGTATCCACTGCCGACAATAATTCATCATACCCAGCCAATGACGAACCTCCTTGGCTATTGTAGGGGCGGGGAATTGGCATATTGGTTCAATCCTACTGGGTTCGAGACTTCTTTCTGTGGCTGTAAGTAAAACTCCTAAGAACTTAACTTTTCTCTGAGCCACCAAGACCTTTGCTTGTGAAACAACATAACCCAACGAGGATAGGTGGTTCAATAATTGGATCACATCATCCCTATTACTGGGCTCGTCAGGACTTGCCACCAATATGTCATCTACATACTGCACCAGAGTGGAACCATGCTCCAATGTCAAGGCCTGGGTTGGGTCTGCAGACATCTGGAGAAGAGTGTAGGTGAATTGACGAACCCCTGTGGCAGTCGGGTCCAGGTATAATGCTGTCCATTGTAAGTGAAGGCAAACAAATATTGACTTTCAGTCGCAAGTGGGAGGGCAAAGAAGGCGTGCTGAAGGTCAATTACGGCGAAGACCCGGGCTTGAGCTGGAATTTGAGCCAGTATGTGGGCAGGGTTAGGGACGAGAGCATGTAACGGCTGTGCGATGGCATTAATTGAACGTAAATCCTGTACTAATCGGCACTGGTCTGGTTTGGCTGGTTTAGGCACAGCAAGTATGGGGGTGTTACATTCTGATTGGCAAGGGACCAAAATACCCTGTTTCAACAGCTCTTGAATTTATCTATTGATGGAGCAGCTTGAGATTTCAGGGGGTATTGCCGAATGGAAGGTAGCTTTACATGATCCTTAATCATCACCTTAATAGGTGTAACATTTGTCTTTCCCACTTGTGATGGGTATTCCGCCCAGACCTGTGGATTGACATATTCCAACACATCATGTCCCCTGTGATGCTGCAGTCGAGTGTTAATCGTTTCAGGGACCTCAAAATATTTTATGGTAGTGCCGTCCGGCATGACTTGAAGTGCGTAGTCTGTTGGATCCGAATGATCCACTGCCCTCCTGACCATTCGCCCCATATCCCTGGCATGGTACTGGTCATGGACCTGACGTGTAATATGAGGGCTTACCGAAGCTGACTGTGGCCATAAATGTGGTGATATTGTAACAAAATCGGCTGTACCTTCTTTTCCCGTGACTGTGGCTGTAACCTTGACTGGCCATTCGGTCTCAAGTAATGGCCGGTATTTGTCCTCCAACTCCCTGTTTCGTCCAGTTCAGTCATAGGCCAGGGTAATGTGATGCAGTGACTGTTCAACGTCTAACGTCCACCACTGGGGGGTGATAGAAATAGAGCACTGTTGTCTCATCCTCCATGATGTAACCGTTACCCCCTCATCTCCGCATTCTAGCTGTAGCTGGAAGATACACAGTAAATCTCGGGCCAACAAGTTACAGTCCAATCCAGTAGTCACTACAAACTGATGCTCTGCAGACTTATTCTCGTAAGTGACTGTCACAGGTTCAGAACTAGGATACTCACACACCTGTCCTTGGAACCCTGACAATTGCTGCGTGTGGTCGGATAATGGTAATTTAAGTGCTGATTGCACAGAAGACATGGCTGCCCCGGTGTCGATTACAAATGAGTGATGTTGATCTCCTATCTGCAGAGAGATAATAGGTTCCCTGTCCGATTGGAGATCCTTATGGCTAAATTAGCTAGTCAATCCTGTGTTGGGAAAGGGTTTTCCTGGGAGAAGTCAGTGTATCTCGTCTGTCCTCCCCTTGGTGGGTACCCTCTCCTTTGGGTCGGATAATCTCCTTCTACTGCCTGTCTTTTAAAGGGGCATTCCTGTTGCCAGTGATCTACACGGCCGCAATTAAAGCATGCATTGCTCCCTCTATTTCTGCCCCGTCCTCTTCTTCCAGTAGACCAATGGCCCCTCAGAGGGGGCTGCGGTTGTAGAGCTGTTGATTCGTTCGGTGGCCATAAAAAGGGGGTGAGTGTCCCTTTGGGTGGGTTTGGTATCCTCCTCTTCGCTGATCCACCCACCCAAAGTCACTATATTGGGTGACTGCTGGTAAACTACCATTTCTGCCGCTTGTTGGGATCGCCAATCATCCTTTTTCATTACATACTCAGTCTTAACTTGTGTAATTGAGCCTCCTTCTTGGCCTACACCCTCCTTCCAATAAAATCTGACTGCCCTTGCCATCTGGGAAGGGCCGTTCTCTGTCCAATTCATGTTATTACATTTCACAGCAGTAACCACAGAAGGTGGTAGGCAATGCATTAACATAGCACAATATTGAGGGGAATTCGGACCATTTTGATACAGCAAATCGCCTGACTGCCCCCGGTAGATTTCATTAAAACGCTCCAGAAATTCCTCTGGCTCTTCAGTCTTCTTAGGTTTTAGGTCTAAGATAACAGAAAGATTTATGGGCCTTTGAAATGTACTATTCAACGCATTCAAGATCTGTGTCCTTCTATCATCGTCTAACGCATAGGCCTGCTGAAGTGCGGCATGACTAGCATAATTCAGGTGGTTAAGATAATTGCGGTACTCTGCTGGGGTTAAAATCTGCTGGACTAGGGCCCAGAGGTCCCTTGAATCAGCTTGATAAATTGAGATGGTAGTTCTCAAGGAATCCACGAAGGCAGCAGGAGATTTTTTTCTATCTGGGATTGTAGCCATAATAGCCATCATCTCACTGGGTGTCCATGGGAAGTAAACGTCTATCGTGGGGTTCGCTCCCGCAGTCACTGCGTCGGGGTTTCGCATCTTCCTAATCGGTAACTGTCTCCGAATGTCACCAGGGGGCACTCTAGCTATTTCCCCTGGTTGTTCCAAGACTTCAACGTCTCTCCCTGTCACTAGGGGGAGTTCTTTCTCTTCAAAAGAAGTTGTTTCAGCTTCCTTTGTTCCCGAATCTTATGGTTTCTCCTTAGTTTGGAGAGGCTTAGGTGATATGCTTAATTGTTTCTGGTGAGGGTCAAGCCTCTCTCTCGCTGTCCGAGATCTTGTCCTAGAGCTAACTGGGCTTGTGGGACAGAGTTCCTTTTGCTCTTCTGGTCGTGAAGTTGGTAAATCAGGACCCACACTATCACCCACACTATCATCCAAAAGGGCTTGAGTTTCAGGCATATTTGGAATCTGGGGAGCAATGACTGGGTATATATTATTGTACTCTGGTGGTTCTGGAATGAGCGCAGACCATGCTACGGGTGCAGGCGGAACTTTTACTGACTTTTCCAAATTATTGAATTTTTCTTTTTCTGTCAATTCAAGGCCAGCCATTGAACTACGTAGTTCATCTCTTGTTTGACCTGCGTCTTTCCTGTCTCTCCTTGCTCTTTTTTTAAATGCACATTCCTTTTTCAAGATCTGTAATGTTTTTAGGTTACCCTGTTCACTAATTGGAATCCCCATTTTAAGGGCATTGTCCTAGCAGCTAGACAACATAATCTTATCTCTTTCCTCTTGACAATATTGCCTCTATAATCCAATTAATTCTTTAGCTTTCATACTTTGATTTTTTTCTCCAAATTTGTCCCTGGATTTTCTTAACCATTTCTAGGTCTTTGGTGCCCCCTAGTGGCCATTCATCTCCCTTTTTAGTTCTTAATTGTGCTGACAATTTTCTAAAATCCTTCGCTTTGTCCGGATACTTATCACATAATATTTGCAGTGGCATGCCTGGATCATTTGTGCTATCCAAGGAATTCCCCATAATCTCAACTAGTCCTCGGAACTGCGTTTTTCGCCACTACAGTCCAAGGAGACAATTTTAGCTTAATCAACTATATTTTTAACACACACACACATGGAGGTGAACCATTTTCAATTTCAAATGTCGCATCGACCTCCCATAACCTAACCCAACCGAATTAACTCACAAATGAAGTTGAACCATTTATAGTTTTAAATGTCCCATCAACAATATAGCCTACCCCAGCCGAATTAACTCACAAATGAAGTGGAACCATTTATAGTTTTAAATGTCCCATCAACAATATAGCCTACCCCAGCCGAATTAACTCACAAATGAAATCCCATCAATTAAAATGCTAATCCCCAGACTGACCTGTGATTTCGTCGAGGCGGTCTTTCTGTGCCAACCGCGAGTGACCAGACTAATCAGACGATAAGAAGAGGGGAACAATCAATGCGCGGTCATTTTCCAGTTCTACATTGAGGGCCCTCGTTCCCCATCCTCCTGATCATAATCAGTCTAATTCTGATTTCGCAGTTGGACCAGGATCGCCCTGAGAAATCCCGGTTTTCGGCACCAAATGTTGAATCCCAAATTTCTTTATCCGTCAGTCTGGCCTCAATAAAAGTCGAGATGGATTTGCAGGTATAACATTAGTTATTTTATTCAGCTTGCAAGCTACCTAGTCCACAGTGATACAGATAATATGTTGCTCTCTGCAGCCCCGGGAACTAAGTGAATGTCCCAGACAAAGAGATCAGTACTGATACATTCAAATGGCATCAAGTTTCACATACTCGACACCCATAGGTCATCCTATGTCCCTCCTGACTTGTTTGATCTATTCTGATTGGCTCACTTCCAATCCCTTTCTCCGGCCCCTATCAATTCAGCATCACTCTCATAGACACACCTCTTCCTGCTTTTTTCCATGCGGTCGAAAATCCTTTGTCTCTACTTGCCAGAATCAAAGTGGCTTATTTCTACATCACATTAACTAATATCTCTAAAGTAACTATTTTATATCACATTCGTCACTGGCGCAGCTCGTCACTCATAAAGGAGGACCCCCTGTCACTGAGGACGTATGCGGGGCAACCGAACAGTGTGAATATGGTGTTAAGGGCTTTAATGACTGTGGCCGCTGTCATGTCAGGGCAGGGGATGGCGAAGGGGAAACGGGAGTACTCGTCCACCACGTTCAGGAAGTATATGTTGCGGTCGGTGGAGGGGAGGGGCCCTTTGAAATCCAGACCAAGGCGTTCAAAGGGACGGGAAGCCTTGATCAGGTGCGCACCATCCGGCCTGAAAAAGTGCGGTTTGCACTCTGCGCAGATGTGGCAGTTCCTTGTGACTGTACGTACCTCCTCCACAGAGTAGGGGAGGTTGCGGGACTTTATAAAGTAGTAGAACCGAGTGACCCCCGGGTGGCAGAGGTCCTCGTGGAGGGTTTGGAGGCGGTTAATTTGTGCGTTGGCACATGTGCCGCGGGATAGGGCGTCGGACGGCTCGTTCAGCTTTCCGGGACGATACATGATCTCACAGTTGAAGGTGGAGAGCTCGATCCTCCACCTTAAGATCTTGTCGTTCGTAGTTTTGCCCCGCTGTGCATTATCGAACATGAAGGCTACCGACCGTTGGTCCGTGAGGAGAGTGAATCTCCTGCCGTCCAGGTAATGCCTCCAATGTCGCACAGCTTCCACTATGGCTTGGGCTTCCTTTTTCACTGAGGAGTGGCGGATTTCTGAAGCGTGGAGGGTTCGGGAGAAAAAGGCCGCGGGCCTGCCCGCTTGGTTAAGGGTGGCCGCTAGAGCTACATCGGAGGCGTCGCTCTCGACCTGGAAGGGGAGGGACTTGTCGATGGCGCGCATCGTGGCCTTTGCGATATCCGCTTTGATGCGGCTGAAGGCCTGGCAAGCCTCTGTCGACAGGGGGAAGGTCGTGGTCTGTAGGTTGTGGTACGCAGGGCCTTGTCTGCGTACTGGGGGACCCACTGGGCGTAATATGAAAAAAACCCCAGGCAGCGTTTTAGGGCTTTTGAGCAGTGCGGGAGGGGAAATTCCATGAGGGGGCGCATGCGTTCGGGGTCGGGGCCTATTATCCCATTGCGCACTACATATCCCAAGATGGCTAGCCGGTTTGTGCTAAACACGCACTTGTCCTCGTTGTATGTGAGGTTCAAGGCTTTAGCGGTCTGGAGGAATTTTTGGAGGTTGGCGTCGTGGTCCTGCTGATCGTGGCCGCAGATGGTCACGTTGTCGAGGTACGGGAACGTGGCCTGCAACCCGTGTTGATCAACCATTCGGTCCATCTCTCGTTGGAAGACCGAGACCCCATTTGTGACGCCAAATGGGACCCTTAGGAAGTGGTATAATCGCCCGTCTGCCTCGAAGGCTGTGTACTTGCGGTCACTTGAGCGGATGGGGAGCTGATGGTAGGCGGACTTGAGGTCCACGGTGGAGAAGACCTTATATTGGGCAATCCGATTGACCATGTCGGATATGCGGGGGAGAGGGTACGCATCTAGTTGTGTGTACCTGTTGATGGTCTGGCTATAGTCTATGACCATCCTTTGCTTCTCCCCTGTCTTGACTACTACCACCTGTGCTCTCCAGGGACTGTTGCTGGCCTGGATTATGCCTTCCTTCAGTAGCCGCTGGACTTCGGACCGAATGAATGTCCGGTCCTGGGCGCTGTACCGTCTGCTCCTAGTGGCGACGGGTTTGCAATCCGGGGTGAGGTTTGCAAACAAGGATGGGGGCTCAACCTTGAGGGTTGCGAGGCCGCAGATAGTGAGTGGGGGTATTGGGCCGCCGAATTGAAACGTTAGGCTCTGCAGGTTGCACTGGAAATCTAATCCCAGTAATGTGGGCGCGCAGAGTTGGGGAAGGACGTAGAGCCTGTAGTTTTTAAACTCTCTCCCTTGCACCGTTAGGGTCACTATGCAGAAACCTTTAATCTGTACGGAGTGGGATCCTGCAGCTAGGGAAATCTTTTGCGCACTGGGACGGATGGTCAAAAAACAGCGTCTTACCGTGTCGGGGTGGATGAAGCTTTCCGTGCTCCCGGAGTCGACCAGGCATGGTGTCTTGTGCCCGTTTATCAGCACCGTTGTTGTCGTCGTCTGGAGCGTCCGGGGCCGTGCTTGGTCCAGCGTCATTGAGGCCAGACGTGATCGTAGTGTTTGAGCTTCTTCCTCGAACCCCGTGGAGCCGTCGACACTGGATCCGTTGTTGCCGTCCAAGATGGCGGCGGGGGTGAACAAAATGGCCACCCCCATGCATCGCACATGGCTGGGGAATCACAAGATGGCGGCGGGATGGACAGAATGGCCGTCCCCATGCGTCGCATAGGTCTGGGGGATCCCAGGATGGCGGCGCCCCTCCTCCCCTCGTGGTGGCCGGGACCCAAAATGGCGGCGCCTGCGGGTCGCACATGGGGCGCTGGGGGGGTTGGGGAGTGTCAGAAATGCGCAGATCGCCTTGTTCTCCGGAGACAGCGGTAATCGGGACCCAAACTGGTTGCGCCTGCGGGTCGTACATGGGGCGCTGGGGGGGTTGGGGAGCGTTAGAAGCGCGCAGGAATCCTTGTTCGCCCAGGACCGCGGCGACCTCCCGGGACCGGCACACAGCCGCGAAATGGCCCTTTTTCCCGCAGCACTTACAAGTCGCTGCGCGGGCCGGGCAGCGCTGCCGGGGGTGTTTCGCCTGGCCGCAGAAATAGCAGCGGGCTCCCCCGGGACGACTTGGCGTCTGAACCGCGCAAGCCTGTGGGGTGGGGGGGGAGGGGGGGGGTTTGTCGTGACGGGGGTCCATGGAGCCCAAGGGGCTGCCGCGCGGTCGGGGCCGTAGGCGCGGGCGTTTCGCGCGGCCACATCTAGTGAGGCTGCAAGGGCCCGTGCCTCTGAGAGTCCTAGCGACTCTCTTTCTAAAAGTCTTTGGCGGATTTGGGGAGAGTTCATACCTGCCACAAAAGCATCACGCATCAACATGTCCGTGTGTTCCATCGCGTTTACCGGCGGGCAGCTGCAGGCCCGTCCCAAAATTAGTAGCGCGGCGTAGAAATCATCTATCGATTCTCCGGGACTTTGCCGTCTCGTTGCGAGTTGGTAGCGTGCGTAGATCTGGTTCATTGGGCGAACATAGATGCTTTTTAGTGCTGCGAACGCCGTCTGGTAATCCTCTGCGTCTTCGATGAGAGGGAAAATTTCCGGGCTTACCCTCGAGTGCAGGAGCTGTAGTTTCTGGTCTTCTGTGACCCGGCCGGGGGCCGTTCTGAGGTAGGCCTCGAAACAAGTCTGCCAGTGTTTGAAAACTGCTGCTGAGTTCACTGCGTGGGGGCTGATCCTCAGGCATTCCGGGATGATCCTGAGCTCCATAGTTCTTTTAAGCACGCTTAATAAATTGTAGCGCACAAAGACTCACGAGAGACGAATAGAGATGAAGTCGATGAGGTTTTATTAAGCGTGACTTAGTTCCCCGCAGTTCAGTAGCTGACTGGCCTGTGGGGGAGAACTCCAGGTTCTTATACTCTGCCTTCAGGGCGGAGCTAGAGGTCAACAGCCAACCAGGACCCGGGATCTGTCAGCCAATGACATCACGGCTTCACAGTCCCACATGACCCCTAATGCATACTACCACACTGTGGAAAGTGACACCTTCGCTGTGACCAGCAGTCACTGTGGAAAGTGACACCTTCGCTGTGACCAGCAGTCACTGTGGAAAGTGACTCCCTCGCTGTGACCAGCAGTCATTGTGGAAAGTGACTCTCTCGCTGTGACCAGCAGTCACTATGGAAAGTGACTCTCTCGCTGTGACCAGCAGTCACTGTGGAAAGTGACTCCCTAGCTGTGACCAGCAGTCACTGTGGAAAGTGACTCGCTCGCTGTGACCAGCAGTCACTGTGGAAAATGACTCTCTCGCTGTGACCAGCAGTCACTGTGGAAAGTGACTCCCTCGCTGTGACCAGCAGTCACTGTGGAAAGTGACTCCCTCGCTGTGACCAGCAGTCACTGTGGAAAGTGACTCTCTCGCTGTGACCAGCAGTCACTGTGGAAAGTGACTCTCTCGCTGTGACCAGCAGTCACTGTGGAAAGTGACTCTCTCGCTGTGACCAGCAGTCACTGTGGAAAGTGACTCGCTTGCTGTGACCAGCAGTCACTGTGGAAAGTGACTCGCTCGCTGTGACCAGCAGTCACTGTGGAAAGTGACTCGCTCGCTGTGACCAGCAGTCACTGTGGAAAGTGACTCTCTCGCTGTGACCAGCAGTCACTGTGGAAAGTGACTCCCTCGCTGTGACCAGCAGTCACTGTGGAAAGTGACTCTCTTGCTGTGACCAGCAGTCACTGTGGAAAGTGACTCCCTCGCTGTGACCAGCAGTCACTGTGGAAAGTGACTCCCTCGCTGTGACCAGCAGTCACTGTGGAAAGTGACACCTTCGCTGTGACCAGCAGTCATTGTGGAAAGTGACTCCCTCGCTGTGACCAGCAGTCACTGTGGAAAGTGACTCTCTCGCTGTGACCAGCAGTCACTGTGGAAAGTGACTCTCTCGCTGTGACCAGGAGTCACTGTGGAAAGTGACTCTCTCGCTGTGACCAGCAGTCACTGTGGAAAGTGACTCGCTCGCTGTGACCAGCAGTCACTGTGGAAAGTGACTCTCTCGCTGTGACCAGCAGTCACTGTGGAAAGTGACTCCCTAGCTGTGACTAGCAGTCACTGTGGAAAGTGACTCTCTCACTGTGACCAGCAGTCACTGTGGAAAGTGACTCCCTCGCTGTGACCAGCAGTCACTGTGGAAAGTGACTCTCTTGCTGTGACCAGCAGTCACTGTGGAAAGTGACTCCCTCGCTGTGACCAGCAGTCACTGTGGAAAGTGACTCCCTCGCTGTGACCAGCAGTCACTGTGGAAAGTGACACCTTCGCTGTGACCAGCAGTCACTGTGGAAAGTGACTCTCTCGCTGTGACCAGCAGTCACTGTGGAAAGTGACTCCCTCGCTGTGACCAGCAGTCACTGTGGAAAGTGACACCTTCGCTGTGACCAGCAGTCATTGTGGAAAGTGACTCCCTCGCTGTGACCAGCAGTCATTGTGGAAAGTGACTCTCTCGCTGTGACCAGCAGTCACTGTGGAAAGTGACACCTTCGCTGTGACCAGCAGTCATTGTGGAAAGTGACTCCCTCGCTGTGACCAGCCGTCACTGTGGAAAGTGACTCTCTCGCTGTGACCTACAGTCACTGTGGAAAGTGACTCCCTCGCTGTGACCTACAGTCACTGTGGAAAGTGACTCCCTCACTGTGACCAGCAGTCATTGTGGAAAGTGACTCCCTCGCTGTGACCAGCAGTCACTGTGGAAAGTGACTCGCTGTGACCAGCAGTCACTGTGGAAAGTGACTCTCTCGCTGTGACCAGCAGTCACTGTGGAAAGTGACTCTCTCGCTGTGACCAGCAGTCACTGTGGAAAGTGACTCTCTCGCTGTGACCAGCAGTCATTGTGGAAAGTGACTCTCTCGCTGTGACCAGCAGTCACTGTGGAAAGTGACTCCCTCGCTGTGACCAGCAGTCATTGTGGAAAGTGACTCCCTCGCTGTGACCAGCAGTCATTGTGGAAAGTGACTCCCTCACTGTGACCAGCAGTCATTGTGGAAAGTGACTCCCTCACTGTGACCAGCAGTCACTGTGGAAAGTGACTCCCTCACTGTGACCAGCAGTCACTGTGGAAAGTGACTCTCTCGCTGTGACCAGCAGTCACTGTGGAAAGTGACTCCCTCACTGTGACCAGCAGTCACTGTGGAAAGAGACTCTCTCGCTGTGACCAGCAGTCATTGTGGAAAGTGACTCCCTCGCTGTGACCTGCAGTCACTGTGGAAAGTGACTCCCTCACTGTGACCAGCAGTCATTGTGGAAAGAGACTCCCTCGCTGTGACCAGCAGTCACTGTGGAAAGTGACTCTCTCGCTGTGACCAGCAGTCACTGTGGAAAGTGACTCTCTCGCTGTGACCAGCAGTAACTGTGGAAAGTGACTCTCTCGCTGTGACCAGCAGTCACTGTGGAAAGTGACTCTCTCGCTGTGACCAGCAGTCATTGTGGAAAGTGACTCCCTCGCTGTGACCAGCAGTCATTGTGGAAAGTGACTCCCTCGCTGTGACCAGCAGTCACTGTGGAAAGTGACTCTCTCGCTGTGACCAGCAGTCACTGTGGAAAGTGACTACCTCACTGTGACCAGCAGTCATTGTGGAAAGAGACTCCCTCGCTGTGACCAGCAGTCACTGTGGAAAGTGACTCTCTCGCTGTGACCAGCAGTCACTGTGGAAAGTGACTCTCTCGCTGTGACCAGCAGTCATTGTGGAAAGTGACTCTCTCGGTGTGACCAGCAGTCACTGTGGAAAGTGACTCCCTCACTGTGACCAGCAGTCATTGTGGAAAGTGACTCCCTCGCTGTGACCAGCAGTCATTGTGGAAAGTGACTCCCTCACTGTGACCAGCAGTCATTGTGGAAAGTGACTCTCTCGCTGTGACCAGCAGTCACTGTGGAAAGTGACACCCTCGCTGTGACCAGCAGTCATTGTGGAAAGTGACTCCCTCACTGTGACCAGCAGTCATTGTGGAAAGTGACTCCCTCACTGTGACCAGCAGTCACTGTGGAAAGTGACTCTCTCGCTGTGACCAGCAGTCACTGTGGAAAGTGAAACCTTCGCTGTGACCAGCAGTCATTGTGGAAAGTGACTCTCTTGCTGTGACCAGCAGTCACTGTGGAAAGTGACTCTCTCGCTGTGACGAGCAGTCACTGTGGAAAGTGACTCCCTCACTGTGACCAGCAGTCACCGTGGAAAGTGACTCCCTCGCTGTGACCAGCAGTCATTGTGGAAAGTGACTCTCTCGCTGTGACCAGCAGTCACTGTGGAAAGTGACTCTCTCGCTGTGACGAGCAGTCACTGTGGAATGTGACTCCCTCACTGTGACCAGCAGTCACCGTGGAAAGTGACTCCCTCGCTGTGACCAGCAGTCATTGTGGAAAGTGACTCCCTCGCTGTGACCAGCAGTCACTGTGGAAAGCGACTCTCTCGCTGTGACCAGCAGTGACTGTGGAAAGTGACTCTCTCGCTGTGACCAGCAGTCATTGTGGAAAGTGACTCTCTCGCTGTGACCAGCAGTCACTGTGGAAAGTGACTCTCTCGCTGTGACCAGCAGTCACTGTGGAAAGAGACTCTCTCGCTGTGACCAGCAGTCATTGTGGAAAGTGACTCCCTCGCTGTGACCTGCAGTCACTGTGGAAAGTGACTCCCTCACTGTGACCAGCAGTCATTGTGGAAAGTGACTCTCTCGCTGTGACCAGCAGTCACTGTGGAAAGTGACTCTCTCGCTGTGACCAGCAGTCATTGTGGAAAGTGACTCCCTCACTGTGACCAGCAGTCATTGTGGAAAGTGACTCCCTCGCTGTGACCAGCAGTCATTGTGGAAAGTGACTCTCTCGCTGTGACCAGCAGTCACTGTGGAAAGTGACACCCTCGCTGTGACCAGCAGTCATTGTGGAAAGTGACTCCCTCACTGTGACCAGCAGTCATTGTGGAAAGTGACTCCCTCACTGTGACCAGCAGTCATTGTGGAAAGGGACTCCCTCGCTGTGACCAGCAGTCACTGTGGAAAGTGATTCTCTCGCTGTGACCAGCAGTCACTGTGGAAAGTGACTCTCTCGCTGTGATCAGCAGTCACTGTGGAAAGTAACTCCTTCGCTGTGACCAGCAGTCACTGTGGAAAGTGACTCTCTCGCTGTGACCAGCAGTCATTGTGGAAAGTGACTCTCTCGCTGTGACCAGCAGTCACTGTGGAAAGTGAAACCATTGCTGTGACCAGCAGTCATTGTGGAAAGTGACTCTCTCGCTGTGACCAGCAGTCACTGTGGAAAGTGACTCTCTCGCTGTGACGAGCAGTCACTGTGGAAAGTGACTCCCTCACTGTGACCAGCAGTCACCGTGGAAAGTGACTCCCTCGCTGTGACCAGCAGTCATTGTGGAAAGTGACTCCCTCGCTGTGACCAGCAGTCACTGTGGAAAGCGACTCTCTCGCTGTGACCAGCAGTCACTGTGGAAAGTGACTCTCTCGCTGTGACCAGCAGTCACTGTGGAAAGAGACTCCCTCGCTGTGACCAGCAGTTGTAGATCTCCAAATTTCTTTCCCTGTCAGTCTGGCCTCAATAAAAGTTGAGACGGATTCGCACGTAAACAGAAGTTATTTATTCAGCTTGCAAGCTTGAATCATCTTACAGAAATGTAAGAGACATCCAGCTTCTTACATTCCAGAAAACGACTGAACTAAAAGACAAAGGGATCTCTGCAAAATCAATTCAAATGGTATCAAGTTTCACATACTCGACGGACATAGGTCAGCCTATGTCCCTCCTGACCTGTTCGATCTATTCTGATTGGCTCACTTCCAATCCCTTTCTCTGGCCCCTATCAATGAAGCATCACTCTCATAGACACACCTCTTCCTGCTTTTTCCATGCGGTCTCAAATTCCTTTGTCCCTAACTGCAAGAATCAAAGTGGCTTATTTCTACATTACATTAACTAGTAACTCTAAAGTAACTATTTTATATCACATTCGTCATTCCCTCCTTTTATCATTCCATGATAACCGAACTATCCAATCTATAGCTACGGTTCCTCATCTAAAAAGATCCGTCGCTGCATTTCCAATTCCTGTCTTAGCCCCCCTTCATCTGCTTCACCCTCATGGATTTTAACAGTTAAATTTTTTTTCTCGGTGATTGGGGCGGTGATCTGATCTAGTGCACCCCGCATTCTACCCATCACACATTTAAGGGTGGCCAGGCCCACAAAGATGCAGCCGATAGCTACCACTAGATACATGGCCATATTTATCAACCAGTCCTTCCATCCTCCAGATCCCCAGTTACCCCAAGAGTCAGGATCCTGCATCCCGTCCAAGTGATCCCGTATGCGATCCATAAATTTAGTAATGTTAGCGGTCAAGTCCTGAACACCCATGATCCACTTGCCCTGTACTATGGCGCATACCCCACCCTCACGGGCCAGAAGATAGTCAAGAGCATACCGGTTCTGCATTGCAAACAACCGTAGCTGAGACAATTCCTTGGTTATTGCCCCGAGGGCTCCCAAGGTTTCATTTCCCAAGATGGTAAGGCCGCAAATAAAATAATTCCGATCACTAACAGCCAAGGAACCCCCCACACCTCCCAGTGTCAATACGCTCAGAATGCCCCACCCGGCTGAGTGGCCCCGGTTGGGTGCAAGAACCTGAGGTTTTTTCCAGTTCTCGCAAAATTCAGCAGAGACTGCCCGGCGTGCTAACTGATTATGCAGGTTCCACGCCGAAGGGCAGGGGACTGTGGTAGGGACTAGAGTCCCAATAGCAATTCGGCGGGGAAATGGGGTGACAAAACGTTGGTCGCCGTACCATTAAATAAAAAGTAGTATCCTTGTTCCGTGTGGAGACTAGCATCACAATCAGCATATCGGTTGCGTAAGGACCTCCCAGTAGCCCAGTTTATCCAATTTTGAAATGCCCATTCGGGCCGCCCAGCAATGCAGAAAGCCCTATTCCCAACAGTGATATGAGAGACATTCGCCCAGCCACAAAGGAGCTGGAGGCCAGCGTTCAATGGAACGCAAGTGGTGTTATAACAAAAGCATTGGCCAGACGCCTGGGTGATATGGCACCTCCTGTCCGTACAGGTGGGAAACAGACATGTTATATTTGTGTCCACCTCTACCAGCAAACAGCCATATCCTTCACTGCTGAAGCAATTCTCGTACGACCGGGAATCCCTATTGGGAGTGAAGTGGCTAGGTATGTACGCCCTCCACCGTCGCAGCCTATCGTACTGTGAATGGGAATTATCCCGAGGGAGGGGAAGGCAAATAGCCGGTGGTGCTGAATCCGGATCGTAAGGAAGAGTGACGTGCTCGGGCAATGGCTCGGAACGCTGACAATGAACCACCGTTTGGGGAGTGCCCCAAAGCGGTGAAACAGAAAATAACCTAGACACCGCTGCGGGGTTTGGGTAGCAGACAACCCGTCCCTGGCCATACAGACGGTGGTAAATCTGGTAGAAGAGATTCATACTACCCGGGTTTTCCTCAGTTTGGCCTTTAATTAACTTAAGTGCATCTCCCGGTAACCTACGTTCTAGCTGTACTTCCCTTCTCACACGCCCCGTCCTCTCTCTAGTCCCTTTCTCTTTCTCATGGTCTCTTCCTACACTCTTCTGACAGCCTGATGTTACATTTATTGTACCACTTTTAACACATCCAAAATCAAATTTACATGTATTCCAAAAACAAGGCAATGTCCATATAATGTTCCCTTCCCATCGCCGGGGCCGGTGCAGCTGCTTCATGACTCCCGCATTCTCCTTAACTTTGATGACCTTCCATGAGTCGATACCATGTCCTCGTATATGGGGGCAGCGAAGAACATCACCTTTGCATAGGTGATGTATCCTTGTAGATTGGTTGGGGCTACACAGATACATAATATTCCCCTTTTCCATGTCCATCGCCAATAACACGCCAAGCGAAGTGAGGCCAAATATCAGACAGACGATGCGTAGCCACTCCATCATGCTCCACACCTGTAAAATAGCACTGGAGAAGGGAGGCAGGTTAGTATCCGACCTTTTACAGTAGTGGAGATGGACTCAATTTACAGTGATGTAGGTGGACCCAAGCACTTCGCCCCTCCACTTTAACTGCTGTGGGGGTGGTAAGGAGAACTTGGAAGGGCCCGTCCCATCGCGGCTCCGACCCCTTCCTAGTCCAATTTTTGACCATGACATAACTACCGGGCTGGACTGAAAGTGAGCTAGGTACTGGGGCAATGGCTGGTGAGCCGCACGGACTGGGCCATGGAGTTCCTTGAGCACTTGCGTAAAGGCTAGAACATAGGTGGTCATTTCTTCAGTCATCTGATGAAACTGAACCCGTCTGGGAACCTGCAGGCTCCAAGGAATTCTAAGAGGCCTGCCATAAAGAATCTCGGCGGGAGAGAGCCGGGCTGGTCCCGCAGGTGTAACCCGCAGCTGGAAGAGGGCAACGGGGAGCAACTTAAGCCATGTCAGTCCCGTGTCTGCTCTTAATTTAGCCAATTTAGTTTTGAGGGTCTGATTATGTCTCTCAACCACCCCGGCTGCCTGCGGTCTGTAAGCACAGTGTAACTGCTGGCGTATGCCCAACTGGGAGCAAAACTCCTTGTTAATTTGTCCAATAAAATGAGGCCCATTATCAGAACTTAACTGAGCTGGTATACCGTACCGGGGAATGATTTCCCTCATCAAGACTTTAACCACAGTAACAGCTTTACTATAGATTGTCGGATACGCCTCAACCCATCTGCTGAACACATCCACAATGACCAAAACACATTTATAACATTGACACCTTTCCAACTCAATGTAATCCATTTGGAGCGTCTCAAAGGGACCACTGGGCAACGGGGTTTGCCCCTTCCCACAAGGGATACCTTTTCCGGTGTTATATTGCTGACAAATCAAACACCGATTACTGATACTTTGGGCCAACCCCTGCATTTTAGGGTGCCACCAAGTGTCCAGCAACAAATCACTAGTCCCTCGAGCCCCACAATGAGTTGCAAAGTGTACACATTCGATGACCCATAAAGCCAGTACATCAGACATACAAGTCTGATGTGCAGGCGTGGTCCATAAAGAGGAAACAGAATCATATGTACAACCTAACCGTTTCCACATTTGTTTATCACTCTCAGGAGCGTCCTCCTGTAACCTTATGACGTCTGGCATTGGCTTGTCAGAAGCAGACACATTCATAGTAGATCGTTTAGTCTGACTTAACATTTTAGGCACCATCACTTGCTGAATTTGTGCGGCTGTGCGCGCTGCACAATCTGCTCGTTCATTACCAACGTCAACTGGGGTTGTACCATTCGTGTGGGCAGCGCATTTAATAACGGAAATCTGCGCTGGCAGAAGGAGGGCCTGCAGTAGGTCATTAACTAAACCCCGGTGGGATATTTGACCACACATAATCATGTCAGGTTGTTCTGACGAAATGTCACTCAAATCGCCCCTTATTGTGGTAGTTTCCTGAATCAAGGCTAAACAGTCGTGGCCAGGTGCGTCTTCATGGACAGGGGGACCACTAAGAAAACAGGCTGGATTGATAGTGGTACAGTATTTAAATGTCAGACGTGGATTGTTCAAAAGGTATATCTCATACCTATTCTGACGAGCTGCGGTAAGATGCTGACCATTCGCCCCATATCCCTGGCATGGTACTGGTCATGGACCTGACGTGTAATATGAGGGCTTACCGAAGCTGACTGTGGCCATAAATGTGGTGATATTGTAACAAAATCGGCTGTACCTTCTTTTCCCGTGACTGTGGCTGTAACCTTGACTGGCCATTCGGTCTCAAGTAATGGCCGGTATTTGTCCTCCAACTCCCTGTTTCGTCCAGTTCTGTCATAGGCCAGGGTAACGTGATGCAGTGACTGTTCAATGTCTAACGTCCACCACTGGGGGGTGATAGAAATATAGCACTGTTGTCTCATCCTCCTCTTCGCTGATCCACCCACCCAAAGTCACTATATTGGAGCTCCTGCTGGTAAACTACCATTTCTGCCGCTTGTTGGGATCGCAGATCATCGTTTTTCATTACATACTCAGTCTTAACCTTTGTAACTGAGCCTCCTTCTTGGCCTACACCCTCCTTCCAGTAAAATCTGACTGCCCTTGCCATCTGGGAAGTGTCGTTCTCTGTCCAATTCATGTTATTACATTTCACAGCAGTAACCACAGAAGGTGGTAGGCAATGCATTAACATAGCACAGTATTGAGGGGAATTCTGACCATTTTGATACAGCAAATCGCCTGACTGCCCCCGGTAGATTTCATTAAAACGCCCCAGACATTCCTATGGCTCGTCAATCTTCCTAGGTTTTAGGTCTAAGATAACAGAAAGATTTATGGGCCTTTGAAATGTGCTATTCAACGCATTCAAGAACTGTGTCCTTCTTTTCTCTATTTGCTCTCTTTTTTTTTTAAAACTTAAAAATGTTTGAAAATTCAAATTGAATTACTGCAACTTGCAAGCTTAGCTCTGATCTCAACTCAGAACTAAATTTACAATTTGCTTAACACAAACTTGTATAACATTTACAACTTAATTATTTCTTTATCTTAACAATTTTTCTTTTAACAAGTTTTTTTTCTGTTACATACACATAAGTATTAGCAAAATCAACTATCATAAGTATTAGGAAAATCAATTATCATCTCCAGATTGACACTTTTTAAAATGGTGTCCATGATCTTCTTTAAGTTTCTATTAATCTCCAGATAAAATGAGATAAACCTTATTTCAAGTCAGTAAAATTTAAGATTCTGGCAATTTCAATCAATTGCTTTCGAAAATAATAACTTTTATCAAAGAGGTGGAGAAACCCACTGGTTTCCTTTAATTAATTCAAAACGTAACTTTGCTGGTGTTCACTGACTCAAAGGAAAGGTATCCGATTACACTGCAGACTGGTGCTGTTATCTCAAGGCCTGAGTGAGAAGCACTGTCTGTTTTCAACTCCGCCTGCTGCTGTTAACCCTTTGAGAGACTTCTGCTTCAACCTCACAATCTCAACTAGACCTCGGAACTTTACAGTCCAAGGAGACAATTTTAGCTTAATCAACTATATATTTAAAACACTCACACATAGAGTTGAACCATCTTCAGATTTAAAAACAGTTATACTGGACTGAACCTTCATTAATTAAGTCACATCAGCCTCTGAACCCTGATAATAGACTGAACCTTTATTATTTAAGTCACATCAGCCTCTGAACCCTGATAATAGACTGAACCTTTATTATTTAAGTCACATCAGCCTCTGAACCCTGATAATAGACTGAACCTTTATTATTTAAGTCACATCAGCCTCTGAACCCTGATAATAGACTGAACCTTTATTATTTAAGTCACATCAGCCTCTGAACCCTAATAATAGACTGAACCTTTATTATTAAAGTCCCATCAGCCCAAAACCCTAACCCAAGCCGAAACAACAATATGAAATCCCATCAATTAAAGTGCTAATCCCCAGACTGACCTGTGATTTCGTCGAGGCGGTCTTTCTGTGCCAACCGCGAGTGACCAGACTAATCAGACGATAAGAAGAGGGGAACAATCAATGCTGGTCGTTTTCCATTTCTACATTGAGGGCCCTTTGTTCCCGTCCTCCTGTTCATAATCAGTCTAATTCTGATTTCGCAGTTGGATCAGGATCGCCCAGAGAAATCCCGGGTTTCGGCACCAAATGTAGATCTCCAAATTTCTTTCCCTGTCAGCCTGGCCTCAATAAAAGTTGAGACGGATTCGCACGTAAACAGAAGTTATTTATTTAGCTTGCAAGCTTGAATCATCTTACAGAAATGTAAGAGACATCCAGCTTCTTACATTCCAGAAAACGACTGAACTAAAAGACAAAGGGATCTCTGCAAAATCAATTCAAATGGTATCAAGTTTCACATACTCGACGGACATAGGTCAGCCTATGTCCCTCCTGACCTGTTCGATCTATTCTGATTGGCTCACTTCCAATCCCTTTCTCTGGCCCCTATCAATGAAGCATCACTCTCATAGACACACCTCTTCCTGCTTTTTCCATGCGGTCTCAAATTCCTTTGTCCCTAACTGCAAGAATCAAAGTGGCTTATTTCTACATTACATTAACTAGTAACTCTAAAGTAACTATTTTATATCACATTCGTCACAGTCACTGTGGAAAGTGACACCCTCGCTGTGACCAGCAGTCACTGTGGAAAGTGACTCTCTCGCTGTGACCAGCAGTCACTGTGGAAAGTGACACCTTCGCTGTGACCAGCAGTCACTGTGGAAAGTGACTCCCTCACTGTGACCAGCAGTCATTGTGGAAAGTGACTCTCTTGCTGTGACCAGCAGTCACTGTGGAAAGTGACTCTCTCGCTGTGACCAGCAGTCACTGTGGAAAGTGACTCCCTCGCTGTGACCAGCAGTCACTGTGGAAAGTGACTCTCTCGCTGTGACCAGCAGTCACTGTGGAAAGTGACTCTCTCGCTGTGACCAGCAGTCACTGTGGAAAGTGACTCCCTCACTGTGACCAGCAGTCATTGTGGAAAGTGACTCTCTCGCTGTGACCAGCAGTCATTGTGGAAAGTGACTCTCTCGCTGTGACCAGCAGTCACTGTGGAAAGTGACTCTCTCGCTGTGACAAGCAGTCACTGTGGAAAGTGACTCCCTCACTGTGACCAGCAATCATTGTGGAAAGTGACTCCCTCGCTGTGACCAGCAGTCACTGTGGAAAGTGACTCCCTCACTGTGACCAGCAGTCATTGTGGAAAGTGACTCTCTCGCTGTGACCAGCAGTCACTGTGGAAAGTGACACTCTCACTGTGACCAGCAGTCACTGTGGAAAGTGACACCCTCGCTGTGACCAGCAGTCACTGTGGAAAGTGACTCTCTCGCTGTGACCAGCAGTCACTGTGGAAAGTGACTCTCTCGCTGTGACCAGCAGTCACTGTGGAAAGAGACTCTCTCGCTGTGACCAGCAGTCATTGTGGAAAGTGACTCCCTCGCTGTGACCTGCAGTCACTGTGGAAAGTGACTTCCTCACTGTGACCAGCAGTCATTGTGGAAAGTGACTCTCTCGCTGTGACCAGCAGTCACTGTGGAAAGTGACTCTCTTGCTGTGACCAGCAGTCACTGTGGAAAGTGACTCCCTCGCTGTGACCAGCAGTCACTGTGGAAAGTGACTCCCTCGCTGTGACCAGCAGTCACTGTGGAAAATGACACCTTCGCTGTGACCAGCAGTCACTGTGGAAAGTGACTCTCTCGCTGTGACCAGCAGTCATTGTGGAAAGTGACTCCCTCGCTGTGACCAGCAGTCACTGTGGAAAGTGACTCTCTCGCTGTGACCAGCAGTCACTGTGGAAAGTGACTCTCTCGCTGTGACCAGCAGTCACTGTGGAAAGTGACACCTTCGCTGTGACCAGCAGTCACTGTGGAAAGTGACACCCTCGCTGTGACCAGCAGTCACTGGGAAAGTGACACCCTCGCTGTGACCAGCAGTCATTGTGGAAAGTGACTCCCTCACTGTGACCAGCAGTCATTGTGGAAAGTGACTCCCTCGCTGTGACCAGCAGTCACTGTGGAAAGTGACACCCTCGCTGTGACCAGCAGTCATTGTGGAAAGTGACTCCCTCACTGTGACCAGCAGTCATTGTGGAAAGTGACTCCCTCACTGTGACCAGCAGTCATTGTGGAAAGTGACTCCCTCGCTGTGACCAGCAGTCACTGTGGAAAGTGACTCTCTCGCTGTGACCAGCAGCCACTGTGGAAAGTGACTCTCTCGCTGTGATCAGCAGTCACTGTGGAAAGTAACTCCCTCGCTGTGACCAGCAGTCACTGTGGAAAGTGACATCTTCGCTGTGACCAGCAGTCATTGTGGAAAGTGACTCTCTCGCTGTGACCAGCAGTCATTGTGGAAAGTGACACCTTCGCTGTGACCAGCAGTCACTGTGGAAAGTGACTCTCTCGCTGTGACCAGCAGTCACTGTGGAAAGTGACTCTCTCGCTGTGACCAGCAGTCACTGTGGAAAGTGACTCTCTCGCTGTGATCAGCAGTCACTGTGGAAAGTGACACCTTCGCTGTGACCAGCAGTCACTGTGGAAAGTGACTCCCTCACTGTGACCAGCAGTCACTGTGGAAAGTGACTCCCTCGCTGTGACCAGCAGTCATTGTGGAAAGCGACTCCCTCGCTGTGACCAGCAGTCACTGTGGAAAGCGACTCTCTCGCTGTGACCAGCAGTCACTGTGGAAAGTGACTCTCTCGCTGTGACCAGCAGTCACTGTGGAAAGAGACTCCCTCGCTGTGACCAGCAGTCACTGTGGAAAGTGACTCCCTCGCTGTGACCAGCAGTCACTGTGGAAAGTGACTCTCTCGCTGTGACCAGCAGTCACTGTGGAAAGTGACTCTCTCGCTGTGACCAGCAGTCATTGTGGAAAGTGACTCCCTCGCTGTGACCAGCAGTCACTGTGGAAAGTGACTCTCTCGCTGTGACCAGCAGTCACTGTGGAAAGTGACTCTCTCGCTGTGACCAGCAGTCACTGTGGAAAGTGACTCTCTCGCTGTGACCAACAGTCACTGTGGAAAGTGACTCTCTCGCTGTGACCAGCAGTCACTGTGGAAAGTGATTCTCTCGCTGTGACCAACAGTCACTGTGGAAAGTGATTCTCTCGCTGTGACCAGCAGTCACTGTGGAAAGTGACTCTCTCGCTGTGACCAGCAGTCACTGTGGAAAGTGACTCCCTCGCTGTGACCAGCAGTCACTGTGGAAAGTGACTCTCTCGCTGTGACCAGCAGACACTGTGGAAAGTGACTCCCTCGCTGTGACAAGCAGTCACTGTGGAAAGTGACTCTCTCGCTGTGACCAGCAGTCACTGTGGAAAGTGACTCCCTCGCTGTGACCAGCAGTCACTGTGGAAAGTGACTCTCTCGCTGTGACCAGCAGTCACTGTGGAAAGTGACTCTCTCGCTGTGACCAGCAGTCACTGTGGAAAGTGACTCCCTCACTGTGACCAGCAGTCATTGTGGAAAGAGACTCCCTCGCTGTGACCAGCAGTCACTGTGGAAAGTGACTCTCTCGCTGTGACCAGCAGTCACTGTGGAAAGTGACTCTCTCGCTGTGACCAGCAGTCACTGTGGAAAGTGACTCTCTCGCTGTGACCAGCAGTCACTGTGGAAAGTGACTCCCTCACTGTGACCAGCAGTCATTGTGGAAAGTGACTCCCTCGCTGTGACCAGCAGCCACTGTGGAAAGTGACTCTCTCGCTGTGATCAGCAGTCACTGTGGAAAGTGACTCTCTCGCTGTGACCAGCAGTCACTGTGGAAAGTGACTCTCTCGCTGTGACCAGCAGTCATTGTGGAAAGTGACACCTTCGCTGTGACCAGCAGTCACTGTGGAAAGTGACTCTCTCGCTGTGACCAGCAGTCATTGTGGAAAGTGACTCCCTCGCTGTGACCAGCAGTCATTGTGGAAAGTGACACCTTCGCTGTGACCAGCAGTCACTGTGGAAAGTGACTCTCTCGCTGTGACCAGCAGTCACTGTGGAAAGTGACTCTCTCGCTGTGACCAGCAGTCACTGTGGAAAGTGACTCTCTCGCTGTGATCAGCAGTCACTGTGGAAAGTGACACCTTCGCTGTGACCAGCAGTCACTGTGGAAAGTGACTCCCTCACTGTGACCAGCAGTCACTGTGGAAAGTGACTCCCTCGCTGTGACCAGCAGTCATTGTGGAAAGCGACTCCCTCGCTGTGACCAGCAGTCACTGTGGAAAGCGACTCTCTCGCTGTGACCAGCAGTCACTGTGGAAAGTGACTCTCTCGCTGTGACCAGCAGTCACTGTGGAAAGTGACTCTCTCGCTGTGACCAGCAGTCACTGTGGAAAGTGACTCTCTCGCTGTGACCAGCAGTCACTGTGGAAAGTGACTCCCTCGCTGTGACCAGCAGTCACTGTGGAAAGTGACTCTCTCGCTGTGACCAGCAGACACTGTGGAAAGTGACTCCCTCGCTGTGACCAGCAGTCACTGTGGAAAGTGACTCTCTCGCTGTGACCAGCAGTCACTGTGGAAAGTGACTCTCTCGCTGTGACCAGCAGTCACTGTGGAAAGTGACTCCCTCACTGTGACCAGCAGTCATTGTGGAAAGAGACTCCCTCGCTGTGACCAGCAGTCACTGTGGAAAGTGACTCTCTCGCTGTGACCAGCAGTCACTGTGGAAAGTGACTCTCTCGCTGTGACCAGCAGTAACTGTGGAAAGTGACTCTCTCGCTGTGACCAGCAGTCACTGTGGAAAGTGACTCTCTCGCTGTGACCAGCAGTCATTGTGGAAAGTGACTCCCTCACTGTGACCAGCAGTCATTGTGGAAAGTGACTCCCTCGCTGTGACCAGCAGTCATTGTGGAAAGTGACTCCCTCACTGTGACCAGCAGTCATTGTGGAAAGTGACTCTCTCGCTGTGACCAGCAGTCACTGTGGAAAGTGACACCCTCGCTGTGACCAGCAGTCATTGTGGAAAGTGACTCCCTCACTGTGACCAGCAGTCATTGTGGAAAGTGACTCCCTCACTGTGACCAGCAGTCATTGTGGAAAGGGACTCCCTCGCTGTGACCAGCAGTCACTGTGGAAAGCGACTCTCTCGCTGTGACCAGCAGTCACTGTGGAAAGTGACTCTCTCGCTGTGATCAGAAGTCACTGTGGAAAGTGACACCCTCGCTGTGACCAGCAGTCATTGTGGAAAGTGACTCCCTCACTGTGACCAGCAGTCATTGTGGAAAGTGACTCCCTCACTGTGACCAGCAGTCATTGTGGAAAGGGACTCCCTCGCTGTGACCAGCAGTCACTGTGGAAAGCGACTCTCTCGCTGTGACCAGCAGTCACTGTGGAAAGTGACTCTCTCGCTGTGATCAGAAGTCACTGTGGAAAGTAACTCCCTCGCTGTGACCAGCAGTCACTGTGGAAAGTGAGTCTCTCGCTGTGACCAGCAGTCATTGTGGAAAGTGACTCCCTCGCTGTGACCAGCAGTCATTGTGGAAAGTGACTCTCTCGCTGTGACCAGCAGTCATTGTGGAAAGTGACTCTCTCGCTGTGACCAGCAGTCACTGTGGAAAGTGACTCTCTCGCTGTGACGAGCAGTCACTGTGGAAAGTGACTCCCTCACTGTGACCAGCAGTCACCGTGGAAAGTGACTCCCTCGCTGTGACCAGCAGTCATTGTGGAAAGTGACTCCCTCGCTGTGACCAGCAGTCACTGTGGAAAGCGACTCTCTCGCTGTGACCAGCAGTCACTGTGGAAAGTGACTCTCTCGCTGTGACCAGCAGTCACTGTGGAAAGAGACTCCCTCGCTGTGACCAGCAGTCACTGTGGAAAGTGACACCCTCGCTGTGACCAGCAGTCACTGTGGAAAGTGACTCTCTCGCTGTGACCAGCAGTCACTGTGGAAAGTGACTCCCTCACTGTGACCAGCAGTCATTGTGGAAAGTGACTCTCTCGCTGTGACCAGCAGTCACTGTGGAAAGTGACTCTCTCGCTGTGACCAGCAGTCACTGTGGAAAGAGACTCCCTCGCTGTGACCAGCAGTCACTGTGGAAAGTGACTCTCTTGCTGTGACCAGCAGTCACTGTGGAAAGTGACTCTCTCGCTGTGACCAGCAGTCACTGTGGAAAGAGACTCCCTCGCTGTGACCAGCAGTCATTGTGGAAAGTGACTCTCTCGCTGTGACCAACAGTCACTGTGGAAAGTGACTCTCTTGCTGTGACCAGCAGTCACTGTGGAAAGAGACTCGCTGTGACCAGCAGTCATTGTGGAAAGTGACTCCCTCACTGTGACCAGCAGTCATTGTGGAAAGTGACTCCCTCACTGTGACCAGCAGTCATTGTGGAAAGTGACTCCCTCACTGTGACCAGCAGTCATTGTGGAAAGTGACTCCCTCGCTGTGACCAGCAGTCACTGTGGAAAGTGACTCTCTCGCTGTGACCAGCAGTCACTGTGGAAAGTGACTCTCTCGCTGTGACCAGCAGTCACTGTGGAAAGTGACTCTCTCGCTGTGACCAGCAGTCACTGTGGAAAGTGACTCTCTCGCTGTGACCAGCAGTCACTGTGGAAAGTGACTCTCTCGCTGTGACCAGCAGTCACTGTGGAAAGTGACTCTCTCGCTGTGACCAGCAGTCACTGTGGAAAGTGACTCCCTCGCTGTGACCAGCAGTCACTGTGGAAAGTGACTCTCTCGCTGTGACCAGCAGACACTGTGGAAAGTGACTCCCTCGCTGTGACCAGCAGTCACTGTGGAAAGTGACTCTCTCGCTGTGACCAGCAGTCACTGTGGAAAGTGACTCCCTCGCTGTGACCAGCAGTCACTGTGGAAAGTGACTCTCTCGCTGTGACCAGCAGTCATTGTGGAAAGTGACTCTCTCGCTGTGACCAGCAGTCACTGTGGAAAGTGACTCCCTCACTGTGACCAGCAGTCATTGTGGAAAGAGACTCCCTCGCTGTGACCAGCAGTCACTGTGGAAAGTGACTCTCTCGCTGTGACCAGCAGTCACTGTGGAAAGTGACTCTCTCGCTGTGACCAGCAGTCACTGTGGAAAGTGACTCTCTCGCTGTGACCAGCAGTCACTGTGGAAAGTGACTCCCTCACTGTGACCAGCAGTCATTGTGGTAAGTGACTCCCTCGCTGTGACCAGCAGCCACTGTGGAAAGTGACTCTCTCGCTGTGATCAGCAGTCACTGTGGAAAGTGACTCTCTCGCTGTGACCAGCAGTCACTGTGGAAAGTGACTCTCTCGCTGTGACCAGCAGTCATTGTGGAAAGTGACACCTTCGCTGTGACCAGCAGTCACTGTGGAAAGTGACTCTCTCGCTGTGACCAGCAGTCATTGTGGAAAGTGACTCCCTCACTGTGACCAGCAGTCATTGTGGAAAGTGACTCTCTCGCTGTGACCAGCAGTCACTGTGGAAAGTGACTCTCTCGCTGTGACCAGCAGTCACTGTGGAAAGAGACTCCCTCGCTGTGACCAGCAGTCACTGTGGAAAGTGACTCTCTTGCTGTGACCAGCAGTCACTGTGGAAAGTGACTCTCTCGCTGTGACCAGCAGTCACTGTGGAAAGAGACTCCCTCGCTGTGACCAGCAGTCATTGTGGAAAGTGACTCTCTCGCTGTGACCAACAGTCACTGTGGAAAGTGACTCTCTTGCTGTGACCAGCAGTCACTGTGGAAAGAGACTCGCTGTGACCAGCAGTCATTGTGGAAAGTGACTCCCTCACTGTGACCAGCAGTCATTGTGGAAAGTGACTCCCTCACTGTGACCAGCAGTCACTGTGGAAAGTGACTCCCTCACTGTGACCAGCAGTCATTGTGGAAAGTGACTCCCTCGCTGTGACCAGCAGTCACTGTGGAAAGTGACTCTCTCGCTGTGACCAGCAGTCACTGTGGAAAGTGACTCTCTCGCTGTGACCAGCAGTCACTGTGGAAAGTGACTCTCTCGCTGTGACCAGCAGTCACTGTGGAAAGTGACTCTCTCGCTGTGACCAGCAGTCACTGTGGAAAGTGACTCTCTCGCTGTGACCAGCAGTCACTGTGGAAAGTGACTCTCTCGCTGTGACCAGCAGTCACTGTGGAAAGTGACTCCCTCGCTGTGACCAGCAGTCACTGTGGAAAGTGACTCTCTCGCTGTGACCAGCAGACACTGTGGAAAGTGACTCCCTCGCTGTGACAAGCAGTCACTGTGGAAAGTGACTCTCTCGCTGTGACCAGCAGTCACTGTGGAAAGTGACTCCCTCGCTGTGACCAGCAGTCACTGTGGAAAGTGACTCTCTCGCTGTGACCAGCAGTCATTGTGGAAAGTGACTCTCTCGCTGTGACCAGCAGTCACTGTGGAAAGTGACTCCCTCACTGTGACCAGCAGTCATTGTGGAAAGAGACTCCCTCGCTGTGACCAGCAGTCACTGTGGAAAGTGACTCTCTCGCTGTGACCAGCAGTCACTGTGGAAAGTGACTCTCTCGCTGTGACCAGCAGTCACTGTGGAAAGTGACTCTCTCGCTGTGACCAGCAGTCACTGTGGAAAGTGACTCCCTCACTGTGACCAGCAGTCATTGTGGTAAGTGACTCCCTCGCTGTGACCAGCAGCCACTGTGGAAAGTGACTCTCTCGCTGTGATCAGCAGTCACTGTGGAAAGTGACTCTCTCGCTGTGACCAGCAGTCACTGTGGAAAGTGACTCTCTCGCTGTGACCAGCAGTCATTGTGGAAAGTGACACCTTCGCTGTGACCAGCAGTCACTGTGGAAAGTGACTCTCTCGCTGTGACCAGCAGTCATTGTGGAAAGTGACTCCCTCGCTGTGACCAGCAGTCATTGTGGAAAGTGACACCTTCGCTGTGACCAGCAGTCACTGTGGAAAGTGACTCTCTCGCTGTGACCAGCAGTCACTGTGGAAAGTGACTCTCTCGCTGTGACCAGCAGTCACTGTGGAAAGTGACTCTCTCGCTGTGATCAGCAGTCACTGTGGAAAGTGACACCTTCGCTGTGACCAGCAGTCACTGTGGAAAGTGACTCCCTCGCTGTGACCAGCAGTCACTGTGGAAAGTGACTCTCTCGCTGTGATCAGCAGTCACTGTGGAAAGTGACACCTTCGCTGTGACCAGCAGTCACTGTGGAAAGTGACTCCCTCACTGTGACCAGCAGTCACTGTGGAAAGTGACTCCCTCGCTGTGACCAGCAGTCATTGTGGAAAGCGACTCCCTCGCTGTGACCAGCAGTCACTGTGGAAAGCGACTCTCTCGCTGTGACCAGCAGTCACTGTGGAAAGTGACTCTCTCGCTGTGACCAGCAGTCACTGTGGAAAGTGACTCTCTCGCTGTGACCAGCAGTCACTGTGGAAAGTGACTCTCTCGCTGTGACCAGCAGTCACTGTGGAAAGTGACTCCCTCGCTGTGACCAGCAGTCACTGTGGAAAGTGACTCTCTCGCTGTGACCAGCAGACACTGTGGAAAGTGACTCCCTCGCTGTGACAAGCAGTCACTGTGGAAAGTGACTCCCTCGCTGTGACCAGCAGTCACTGTGGAAAGTGACTCTCTCGCTGTGACCAGCAGTCACTGTGGAAAGTGACTCTCTCGCTGTGACCAGCAGTCACTGTGGAAAGTGACTCCCTCACTGTGACCAGCAGTCATTGTGGAAAGAGACTCCCTCGCTGTGACCAGCAGTCACTGTGGAAAGAGACTCCCTCGCTGTGACCAGCAGTCATTGTGGAAAGTGACTCTCTCGCTGTGACCAACAGTCACTGTGGAAAGTGACTCTCTTGCTGTGACCAGCAGTCACTGTGGAAAGAGACTCGCTGTGACCAGCAGTCATTGTGGAAAGTGACTCCCTCACTGTGACCAGCAGTCATTGTGGAAAGTGACTCCCTCACTGTGACCAGCAGTCACTGTGGAAAGTGACTCCCTCACTGTGACCAGCAGTCATTGTGGAAAGTGACTCCCTCGCTGTGACCAACAGTCACTGTGGAAAGTGACTCTCTCGCTGTGACCAGCAGTCACTGTGGAAAGTGACTCTCTCGCTGTGACCAGCAGTCACTGTGGAAAGTGACTCTCTCGCTGTGACCAGCAGTCACTGTGGAAAGTGACTCTCTCGCTGTGACCAGCAGTCACTGTGGAAAGTGACTCTCTCGCTGTGACCAGCAGTCACTGTGGAAAGTGACTCTCTCGCTGTGACCAGCAGTCACTGTGGAAAGTGACTCTCTCGCTGTGACCAGCAGTCACTGTGGAAAGTGACTCTCTCGCTGTGACCAGCAGTCACTGTGGAAAGTGACTCCCTCACTGTGACCAGCAGTCATTGTGGAAAGTGACTCTCTCGCTGTGACCAGCAGTCATTGTGGAAAGTGACTCTCTCGCTGTGACCAGCAGTCACTGTGGAAAGTGACTCTCTCGCTGTGACCAGCAGTCACTGTGGAAAGTGACTCCCTCACTGTGACCAGCAATCATTGTGGAAAGTGACTCCCTCGCTGTGACCAGCAGTCACTGTGGAAAGTGACTCCCTCACTGTGACCAGCAGTCATTGTGGAAAGTGACTCTCTCGCTGTGACCAGCAGTCACTGTGGAAAGTGACTCTCTCGCTGTGACCAGCAGTCACTGTGGAAAGAGACTCTCTCGCTGTGACCAGCAGTCACTGTGGAAAGTGACTCCCTGTGGCGCACAAAGACTCCGTGAGACGAATAGAGTGAAGTCGATGAGGCTTTATTAAGCGTGTCTGTTCCCCAGCAGCCCGATAGTAAACTGGCCTGCGGGGGAAGGCACCGGTTTCTTATACTTCGCCTTCAGGGCGGAGTATGAGGTCAACGGCCAACCAGGACCCGGGATCTGTCAGCCAATGACATTAGGGCTTCCAGTCCCACATGACCCCCAATACATACTACCACATTCACCCCTTGTCAAAAATGAACCCGGCGGGGTGATGCTTCGTATGGTGGTAAGGGTTTACAGGGCTGGTCCTGGGAGGATAGAACAGTTACATGGTAGTACAGTATTGGACAGTATCGTCCTGTTACAACTATTTACAGGGGAAAAACTAAATGTTCATTGGACAGTCCATCTTTGTTTTACATCGACGCCACGAGTCGGTCGGGCGGTCTGGTCGTCCGTGTCGATCGCCTCGGCCCCGGCGGTGGTTGTGGTGCTTGTACCAGCGTTGTCGCCTCCGGGAGCCGCACGGTTTCAGCTGTCGGTGCAAAGGGGAGGGGGACTAATCCTCCTGGGAAGGGGGCGGTCGCGGGGTGCGGCGGTGGCAGGAAGGGGGGCGGTTGGTTGATGGTGTCGGGGGGGGTGTGCGTGGTGCCGGCGGGCGCCAGATCCCGCAGGGAGACCGTGTCCTGTCGGCCGTCGGGGTACTCCACGTAGGCGTACTGGGGGTTTGCGTGGAGGAGGTGAACCCTTTCGACCAACGGGTCCGCCTTATGTGCCCGCATGTGCTTTCGGAGCAGGATGGGTCCTGGGGCCGCCAGCCAGGTCGGCAGCGACGTTCCAGAGGAGGACCTCCTAGGGAAGACAAGGAGACGCTCGTGAGGCGTTTGATTAGTGCTCGTACATAATAACGACCGGATGGAATGGAGAGCGTCCGGGAGGACCTCCTGCCACCGTGAAACTGGGAGATCCCTGGACCGTAGGGCCAGTAGGACGGCCTTCCAGACCGTGCCGTTCTCCCTTTCTACTTGCCCGTTCCCCCTGGGGTTGTAGCTGGTCGTCCTGCTTGAAGCTATGCCCTTGCTGAGCAGGAACTGGCGCAGCTCGTCACTCATGAAAGAGGACCCCCTGTCGCTGTGGACGTATGCGGGGTAACCGAACAGCGTGAAGATGCTGTTCAGGGCTTTAATGACTGTGGCCGCGGTCATGTCGGAGCAGGGAATGGCAAAAGGGAAGCGGGAGTATTCGTCCACTACATTAAGGAAATACGCGTTGCGGTCGGTGGAGGGGAGGGGCCCTTTGAAATCGAGACTGAGGCGCTCAAAGGGGCGGGAAGCCTTAATCAGGTGCGCTCCATCTGGCCTGAAAAAATGCGGTTTGCATTCTGCGCAGATGTGGCAGTCTCTTGTGACTGTACGGACCTCCTCTAAGGAGTATGAGAGATTGCGGGACTTGATGAAGTGGTAAAACCGAGTGACCCCCGGGTGGCAGAGGTCCTCGTGGAGGGCTTGGAGGCGGTCAATTTGTGCGTTGGCACATGTCCCGCGGGATAGGGCATCGGACGGCTCGTTCAGCTTTCCGGGCCGGTACAAGATCTCATAGTTGAAGGTGGAGAGTTCGATCCTCCACCGCAAGATCTTGTCGTTCTTGATCTTGCCCCGCTGTGCATTATCGAACATGAAGGCTACCGACCGTTGGTCAGTGAGGAGAGTGTATCTCCTGCCGGCCAGGTAATGCCTCCAATGTCGCACAGCTTCCACTATGGCTTGGGCTTCCTTTTCCACTGAGGAGTGGCGGATTTCTGAGGCGTGGAGGGTTCGGGAGAAGAAGGCCACGGGTCTGCACGCTTGGTTAAGGGTAGCCGCTAGAGCTACGTCAGAGGCGTCGCTCTCGACCTGGAAGGGGAGGGACTCGTCGATGGCGCGCATCGTGGCCTTTGCGATGTCCGCTTTGATGCGGCTGAAAGCCTGGCAAGCCTCTGTCGACAGCGGGAAAGTCGTGGTCTGTATTAGGGGGCGGGCCTTGTCTGCGTACTGGGGGACCCACTGGGCGTAGTATGAAAAGAACCCCAGGCAGCGTTTCAGGGCTTTTGGGCAGTGCGGGAGGGGAAATTCCATGAGTGCGCGCATACGTTCGGGGTCGGGGCCTATTATCCCATTGCGCACTATGTAGCCCAGAATGGCTAGCCGATCGGTGCTAAAAACGCACTTGTCCTTGTTGTACGTGAGGTTCAAGGCTTTGGCAGTCTGGAGGAATTTTTGGAGGTTGGCGTCGTGGTCCTGCTGATCGTGGCCGCAGATGGTTACATTGTCGAGGTACGGGAACGTGGCCCGTAACCCATGTTGATCAACCATTCGGTCCATTTCCCGTTGGAAGACCGAGACGCCGTTTGTGACGCCAAAAGGGACCCGTAGGAAATGGTGTAACCGCCCGCCTGCCTCGAAGGCTGTGTACTTGCGGTCACTTGGGCGGATGGGGAGCTGATGGTAGGCGGACTTGAGGTCCACGGTGGAGAAGACTTTATACTGGGCAATCCGATTGACCATGTCGGATATGCGGGGGAGAGGGTATGCGTCTAGTTGTGTGTACCTGTTGATGGTCTGGCTATAGTCAATGACCATCCTTTGTTTCTCCCCTGTCTTCACTACTACCACCTGCGCTCTCCAGGGACTATTGCTGGCCTGGATTATGCCCTCCTTTAGTAGCCGCTGGACTTCGGAGCGAATGAAGGTCCGGTCCTGGGCGCTGTACCGTCTGCTCCTAGTGGCGACGGGTTTGCAATCCGGGGTGAGGTTCGCAAACAAGGACGGGGGTTGCACCTTGAGGGTGGCGAGGCCGCAGATAGTGAGTGGGGGTATGGGGCCGCCGAATTTAAACGTAAGGCTCTGTAGGTTACATTGAAAATCTAAGCCCAGCAAGGTGGGGGCACAGAGTTGGGGAAGGACGTTAAGTTTGTAGTTTTTGAATTCCCTCCCCTGTACCGTTAGGGTAACTATGCAGAATCCCTGGATCTGTACGGAGTGGGATCCTGCAGCTAGGCAAATCTTTTGTGCGCTGGGGACGGTAGTTAAGGAACAGCGTCTTACCGTGTCGGGATGTATAAAACTTTCCGTGCTCCCGGAGTCGACTAGGCATGGCGTCTCGTGGCCGTTAATTAGGACCGTTGTCGTCGTCGTCTGGAGAGTCCGGGGCCGAGCCTGATCGAGTGTAACCGAAGCGAGCCGTGGTTGTAGTAGTGGGGTGGGGTCCGTTGTTGCCGTCCAAGATGGCGTCGGGGATGGACAAAATGGCCACCCCCATACATCGCCCGTGGCTGAGGGGTCACAAGATGGCGTCTGGGGTGGACAAAATGGCCGCCCCCATGCGTCGTACAGGTCGGGGGCGGTCCAAGATGGCGGGGCCCCTCCTCCCCTCGTGGTGGTCGGGACCCAAAATGGCGGCGTCTGCGGGTCGCACACGGTGTGCAGGGGGGTCTGGGGGGCGCTAGGACCGCGCGGAGTTCCTGCATTGCGAGCGCCCGGGCCGCGGGCGCTAGGACCGCGCGGAGTTCCTTGACTGCGAGCGCCAGGGCCGCGGGCGCTAGGACCGCGCGGAGCTCCCTCGCTTGGGACAGCGGTGGTCGGGGCCCAGGCCGGCGGGTCAGTAGTGCGAGCGCTGGGACCGTGAGGAGCTCCCTCGCCGGGGACGGCGGTGATCGGGGTCCAGGTAAGTTGCGCCGGCGGGTCAGGCGTGGGGCGCGGGATGGGGGTGAGGGCCCAGGTCGGCGGCGCCGGCGGGTCAGGCGTGGGGCGCGGGACGGGGGTGAGGGCCCAGGTCGGCGGAGCCGGCGGGTCAGGCGTGGGGCGCGGGACGGGGGTGAGGGCCCAGGTCGGCGGCGCCGGCGGGTCAGTCGTGGGGCCGCGAGCGCTGGCACCGCGCGGAGCTCCCTCGCCGGGGACAGCGGTGGTCGGGGTCAAGGTAGGTGGCGCCAGCGGGCCAGGCGTCGGGCGTGGGACGGGGGTGAGAGTGGCATTCGGGATGTGAAAAACCCCCTCCTCTCCGTGGAGAGTGTTGGCCGGCACCCAAATCGGGAGCGCCGGCGGCGGGTCGTGCATGGACTGCGGGGAGGGGGGTTGGGGAGCGTAGGCGGCGTGCAGGGCTCCCAGTTCTCCCGGGACCGCGGTGGTCGGGACCCAAAATGGCGGCGCCTGCGGGTCGCACATGGCGTGCTGGGGGGGGTTGGGACGCATAGGCTGCCTGTAGGGCTCCCTGTTCTCCCAGGACGGCGGCGACCACGCGGGACCGGCACACAACCGCATAGTGGCCCTTTTTCCCGCAGCTTTTGCAGATGGCTGCGCGGGCCGGACAGCGTTGTCGGGGGTGCTTCGCCTGGCCGCAGAAATAACAGCGGGCGCCCCCGGTGCGACTCGGCGTTTGGACTGTGCAAGCCTGTGGGGTGTCCGGGGGGGGGGGGGGGTAGGGGGTTTGCCACGACGGGTACGTACGGGGCCCAATGGCCTGCCGCGCGGTCGGGGCCGTAGGCGCGGGTATTACGCGCGGCTACGTCCAGCGAGGCTGCCAGGGCCCGTGCCTCAGAGAGTCCTAGCGACACTTTTTCTAGAAGTCTTTGGCGGATTTGAGAGGATTGCATACCTGCAACAAAAGCATCGCGCATTAACATGTCCGTATGTTCGTTTGCATTCACCGACGGGCAGCTGCAGGCTCTTCCCAAAATCAGCAGCGCGGCGTAGAACTCGTCCATCGATTCTCCGGGAGCTTGCCGTCTTGTCGCGAGCTGGTAGCGAGCGTAGATTTGGTTAACTGGGCGAACGTAGAGACTTCTCAGTGCTGTGAACGCCGTCTGGAAATCGCGGGTGTCTTCAATGAGGGTGAAAATCTCCGTGCCACCCTCGAGTGCAGGACCTGCAGTTTTTGTTCGTCTGAGACTCGGCCTGTGGTCGATGTGATGTAGGCCTCAAAGCAAGTCTGCCAGTGTTTGAAGGCTGCTGCCGCATTCACTGCGTGGGGGCTGATCCTCAGGCATTCTGGAATGATCCTGAGCTCCATAGTCCTTTTTAGGCACGCTTAATAAATTGTGGCGCACAAAGACTCCGTGAGACGAATAGAGTGAAGTCGATGAGGCTTTATTAAGCGTGTCTGTTCCCCAGCAGCCCGATAGTAAACTGGCCTGCGGGGGAAGGCACCGGCTTCTTATACTTCGCCTTCTGGGCGGAGTATGAGGTCAACGGCCAACCAGGACCCGGGATCTGTCAGCCAATGACATTAGGGCTTCCAGTCCCACATGACCCACAATACATACTACCACACTCCCTCGCTGTGACCAGCAGTCACTGTGGAAAGTGACTCTCTCGCTGTGACCAGCAGTCACTGTGGAAAGTGACTCTCTCGCTGTGACCAGCAGTCACTGTGGAAAGTGACTCTCTCGCTGTGACCAGCAGTCACTGTGGAAAGTGACTCTTTCGCTGTGACCAGCAGTCACTGCGGAAAGTGACTCTCTCGCTGTGACCAGCAGTCATTGTGGAAAGCGACTCTCTCGCTGTGACCAGCAGTCACTGTGGAAAGTGACTCTCTCACTGTGACCAGCAGTCACTGTGGAAAGTGACTCTCTCGCTGTGACCAGCAGTCACTGTGTAAAATGACTCCCTCGCTGTGACCAGCAGTCACTGTGGAAAGTGACTCTCTCGCTGTGACCAGCAGTCATTGTGGAAAGTGACTCCCTCGCTGTGACCAGCAGTCATTGTGGAAAGTGACTCTCTCGCTGTGACCAGCAGTCACTGTGGAAAGTGACTCTCTCGCTGTGACCAGCAGTCACTGTGGAAAGTGACTCCCTCGCTGTGACCAGCAGTCATTGTGGAAAGTGACTCCCTCGCTGTGACCAGCAGTCACTGTGGAAAGTGACACCTTCGCTGTGACCAGCAGTCACTGTGGAAAGTGACTCTCTCGCTGTGACCAGCAGTCACTGTGGAAAGTGACTCTCTCGCTGTGACCAGCAGTCACTGTGGAAAGTGACTCTCTCGCTGTGACCAGCAGTCACTGTGGAAAGTGACTCTCTCGCTGTGACCAGCAGTCACTGTGGAAAGTGACTCTTTCGCTGTGACCAGCAGTCACTGCGGAAAGTGACTCTCTCGCTGTGACCAGCAGTCATTGTGGAAAGCGACTCTCTCGCTGTGACCAGCAGTCACTGTGGAAAGTGACTCTCTCACTGTGACCAGCAGTCACTGTGGAAAGTGACTCTCTCGCTGTGACCAGCAGTCACTGTGGAAAGTGACTCCCTCGCTGTGACCAGCAGTCACTGTGGAAAGTGACTCTCTCGCTGTGACCAGCAGTCATTGTGGAAAGTGACTCCCTCGCTGTGACC